>NC_056743.1:1539289103-1539433112 GCF_019279795.1 Protopterus annectens | reverse complement strand
AAAAGCATTAAATACCATTTCAGTGAAGGACAGCAATCATCAAATTTTTTTTCCTGGGGAAGGGAGTTAGTTGGCTGTTGTAACAAATTTGCCCTTTTCTCCAATGTAGTGTAATTATGGAGTTGGAATATATAATTGGGAGGATATCCGAGAGTAGCCCCCCGCATTGAGTGAGGGGGGGAGGCAAAGCAACACCACCTTGGTGAGTTTAAAATAATGTAATTTGAGTTATGACCACTCTGGTGGCCAAGTATTTTTTTTTTCCCATGAGAAATCTTTTTGATGTAATTCTTTGCAGAAATGGTATTTGATGCTTTATGTTCTACAAATAGAAGTTCAGCAAATTGAGGCTTTGAAGAAATTATATTGATCCCCTATACAGACCCAGGTAATTAAAGACCCATCATCTTCACCAGGGTTCTATGCAAAGCAATGGAACATGATATAACAGAACTCATTTATGCAGAGACTTAAGCAACTTAACTGATATAGATACTAGTCAGTTTGTTTTTTTTTTTTTTTGAAGCTTAACAATTTGAAATGTTGGGACACACTACAGAAAGTCCTAAAATAAGAAAACTGAACAGACAAATAAAATGGAATTACTTATACTAAGTTCAAGATGCCATTTCTCAGAATATTCCCTTTTCTCCTAGGTATGGCAATCTCAAGAGTTGGTATATACAAGTTCGGAGAGGGGGTATCCATCCCCCACCCCCAAAAAAAGACGTTTAAAGGAGAAGAGCTATTTTTGAAATTTGCACTTCTGTGTTTTCGGTCTTTTTTTTTTTTGGCTTGTCAGCACTCCCCATTTTTGAAGGGCAGGTCAAAAGTTACAGAGGCTATAAACAGTGGTCACTCTTTGCGCACTGCAAATCTTGACCTGGCCAAGCCTTTGGACACTATTCTCTATGGTTGCATTAATAAATAGTTAAAAAAAAAAAAATTAATGCAAATCGCTGTGTTGTATGCAGGATTGCAAATCTGGCTAACAGATCTCAAGTAGTGAAAGTTGCTGTACCCTTTCTGAATGTAAATCTGTAACTAGTGGGGTACAACAGGGATCAGTGCTGTGCCCTCTCCTTTTTGGCATTTATTTTGCAGACATCCAAACAAATATTCCTGACGTGTGGTAGACCAAATTTTCTTATGACTGCAAGCTGGACACTTTTATCCGCTCACCTACTGCTACTTAGCTGATCAAAAAGGGACACAAATATGCACATACCTGGTATACTGAATATTGTCTCAATCTAAATACAAAAAAAATGAAGCATAATTGTGTTTGTTAAAAAGAAGTTTCCATTTCATATGTTATAAGCAGTACTCCTCTTCCAACAGATGTGGTGATAAGAAACCTTACTTATGCAGACATTTCTCCTGTCATTTGACCATCATGTTTCTGCCATAGCTAGGAAATCTTTTTTTGGGAATATCTTCAAGACAAAGAATTCATCTCAGTCACTGTACTATTCCCTTATCAAACCCATCATTCAATACAATGCCCCATTTGCTTTTTAAAATCCAAGCATGTATCTCAACTGGAAAAGCCCTGATGATTCTTAACCCCACCCAACTCCCCCATAGGAAGACAAAAAATAATAAAGACAATGAAACCTTTAACTATCCTGATAGGTTAGAACAACTCCCTTACACTCATTTCATGGGTGATTACTAGGCTATTGACCCAAAGGTCTGTATACGCCTAGCCATGTGACCCTAATATAATACTACAGAAACCCAATATAAAGGATCTTGTCTAAACTAGAGATGTTAGTTATCAATGACTTAGTATAAGTAATTCCATTTTATTCATCCGTTCAGTTCCCCACTAGGGGGGAGGTCATAGGTGAAATCCCCGGAAGGAATTCACAGTTTCCCCATCCAGTCATCCAAGGTATTCTTGGGCTCTGTTTGATGTGAATTAGTAGACTATTCCAGTGGAGTGGCAACTTCTGAAAGACTTATCTGTTTCTCCAGCAGGCCCTATTTATGTTACAGACCAGGTTAAAGACCCTTGAGTTGGTGACCCTTGTCCCATTTGACTTGCGGATGTACAGCATTTCAAATAGGTTTGGATCCAAGATTGCACTGTAGACCAGGCACAAGTCTCCTCTAATTAGTCTGTACACTACAGCATACATTGACAATGAGTTCAGCCTGTCAATGTATGATGTGCTGGAGACCCTGAATTTTCTTGGTTAGAAATCTCTGAAGTCTCTCAAGTTGATACAGGTACCTGGTAAGGTACACACTAAAGGGAGCATTGTACTCAATTATTGGCCTGATGAGGGTCAAATAGAGAGGAGTTATGACCTCCTTCACTTTTCAGGCAATGCCTTTGCTAATGAGGTGTGTGATGTAGAATGTCTTCCTTACCACAGTTGACACATGGTAGTGAAAGTTTAGGCTACAGTCAACTTGCGTTTGCAAGTCTCTCACTATTGAGTTGTTACTTAGGGTATTATTCTTATTCATATGATAGTCTGCAGGGGTAATGCATTTTTTAACACTAAGTTTGAGTCCATGGCTTTGGCACCGATCATTGGTTTGTGTAAGTCCCTCTTTAAGTATGCTGACATCATTTAGGGATTCAGTGATTGCACCTAATTTGCAGTCATCAACAAACTTAATCAGCTGCAGCTACTGAGAAGTATATTCCAAACAATAGGGGGACCAGCACTGACCCTTTTGGAACCCCACTGGTGACAGATCCACTGGTTGAGGTAAAGTCCCCAACTCTGACTTGAGTATGATCTGTAGATGAGCCATTTAGCAACCCATCTGATGACATAAGGGATAATTCAGCTGAAAGAGTTTATCAATGATGCTTAAATGTGGGATTGTGTTGAAGGCCTTGGGTAAGTCAAGTTAGGCTGTATGCACAGATTTGCCTCTGTCTATTGCTCTGGTGGTGTTTTTGAAGAAGTCCACTGGGTTTAACAGGCATGATCTGCCTTTGACAAACCAAGCTTTGTCAGATCAAAGGTTTGGAGATCACCTATATGCTTATTTATAATGTCCACGATGATTCATTCCATGGCCTTACAGATAAGGCTGGTAAAGCGTATGGGTCTATAATTCCCAGGGTCAGTTAATGTACCTCCTTTATGAAGGGGATAACGGCTGCTGTTTTCTGTTCAGCAGGGAGGAAAAAAGTACTCAGACTGTGGCTGAAGAGAGTACCTAATGGAATTGCTAACTCATGTTTTAGACCATTTAAAACACCACATGGGATGCCATCCTGTCCCACAGGGGCTGTGTTTTTGGCCTTGGAGAGAGCATTAATGACTTTCTCTTTGGAGATGCAAGGTGGCGGAGATGTAGAGGGAATGCTTTTGAAATATTTGGAGGGGAAGGGGGGTGGAATTTTCACCAAAACTGTCAGCTAACAGGTTAGCTATTTTCACAGGATCAGTGTGTGTGATACCATCCACAGCTAGTTCAACACACATGTGGGTCCTACCTTTTAGGTTACGGATATAGCTGAAGAATGCCTTATGGTTATCCTTAGCAATGGTTGCTACATTTTTTAAATTGTCCTTAGAGGATTTTACAACTTATTTGTTTGTTCAGTAAGAGGAGGGTGTGCTTCCAGTGCTGGGGCCTCTGAATTTTTATTCTTATATAGCAACTTCTTTCTTTTGTTAACTTATTAATGCTACACGTCCACCAGGGAGGCCTGTTTTTTCTTGAGGATTTTGTTTTGATCCTGTCAGGTACAGCTGTGTCAATACATTTGTGTACGTGTTTGCACAGGGCATTTGTGTATACGTTAGTATAGTTGTTAATACCATCTGTAGGAAAAGGAGCATGGAAGTTATTTATGCCATGACTTACAAGGCTATAATTAACTTTGGTGAACTTGTTTTGCCTGATTTCACTTAAGAGGGGTTCAAATGTTATAGATACGTCACATGTGACTGATTTGTGATCAGATTTAACCAGTGAGTGTCCTATACTTGTGGTGGTACAATGGTCACCCATGCTGGTAAGGACCATGTCAAGAATATTTGAGCTCCTTGTGTTGTTGCATACTATTTGTTCCAGGGCATTAGTGTTAACAAAGTCCACAAACCTTTGTGCGAGCATGTTGGTACTCATATAAGTTTCCAAGTTGAGAGTTAAAATCATCTATGACTGGAGTGTTTGATTGTAATCTGATTGACTCAAGTTGGTCCAAATAAGCAGAGTGAGTATCTTGATTCATTGAAGAGGGCCTATAACTAATGATGACTTGAATGACGGGGTCTTACCCACAATTAGCTGAACTTGGAGCAACTCCATGGAGTTTTCCTGTCTAACCAGTCTAAAGGTGTATTTATCTTTAATGAAGATAGATATTTCTCCTCCTTTGGTTCTCAAACATTCATTTTGTGGTCTGAAAGTGTGGAAGGCATTGTAGCCTTGTAAGGGTGGGGTACTCTATGTAGCCCTGAACCAAGTTTCCGTGACTGCACAGATTTTATTTATAATTTTACTTCAGTTTGATGACTGGTGAAGTCCACTGGGCCAAGAAGAGCCCATTTTCAGTGGAGACTTGGGTAGAAAAGCTCCAAACATAATTATCGAGAAGTATACATAAAGTTAAATATAAAATATATATTTCTTAAATAGTAGGTTAGGCATACATGGAGCATTGAAGAAAAATAAGGCATACATGTGCTGAAAACAGTAGTATATCATAGGGAGAGGGTATTCTTATACATTGAGTATTGGAGTATAAGCACACATGTACTGGAAACAGTATTACATCAGTGGCAGGGAGAGGTTCCCATAGAGAGGGCATGTGATAGAAGTGAAGAGCATTGTAGAGTGGGAACAGAGGAAGGGTCTGAGGGGAGCTCAAGGACAGGAATGCTTCCAGAGAGTGTAGCTTCTGATGTAAACTCATAGCATTTAGCAGCATAACCTTCAATTTATTGTGAGTGATATTTTGTCTTAGCCAGTAACCGAAAGCCTATAGGTGACAGGTACAGACCATCTCTGGCAAAGCAGTAAGATCTATCAACCATGTTGCCCCAGGCTGACATAAACTGGATCCTCTAAAAAAGCAGCAAATACTCCAACTCCACTAGAACAAAAATATTGTTAAAATACTAGGTCTATTTAACTGCAAAGTTAAGAATGTAGTTTATCTTATTATATGTTTGGAATATGATGCATTCTATGTAGGTAGAACTACTATTGAATTATATCGTCACATATATGAGCACAAATATGCTATTCAAGTTGATGATGATAAAAATGCTATGAGTAGGTATTATAGAATTAAAAAATGCAAAGTTCATTTTAAATTTTTAGTATTAGAAAAATTAAGTGATACAGTGTTCTGTTCGGAAGAGTTAGGCTGGTTAGAATATTCTTGGCAAGTTAAACTAAATGCCTGTTTGCCCCCTGGTCTTAATAATAAGAAAGAATTTGTAATGTATTTAAAAATAAGGGGCTTTAAACATTAGCACACAGGGTATTTAATTGCTAGGCTAGATTGTAAGTATAGATTTATGTATTAATATATATGTATTTATAGGTATTTATGCCTTTAAAACATGTTTTAACAAAGTATTTGCTAATTAGTCATGTGAATAATGTGAACATGTGATCAGCTGAAGAAGTCTTGTTAAGAATTGGGGACAGAAGTGCTTACCATTGGAAGATTAAAGGATTACGCATTGCTTCTGTTGCCTTACTTTGTTTTATAAACTGGATCCTCTCAGAATGACACCAGAAACTAAGCCAATTGTTGAAGTCAATCATTTTTTGTTTATAGTGTGGCATCATCCTAGGTGAGGGTAGAATGTTGCTCAAGGATAGAAACATACCTGCCTGGGACACATATCCAGAAAGCTCAATTATGTCTCTCTTCATACAGTCCAGTGAGGTATGTCTCACGTCATTCACACCAACATGAACTATGATAGAGTTATAATGGTACTTGTTGAGAGACTTGAGTGTATGTGTGATTTGATGGATCCTGTCACCCAATAGACAGCTGACTGTAACATTTTGCTTGTCCAGCCTGGTGAGTGGGACATCAGTGTGTCTCAAAATGGAATCACTTAAGACTAAAAAAATTGATTTAGATGTGCTTTTCCTTAGGGGCTTATTTGGTGAAACACTGGTGCTTGTGTTTTTATGTGTACTGAGTGTTGTAAGTGCTATATTTTGGCTAGCATGTTTGTGTTTGGAAGGTCTCTGGTGTTTAGGTAGGTTTATGGTGAGTACCTCATCATATAATGGTTTATGTATTGAGTGGATTGATTGTGTAGGAGGTGTAGTATATGAACTGACAACCTGTGCAGTGTCACTGTTCTGTCTGTAAGAGAACAAGGATTATAGATTCTTAGTGTAGCTGCATCTCTCACAAATTGTACTTGGGTGACTTAGAAGTAGATGGTTGTCAGTGTACTTAAGACAGTTTCTACACTGCCTCAGGATACCCATGCCAATCAGGCTGATAGGAGAAATGGAGGGAAACTGACCATCCATAATGGTCAGTAGCTTAGCGGCTGTTTTAAGATGATCTGTGTCTCACATTTTCAACCAAGAAAGTCTCAGTCCTATTTACCTCCTATTTCTTCTGAAAAAAAAAGTGGCTGTACATATACTCACACAAGGGATCTAAATTTACACAAATTTGCTGAAGGGAGAGGTTCCAAACTTAATATACACCTATCTTATGGAATACGTTTTTAGATACTGAGTTAGACTTACATGTGGTCTCCTAGACTGCATGCCTAGTAACTATTTGTGTCAGTTATTAGCATCTTATTGTTAATACAAACACACTGCTTTAACAATTGGTTTTGATCATAGGGAAACATGCAGCATTTTTATATTGAGAAAAAAATATGTTGCTTTCACAAAGCAATGTTGATCTTCACAAAGCAAAATTCAGCAATTTGCTGGTAATTAAAAAAGTGACATCACTTTTATCAATGCTGTTGAATGTGTGGATACGTCAAACAGCATTTTTTTGTCAATGAACAGTTACTACATTACTTTAACAAAAGAAGTCAGAAACAGAAAAAAGCAACTGAACTATATTCTGGGGAAGTAACACGCATTTTAATCTAAAAACTTTGTCGCTTTAACAAACGCTGTTGATTGTGAGGGAGCAAAATACTGCTGTTTAAGAAAACTGCTGCTTTCACCAGTACTATGAGAAGTATCACACAGCTGAATGAATTTTACATAACTAAAAGAAAATGCATCATGGTGGTGTAGCAGCAACATAAAGCATTTTGCTCGAGTCTACTAATCACAGAAAGTAACATACAGAAGCAGACAGAACTCTGCTGTTGATTTAGCAGAAATAACTTTCCTTTTACACATCCTTTTATTCATGGAAAGCAATATATAGCATAATGCTGCTTCTTAAAACATTACATTCGTTTCCGTATTAGTTTTGTGCATATAACGCACTTTGCTGTTGATCAAAAATAAACTGTTTTCAGAACTGCAAGCAGACAGCTGAAGCAATTTTACATTACTAAAGAAAAAGGTTCACAAGGAAGTATTAGGGAATACATCACTAATCATGCTAAAAGCTTTATCAGTATACACTGATATCGTCAATGATGGGCTGCTGGCGTGCACAAGAAAACCATATGTCTCCTTGCTGTAGAAGACTATTCTAGTCTATGTTCCAAGCATTCCGCAGGATTCAGTAATGGTTATTTTCTGTGCTGGAACAGTATAATCGCTCCTGCATGGAAAATGGCTGCTTGCAATCCATGTACGTGCCGTTTTGATGTGCACGAGCGGCCCTACACTGTTCCAGCACAGAAAGCCATGTGGGATGCTAATGAGCTCATTTGCTGGTGAAAACTATGCAAATGACCTGGATTAGTGATCCAGCAAAGTGGCATGTCTCCATGCTGGAACAGTGTAATTTGCAGAAATGTATTCGGTTACTAACCAAATACATTTCTGCAATATACACAATGGATGCATGTCAGCACTTCAGAAAGCATGTATTAGTTGAGGTTATGCAAGCCAATTGCTAAATATATGCCAATTGGCATACAAAACCCTTTCAAAAATAAAAAATAATTAAACTTTTATTTCTGTTGGATGAACTCAGCCATTGATTGCAGGGGAAGTGGTATGCCAGTGGGAGGGGGGAGAATATATAGAAATTGGGGGGTGAGTAATATTCACAACTTTATGTATTTTGCCATTATAGTCAGTGGGATGCAGAAAGTAAACAATACCAGGGAACAGTGGCTGTCAAGGAGAAAGGGTCTGAGTCAGTGCAGTAACTATGGACTAGCACAGTGGGGTATGCAAATGAAGGGAGTTATACTGAATAACAGATTTCTTCAAAGTGTCATCCTGTACCTAACTGTCTAGGTGCTCTAACACTGTTGTGTAGGCAGGAGGAGCAAGGAACATGAAAAGGGTGTGTGTCAAGCTTGCTGGAAGCACATTGGAGCCCCATTGTCTGGTGTCTGCTTAGCTAAGCACAGGTAGGAGAGGGGTTACATCTGAGGCTGTTTACTCATAACTCCATGCACTGAAGAGAGTGTGCATGTGCAGGGGAGGGACATGTCTTGCTGTTTACACTACCAACAGGCTGAAAGAGGAAGGACAGCAGGAAAAGGCAAAGGAAGTAGCAGAACAAGGGAAATGTTGTACAGATCAGCAATATAGGAGTCTGCAACCCACAACTGGCCAATGAAAGCACTCAAATACAACTGACAAGTGGCTGCAGAGCTGAAGATGGGAGGACATGTAAAATAGAATTAATGGGCAACAGCACAAAATAAAGGGGAACTGATGTAGAAATCACTACTATGGGAGTTTTGCAACTCAGAATGGGCTCTGCAAATGTAATACAACTACCAGGTAGCTGCAGAGCTGTAAACTGGAGGAGATGCAAGTAAAAATCAATTATAAAAAGGGCAACAGCAGAATAAAGGCAATCATGCACAAATTACCAGTAATGTTTCTAACACTCACAGTGGCTAAATCCAAGCCATGAGCAAGTAAGCTGGCAACTGGAATGAATCAGAAACAGCCAATCTGACAAGCAGCAGTAGCATCACACCACTATAAAGTATGGAAACACCCCTCAGTCTGCATTTCCCCACAGACTCTGCACCTTTGGAGCAAACCTGGGAATTTTAACTGACAAAATGCTAGGGGTTGCTATTGCTCTGATACATCAGTATGTGGTGGAGGCTGACGATGGTGATGAGGAAAATGCTGCCAACTGCCACAGACCCAGGAGGAGAGTGTTCAGACCCAGGGTGACCTATCAGGGGCTACATGACCTGGAGATTGTACAGTGTTACAGGATGGACAGGGACATATCTCAGCAAACTGTAGAGCTGTGCCAGCCTCGCCTCACATCCAGAACAAACAGAGGAGAACCCATCCCAGTGGATACTATGCATGTGCAGCCTTAAGAATACTAGCTACAGTACTTTCCAAAGACCTACTGAGGATATCATGGGGGTGCCACAGGCATCTGCATGCAGGGTTGGGAGGGTGGCCTAATGGTTAAGGTGTTTGCCTTACAAACACAAGGTGCAGGGTTTGAGTCTCACAAGGGATAATTGGCTAAGCTTAAAATGGCTCGCAAGGGCAGTTAGCTTAGTAAGACTCTATGAATCTATGAGTACTCCATCAGTTCCTGAATGCCATGCTACCACATGTCTGTTAACACATCTACTTCCCCAACACCCATGAGGACTTCACCAGCAATATTTGTTTCTTCCACCATGTAGTTGAATACCCACAGGTACTGAATGTCATAGACTGCATGCACATCCACATCAAAGCACCACCCAGTGAGCATGGTAGTGTTTACATAAACCACAAGGGCTTCCCCTCCATCAGCTTCCAGGTCATGTGCAATGCCCAGGGCATTATTATGAATGTGTGTGTTGGCAGCCCTGGAAGCTACGACAACCACATCTGGCATTCCTCACAGCTGTATCAGATTTGCCAGGGGGGACATCCTGTATGGCCAATTGGTGGGGGATGCTGGCTATGCACTGGAGATGTGGACGATGACACCCATCAGAAATGCACACACATCCATGCAAGATTGCCATAATGAGGCACACGCACAAACTAGGACCATTATAGACCGGGTGTGTGGGATGGTCAAATCACAGTTCCACTGCCTGGACATATCTGGTGAAGCCTTGCAGTACTCTCCAGCCATATGTGCACACGTGTTCATAGTATGTGTCATGCTACACAATATGACCCTACGGAAACAGCTGCAGCAGGAACAGGATGGGGAAGGGCCACACAACCCCCCCCCACCAGAGCCAAGGTCCCCGCAGGCACAGAGAGACTCAGAGGAGGAACCCCTTAGCCTGCACTTGTAGGTAGGAGGAGGAGGCATGCCCAGTATGACCAGGCCTTGGCAAAGAGACAATGCATAGCACACACACTTACACTGGAAAGGGCCCAGGGACTAACACCTTTATCCAACTCCCACACACAGTAAAATGGATGGTACACTTAACACACAACCTGTCACCCACCTTGTATAGGCTGCGAACTGTCTGCATCCAATATATGCGGCCCTCAAGCACCATCCTCACCTCTGCTGCAGGCACAAGGTAAGGGCGTTTTCTTAATAACTGCATGGATTACTATGTTCTCCTACAACACCTATGTTGTTGCAGTATGCATGTAAGGGACTAGGTTGGGTACTGGGATTGCAGCATATCACTGACAAATCTATAGGATACCAGGACATGTGTAGCCAACACCACCATCACCACAGTATGCAGTAGTACCCAAGGCGAGTAATTCCACAGCAGTAAATGTGTGGTGGCCAGGTTACTGGGGGGTTAGAGGTCACAGGCATAGTAGGCACTGTGGGGGTGCCATACCCAACCCACACAGACCCACCCACCAATGTAGCTGTAGACAACCATAACAAATGTCTGTCACAGTCTAGCCTCACAAATGGCAACAATTATAATATGCACCCATACAGAGCTATACAGTGATAGCACAGCAGGTTCTGCAGCTGCAGTAAGGCTGTGAAGGACAAGAAGCCTGAAACCCACATGTATGTCAACACAATCTGACCTCAGTGTCTGTACTGATATGCCTGTAGTCTACAACACAGCCCACAATACTATGTGAAATGGCAAATAAAATGTAAAGCAAATATCAGCACAACCACTGAAAATGTGTACAGTTCACAGGTGCCCCTGCCCCCCATACAAAAGCAGTAACATATATATGTTTGCAGGGACAACAGTACAGCAAACACTGCAAGGCCTTTCACAATCAATATGATAACCCATTCCATGACAACACAATTGCCTGAATGCCCCTACTGATATGCTGCTGTAGATGTGCATGGGGAACACACACTACCATTATCTGATCCCCCTCTGTCTCTTCTGGACATGGTCTCTGTGGGTTGACATGTTGTAACATGGCCTACACCCTCATCTGTGTGGGTGATAAGGTCTTCAGGGCCCATACACCACTAATGTCAGAATGATCTAGCAACCCACACAGAAGTGTGTGTCTCAGGGGTCATCTAAGTGCCCTTCACTGCCCTGCCACTTATACTGTAACTAACATTGCTATGCCCCATATACTACGCATATGGTGGACATTTTTATTTTATTTTATTTTTATTTATTTTTACATTTGTTGACCGGGCTAGTCTAGCTAGATATATGTCCATTTTCAGTAGAGGCCTGGGGAGAAAAGCTCCAAACATGAATAATGACAATGTTAACAATGTTCAGAACCAGTAAGAATCACAATACAGTGGTAGTATTGGTCTACTGAACAGTTGTAATAATAAATTTGTATATTAAATAATTTTAGAAAAAATTAAACTAAATTCTAAAATTTAAACTAAACAATTCTACAAAAAAAAAAAGTAAACAATTTTACAAATCACACTAGAAGGTATGAGCAAGTCTTAGATAAGGGAAATAATATACATGTTATTCTCATATTACAGAGTAGGAGTTGTAAGTAGAATTGAAGGCAAAGGTTACAGGAGTAGGGATAGGGTTAAGAATATAAAGTGGAAAAAAAAGATGTCAGTGAGGGTTAGTACATGGACAAAGCCAGTGAGTTTTCAGATGTTCTTTAAGATGTTTTTTTAAAAGAGAAGTAAAAGCGATGGTAGATAATTCAGCAGGAAGCTGATTCCAGAATTTACCTGCAGTGTTTGAGAAAAGTGAATCCCCGGCTTTGTTGTTAGCTTTATTTGATAAAACTAGAAGCTTGTTAGCAGAGCGTAGTGTAGGTAGATTAGTATAAGGAGTAAATAGATTAGTCAGGATAGGGGTGTTGTTAGGGTGGTATAGAATCTTTTGTGTAATAAGTAGTTGTTGAAAGAGTATATGGTTTTGCAGTTCTAGCCATCCAAGTTGTTTGAGGTTAAGGCAATGGTGAGTTTTAAAGGGGGAACTTGTGATGAATCTAGCTATGCTATTATAACACGTGGAGAGTTTAGAGAGGTTGTTTTTGGATAGGTTGGTATATATGACAGAGGCATAGAAAAGGGTAGAAATGAGGTGGGTCTGAGCAATTGTTCCCCTTGCAGAAGGGGTGAGGAAGGTTTTTATTCTATAGAGGGTGCCAAGTTTTCTGTTAACAGACTTTATAGTGGAGTTTGTGTTCATCATAATTAAGATGATTGTCAATAGTTATACCTAGTAGGCGGGTTGTAGTATCTGGGAAAATGTTAGTACCATTGTTAGAGGTTATAGAGAAGTAAGGAATGGATGATTTATGAGTAGGAGTAAAAAGCAGTAGTTTTGTTTTTTTAGGATTTAGGAGGAGGCAGTGTTGCATAAACCAGTTTTCAACATTCTGAAAAACAGTTTGGGTGAGGGAGTGGAGAGAGGATATATCCTTGGCTGTACATATTAAGGTGGAGTCGTCTGCAAATTGAGTGCAGGTGGCTTGAGGTATGTTCATGTGTAAGTTGTTAATAAATACGGAGAAGAGTAGGGGACCTAGGATAGAGTCCTGTGGTACTCCAATATTTACTGGAAGAAGTGAAGACAGATTGTTATGCCAAAGTACTGCTTGCTGTCTATTTTCCAGATAAGATCTAAACCATTGTATGGCTTGAGGATCAAGAGAGTGAGCCTTTAGTTTGTCAAGCAGTAGGTTATGGTTTACCATGTCAAAGGCTTTTGACAGGTCAATAAATAGTGCAGAGGAAAATGAGTTATTGTTGGTTTTATATATAGAGTCGGTAAAGGATAAAAGGGCAGTAGATGTGCTATGAAATGGCCTAAAGCCATGTTGGCAGTTTGCCAGTAGGTTATTTTGTAGTAAGTGGTTAAGCAGTTGTTTGTGAATACATTTTTCCATTATCTTAGCTAATGGGGAGAGTAGAGCAATAGGGCGAAAGTTAGAAAGCTCTGTAGATGGTCCTCCTTTATGTAGAGGGTTGATATGGGATATTTTCCATAGAGCAGGGATTTTGTCCTCAGAGATAGTTCTGTTAATAAGGATAGAAATGGGATAATCTATGGCTTTTGCAGCTATTTGTAGGTATTCAGCCAGGAGTTGGTCAGCAGAAGGGGTGCAAGGTTTCAATTTTTGAAGTAGCTTACAGATGAGAGATGTAGATACAGGTTGTATTTGAAAGGTAGGTAATGAAGTATTGCAGATATTTGGTTGGGATGCAGTGATGGGTGGTAAAGATTTGGCCAGGGTTTGAATGGCTTCTGTAAAGTAGTTATTAAAGGCATCAGGAATCAGGTTGGAGTTGCTACTGTTGAAACCAATTGGGTCTGGAGTAGTAGTGTGACCTTGCTGAAGGAGTTTGTTTATTGCAGACCAGAATTTTTGTGGAGTTTGTTGATTTTTTTTTAAAGGTGTAGGTAGAAATCTTTTTTGTCTTTAAGAATATCCTTCTTGGTGGCATTTCTTAGCTGTTTAAATTGGAGGTGGGTTGTTGGACATTTGGTAGATCTCCATTTAGCCCAGATTTTATTTCTGAGCAGTATCTTTTGCCTAGTTTGTTTTGTGAGCCAGGGGGCAGATTTGGTTTTTATTCTAGTGAAGCGATAAGGTGCATGTGAGTCTAGGATTTGTAGAAAGTTAGTATTAAAGTAGATAACAGCTTTGTCTAGTTCTAGATAGGTTAGTGGTGACCAGTCACATGCTTGCAATTTGGTTAAGAAGTTGTCTGGATTAAATAATTTTTTTAAGCGTGAGGTTCTGAGATTATGAGTAGTTGCAATATGGACTTTTTGTCTAATAATGTAGGTAAGTATGTGGTCACTGATTATCATCTGGGAGGATTCCTGGAGTATAAGATTTAGGGTGGCTATTAATAAGGATCCAGTCCAAAGTACTTTCCTTTTTACTGGGTTTATGGATTCTTGTAGTAGTTATTAATTGTGAGAATCCAAAGAGATTTATGTGGTTGGTAGGGTTCAGAGAACTGCAAGTAGACCAGTCTATGTTAACGTCACCAAGTATAATGGTCTCCTGGGGTAGTTGGGCAGAGAGGTGGCTCAGCAGGTTCTCTAGAGAATATGTATTATTACTTGGAGGTAGATACATGCAGATTATATAGATTGATTTGGAGTTATTGATTTGGAGTTTGATGGATAGGGTTTCAGATTTGGTGTCTAATGATGGAAGCACATTAACTGGGGAAATTTGGAGGTTAAATTTATAGAGAATGGCTATACCCCCACCTTTTTTATTTTACGGTCATTTCTGAGGATGTTGTAGCCAGGAGGGCTAATTTCCTGGTCTACTAGACTGCACTCAGTACCCACACACACACACACACACACACACACACACACACCCACTCACAAACCTGTGACAGCAACACATCTGGACAAGGTTATAATTGAAAGTGGGGCAACTTCAAGATGATAGGCATGTGTACTGAATACTGTCCAACATACTGAGGAAGCTGAAAGGCTAAGGTGTGTAGTATACCCAGGACTGGTCTGCAGGTGTGGAACTTAGATACAGTAATGTCTATCTGTAGGTTGTAATGTCACTCTGCAAGTACTTGCAACTAACTCACCATACTAATAACAGTGTATGCAGACTGCATGAACTTGTTGGACTAGGACCGGGACCATCAGACCAGTAATATAATATGCAGAGGTATGCCAGCAGCAGGATATCACCTGTCAGGTAGGAAGAATCACACACAAGCAGGGGATGGCCTAGCCAGTAAAGTAACAACTTGCTGGACTGTTTATAAAGCTCCAGCAGTAAAGTGGCTGCAACCACACCTGTAAACAGGCCTTATTGGCCAAGAATGCACATAGTGTCACTCGTAATATTGCTGTGCGCATAATACATCCTGTATTCCTCTGGTAAAGCACTGTGATGATCGCAGGATGTCTTGCAGTAGGGAATGACTGAATGCATTACCGAGTCAGAACGCAAATATATCAGAAAACATGTCTGCTAAAACAAACCCAGTACCTGTAAGGCACTTCTGTTTACATTTGGGAGGTACGGTTGTAATGCACAAAATCCTGAACTGGACTACAAGTATCTGTATAACTGAGTGCAACAATCACTATGGGGGGATCATACTAGGCATGCTCCTACACTTAAAAAATTGCAGGACATGTGTGCACTCACAATAAAGGATCAGACCTCAGAACCTGTAAGAGCAAGAAATCTGGTGAAGGGTAGAAAATGAAAGTGAGCCAAAGTGCCACAAATATGGAAAGTGAATACATAATCTCATTACAAGTGTAGACAGATGGTAAAATAACAGGTTGTCCAGTAGCATGAATGTTATGAAGGTGAAGTGTGAAACTCAAATTTGTGTCATAATATTGGAACAGCAACCTTCATCGATTGAATGATATACCGCAGAAGACACCACTCTCATGTGAAATGGATAAAAAATCTGAGCCCACAGTCTGGACATGTGCTGAAAATCTACACAGTTGACAGGTATGTGCAGAGTAATACCGGCCATGTTTCCACAGTTACAGAATCACATCCCATGTTCACAGTTACTATGGAGGCTCATAATGGGTATGCTCCAACACTTAGAGGATTACAGCCCCTGTGTGCACACAGTCTGCAAGGGTACACTGGCCATATCCCTACCATTAGAAAAACACATCCCATGTGTACAATCAGTATGGAGGCTCATACTGGGCATGCCCCAACACTTAGATAATTACACCCCCCTATGCACACTCTTAGATAATTACACCCCCTGTGTACACTCACTCTGCAGAGTCACACTATGAAGTCAAGTCCCATTGCCTAAACAATCTGACATCAGCAACTGCTGTGTGTGTGTGTTTGCAGATGACGTTTACATTCAACCTTGCCCAACAGAACAACACTGGCCATTGCCAAAGTATACAGTGGTGTCTGATGACACTCACCTTAGAAGTAAGTTGATTCCCTCAGAAACCCTGTAAGCCACATGGTGCATCTCTCAACTGTGTACTACTGTAGTACAAATACGTAGGAGTTCTAATCCCAGTACTTACTACTGTGTGTGAGAGAGAGGAGAGAGACACACACAAGTGTGTCACTGCATAGCAGTTTGGAAAATACACTTTTGAGGGCATTATGTTTCCAATGTGCAACACTTTACAAGTCTGTGTAATGACATTCAGTATAGAAGCAACTTCAGACCAGACTTAGCCCAGAAAGCTTTGTGGTGCTTGTAGTAACTGCATAATGCTACAGTACAACTAACTAAATAGGTAGGGTTCTGATCTCACTACTGACATCTGTGTGTGTTTGTGAGTGAAAGACAGTATATCCTGCATAGCTGTATATAA
Source organism: Protopterus annectens (assembly GCF_019279795.1). NCBI lineage: Eukaryota > Metazoa > Chordata > Ceratodontiformes > Protopteridae > Protopterus > Protopterus annectens. The sequence goes on along the minus strand of NC_056743.1, from coordinate 1,539,416,355 downwards.
AAACATATTTTGTGTCCTGTGGAGGGCAGTATGTGCCCCATCTGCAACACTTTACAAGTCTGTGTGATGACATTCAGTATAGAAATAACTTCAGACCAGTCTCACTCCAGCAAGCTTCATGGCATGTATAGTAACTGCAGAATACTATAGTACAACTCACTAAATAGGCAGGGTTCTAATCGCAGCACTGGTAACTGTATGGGTGTTTGTGAGTGAGAGACAGTATATCCTGCATAGCTATATATAACAAAATATTTTTTGGCCTGTGGAGGGCAGTATGCATCCATCTGCAACACTTTACAAGTCTGCATGATGACATTCAGTATAGAAGCAACTTCAGACCAGCTTCAGCCCAGTCAGCTTTGTGGTGTGTATAGTAACTGCGTAATACTGTAGTACCACTATCTAGATAGGTAGGGTTCTAATCCAAGCACTGGCAACTGTGTGTGTGTGTGTGTGTGTGTGTGTGTGTGTGTGTGTGTGTGTGTGTGTGTGTGTGTGTGTGTGTGTTTGAGTGAGAGAGAAGCAAAACTTATGTAGGGGTGTTTTGACAATAGCAATTTTGCTGGCTGTGGAGGGCACTATGGTACCCATACCCACTGTGTACAAGGCTGTGTGATGACACTAAGTTTAGAAGCTACGTAAGACTATGAGTAGCCCAGCATGCTCTGTGGCATGTGTATTAACTGTGTAATACTGTACTACATGTAACTAGATAGAGTCCTACTTCCAGTACTGGCAAAGTGTGTGTGTGTGTGTGTGTGTGTGTGTGTGTGTGTGTGTGTGTGTGTGTTGTGCTTTGGAATCATATTCTCTGTAGGTATACCAGAGTTATGTGTGTCCCATCCATGCATTTTACCACCTGCTGATGCCATTACTTTATGAAGAATGTTACTGGCACCTGCCTCCCATGTGGCATGTTGCATGATGGCACAGGCCATTGCACTCATGTTTATAGATGTCTACAAAGTATTTTGTACTTAACCCATATGTGGTTTGTGTCCCCCAACAATGGCCATGCAAGTAATATTGTTGGCAAGTAGGGCACAGTTACTTTACATACACACATGCTAGACGCAGATACCATACATGATGGAAATACATGGTGATATGTCGTGCATTACCCTGTCAATTGTCCAGGCTTGTAGGAGCAAGACATAACCGCAGTTCCATTCCTAGTGGGTTATGTCAGTATCCAGACAGGCTGTCACAACATTACTTGTTGTAAAACATACTGGGATGTGTGCTATGCAGTTCATTTATGTGAAACATGTCATATGTCTGTAGCAGTACATCGCAGTACAGTGGAAGTCTTGGTGTAAGAATCTGTCCATTGTCAATTGTGTTTGTGGAACTGTATGCACATCCCCTGTGTCAGTCTTTCCTGTGTAGATCCTAAGGATACTCCAGTATCTGTACCACTTCAACCCTGTGAACCACAGAATACATACCACAAACCTGTCATACACAGTGCCATGCATGCTCTCACCAACTGTATCAGCCTTGACTGTCATTGAATGATATGGCAGGGCCAACAGGTGCTCACATGTGCATCCATTGCAGTCAGTAACATGGATGAGCTGCAGAGCGACCTACTGACTGTACTTCAAAACCTGTTCCACATGTATGGTCCTGCTGGTGGTACTGCACTACAGTGAGGTGACATGTCTGACAGCTATCTGTCTGTGAAAAAGTGTCCATATGGCAGGTCACACCATCTGATGACAGTGTTCATCACACACTCCTACATTCATACAATTCTGGTAAACTTACATATAAAGGTGTAACCTGGCTATGAAACAGGCAGTTTATGTGCAGTCTGCAACACTCAGGAGCACAGCCTGCAGACACACAGACACCTGGAACACAAACAGGATACAGCATGTTAGAGTACATTAAGGCACTGGCACTAACAGCAATATTGCATCACGGCTACTAAGGAACATACGCCACTGTGGGTACCCATAACAAATGCAAGCAGACAGCAATGCAAGCTAACTTACATATGTATAATATATGATATACACCATGTGCATCAGACCCCTATAAGCCTGTCTCTGCATTGATGGTGTGTATGACAGGGATGTGGCACAGGTATCATCATATGCACATGGTGTGGTGTGGGTGTGCCAGAGACTAGGCTGTTCTATATGGGTGACATCCATCTGTGTGTTTGTACAGCTAAGTTTTCACATGGGGCTGTGTACAGGTGTTTGTGTGTGTGGAGGTGACTTTCCTGTGAGACATATTTGTGTGTGGGTATGTATGCACACATTCACACCATGTGGCTGCCCTACATAGGGGTATGTTGGACAGCTGTGGACTGTACAAGGCAGGGTATCCAGTTCACCATCTCTGGTCATGGACACATGAACTGGCACTGCCAGGGGTCTCACTGGCACCACCAGGCCCAAGGCCAGATGCAGTACAGCTCTCTGATGGTGACTGACATATGCTAGATCCACACCCCTGATGGGACCAGACAGGACTACGTCCCCATGGCCTGCTGTGGTGTGCTGTGGACAGCAACCTCCATTCAGTGGTGCTGGTGTCACTGCCACTACAGGAGTATGAAGGTGCACAGCCCCATAGACTCTCAACTGATGTTACTGCTGACCCATGTCCATGAGGTCGGCATCCATCTCCTGCCACATGTGCAAGCACAGACATGACATGGTCAAGGATTGACAAGGTCTTGCCCTACCGCCCATCTATGACCTCAGTTAGGTGGTGTGTGGCCTCAACAAGGTCATGGATGTCATCACATAAACCAGGAATGCCTGCCTCCAACACCCTGAGTATCTGTCTGGTGTTGCATTCAGTGCATGCCTGTACATCCATCACAGCCCAGAACATCTGTCTAGTGACACCTGTTGTGGCAATTACAACAGCGGCTCGACGAGTAGCAATCCTCCTGCGAGCACCGCTGCCCATCAGCCTGTGTGGGACCTCACCAGCACTCTGGCTAAGGCAACAGTGTACACTCACAGCTGTCATAGTCTCCACACTTTCCTGTTCCAAGCCACCACCTGACAACTGTCCTTCATCTGTGGACACTAGTAAAAGGGCATGTGGGCATTGTGTCTGTGTGCAATGAGTGTGTGTATATGTGAGGGATACCAAACAATGGCACAGATTCAGACCCTGACAACACTACCTGTGCCTGTATATCAGCATCATCATTTGCAGGGTCTGTGGATACACTGCTATCTGATACTGATCAGGAGAGACTGCGACCACCATGACCACCTGTGTGGAAAAGAACAACATATGTAACATAATACCTGCACTATGCTGTTTCCTGATACACATGCACACAGTTACACACACACACATATCACACTAGGCAACTGCTGAAATTCACAACACAATTAGACCACTACATATCCTGGACATGCTCTAAACAGCATGCAGGGCAGCCCTACACACTTCCTCTCACAACTGCTGTTCACCTCTGTGATATGTGGGTACTGTTAGCAGGTGATGGTTATTGTAGTACCACACACTGCAGACATGTACACATACTTGCTGTTCATCTGTATAGCACAGTGCCAAGTCATACAGGACATGCCACACAATTGTGCAGAGTGTCCCTGAATGTCTACATATGTGGGCCACATGTCTGCCCTGTCTGTCATAAATCCTGTGCTTGTCTGTCACCTTACTCTGCTATCACAATGTAGTGACATATGATTAGTGTGAAACATCCAGTTATGGGGTACTTATAGGTCACGACATAAGTGTGTAAACTTACAACTTCCCAGGCTTACAGTGGACATTATGTGTACACAACCATGTTTACACACAAGCTATGTTCCATAGATGGCAAGAGTGCACTGACATTCTGTGATAACATCACACAACTATACTGTGACCTATGAGCTGTGCAATGCAATTGCAAAACATGCACTTTGGGTAGGGGGGCATGTTGGAGTTGCACTATGTACAGTAGGCTGGTTGCATGACTGTACACACCCAGAGGATAATACGATTTTACAACACAGACACTGTTCCTAACAGCAGTCAGTGTGCTTGGGAAGATACGTCTGAGCATGGCACATCTGCACTTTGCAAAATGTGTACACTCACCCTTGCAGCGGCATCAGAGTCTGTTCGATTGCAACATCATGATGTCTGCAACTGCCTCTGCAGAGTACCACACAAATCATGTAATGTCTGTGTGTGCACACTATGGCTGGAACACTCCTACAGTTACATTCTCCACTGCAGGAGACAGTCTTTCATGGATGTCGATGAATGGTATGGGTCACTGTTGTGAGGAAATGAAGTCTTCTCCTTCAACACCTTTGTAGAGGATACATGATTGAGTAGGCCACATGTAATGGTATGTACAACTGTTCATAATCCCCTCCTCCTGGCCCACAGGCACACATGAAGCCCATGAACATCAACCACAAACAGAACACTGCCATCAACATGCTTCAGCATGGGGGGGCATTCCCATGCTGATGCACATTGCCCTACATCTGACAAACTAAACTGTTGCTATAGTGGACAACATGTGCACTACAGGTATAATTACACCATGACACATCACCACACATGATAATGTTGGACTTGCAGTATATCCCCGAGACATCAGTCAGACCTGCCTGTTGTTCCCTGTGTGAGACACCTGCCATCTTCCAAGCCTACATCATAGGCCACACTTGTGGAGAATATGGGGATTGTACTCACATGTAGTACACAGCAGTACTTGCCACTGATTCCTGCCACTCCTGTAGTGTTGCAGTAGAACCCATATCACCCTCCATGACCACTGTGGGTCATGTCTGTCCTACACATTTTGAAGGCTGTCCAGTCCTATGCAGTGTCACTTTTTGGCCATATGTACACCTCACTGAGATGGGTGTCTGCGCTATGTTATATGGTACTTGCAGTGCTGTGGGAATGTGTGTGTGTTTACCATATACTGGCCTGATCCCTTGCACAAAGGTGATCCTGTTGCTGCCTTGCAAGCTGTATGCAATTATGCCCATTGTTGTAGCTGACAATGGAGTACATGTAGGTTAACCCTGGTATGACAGCTGAGCGATAATTGCTGCTCATGTCAGAGTGTCAGTAGTTGAAAGCAGGTGTGTACCAACATGTACAGCTGTGGTAATATCCAAATTTACAGTAACACAAGATTATTGTCAGACCGTGTACACATATATGTGTATTGTCTCCTGCATATCTTGTGTCACACTTCTTTCCGTAACAGAGTTTCTTGTCTGACAACTGAGTTGCACAGGTTATATGTCACATGACAGATTGCAAGGGTATGTGTGTTAGTGCTGCCATGTCTGTACCTCACAAATGGCTATCACTGTCATGGGTCTATGTACACCATTTGGATGCAGTGTATAACACTTAAGAACATGCCCCCAGATTAGGGCCTTCCTCTCCCCATTTGGCCAGTCTTTCACCAGATGTCTTGCAATTTCAGCTTGGGAGGTATGATACACATATATGATGACATCTGCTAATACGCCCCTGTGATGACCACAGTGATATAATGGAGTTAACCCCACCACAAATGAACATGCAGGCACTGGTGAAACAGTTGAGACCAACAGTTGTGTGCATGGTGACATGCATGACCTTTACATGCCTGTGTTAGTGGTCATCCCAATCAAAATAATACCATACGCTGAAGGCTGCTGTCCTCATGCAGACCAGAGGTACCTATGTAGGTGTGGGGGTGAGATACTGTCAGTAGGCTCACAGTTGGCAGTGGTACTAATATGACTGATATATGTCTGCACAGGTACAGTACAAGCTACGATACTACCCAATTAGCTGTCACTCACCATAGATATGCACGTCTGTGCATTAGCAACCCCCACCCACAGATGCTGTTTTACTGACATATGACTCTAGATGCTCTATGGTAGACAATAACAGTGATAGAGTAGTACACTGATGTGCACTGTGGCCTTACCTGGATACTCCTCACCTGTTTCCTGGGTGCCACTCACCTCCATGATGACACTGTGTTGTTGTGGTCATGTGGGGGCTACCTCAAGATTGGCAAGGAGCTCCTCTGTAGCTGTGAGTGGGGGCTGTGTAGAGGGGACCCCACCTGTAGCTGCTTGGTCTCTGGCCATGGCAGCAGCACTTTGCCAGGCATGGCGTATGTGATTGGTGGCATGATGCCACACATGCTCATATATACATATGTGCAGGCCCACCAAATTTACCCTGTGGACAGGGTCATCCCACAGGGTAGTCCTCTGCCGAAGATGTTGCTGGCTTCAGCTCAACAGTACTGTGTGGTTCTGTATTATGGCTTCCATTATCAGTTTGCATTCTGCTGGTGAAAAGGTCTCCCGGTGGTGATGTGACATTGCACCTGGTAGACATTAACAGGGGAACACATTACTGGACCCCATACATTTGGCAACAGTATGTCTAGTACCTGCACATGCTCTATCAGCACAGTATCAGCTTGTATTGTACTCCAGGTCCTGATGAGTCATATTGCCTGCAGTGATGGCAAGTTGTTTGCATAATCCATCATTCCTCATTTCAGGTATGTATAAATGGATGACATTAGCCATCTTCCATATGTGTGGACAATGCTGCGGCTTGGTGTGACTACAGTGTGTAATGCAGCTGGCAGCACATGCCTGAGTTCAGGTAGGATGCAGACAGGGATGTTATCAGGTGCCATGTATATTTACATTTGTTGCCTTTTAGTAGGCAATATGTACCTGGTCACTGGTGTTGAAGGGAGAGGTGTGGGTGCTGTGCATATCCAGCTATAGTGCTGCTGAGTCAGGGGGTGATATTTGCCCTAAACCTATCTGAAGCAAGTTGCCAAAAGCTATGTTATGTGTGTATGTGGTCTGACTGGCCACCATTATGGGTTGGGTTGTCTTGTGGTCCCAGAAATTGCAGACATGTGAAGATGGCCTTGTGATTGGCCTTGGTGGATGTGTCCACTCTGTACTCATAGTTAGCCTTACAGTACTCCACCTGTGACCTTATATGCTTGATCAGACAAAGGCTGAGCCACAGCTGGGTTAGTGCGCACTCCTGATTTGGCCTGTATAGCTAATCTAGGGACCAAGTCTGTGGTTCGTGTATTGCTATTGTCCACATAAGCCTTCAGCCTGCCTTGAGGGGGTTGATGTTTTTCTGTTTGGTATTGCTGGGCCATAAAGCTATGTAGGTGCCCACATAGTATTGTGTTGTGGGCCTGAACACAGCTGCTAGTTCCAAAATATGGGATGCCCTTCATGTGGGCCTTGCTTATTTACCTGGCCTGTGTGGGGGACATTACAGAGGTGTGTGGGGCTACAGCTTCACAGACAGTAGGTGGAAATACCTCATGGGACAGGACATGTGGGACAGCCCAGCAACATGGGGGGAAAAACTCCAGAGTTTGGTACAGCTTGTATGTCATTAGTGTTAATATATACATGGGGGATTGCTACATTGACAGGGTTTGTCTGGACATGCATTTATTGGGTGACTTGACATTTGACCGTGATATGCCTCTGACATAGCTCTCAACTGGCATGTTGTCCACAGACTAGCCAGATGTTTGCCTATTATGCTTGGTCTATTCCTTGACCAACATCTGTTTTTGTGGGGTTGGTAGGATTCTGAGAGGATTTTAGTCAGTATGTGTTGTTATTCATTGGTGTTCCACACAACATTTCCTTCATGGATGTGATGTTACAACAACACATGTAACAGTAGCTACTGTCTCAATTTGTAATACCATTATGTGTGATATGTCCCTCTTTCCAGCCCCTTGTCCCATAACTATGCCATGCATTGTCCAGATGTCCTGCACTATGAGGTACAGAGGTATGGTACATCATTAATTACCAACTGCACACTAGTTAGCATGACAATGACCTGGCAGACTCCTGGCCAAGGTATACAGTGGTAGCCAGGGTTATGCGTCCACACCCTGGTAATTCTGTTGTAATCTGCACATATGACAGTATGTCTGTCTGGCCATTGTGAACAGACTGCCAAGGTTGTGTAGCAGTGTTACGTGTTTATGTGTTTTAGGCTGGGTAGGGAGAGTAGCAGCTGTGAGTGCCATACATCCTTTACCTTTCTAACTCTGCATGCTGCTACAGCTGTTGGTGGTGTATCAGGTCCATATGCTTGTACGGCCTGACTGTGAAATGTCATGTAACACCTTCAGATTCCCAGTACACTGTGAATTGGGGCTGTATATGTAGGAGTAATGTGTGAGTGGAAAATGTTATGTGGTTGCTGTCACAGTATTATACTGTCATGTTCAGTTTGCTTACCGGTATGTTTCTGTCACTGTGGTGCACTTGTTTGGGGATATGCACTTTCACACTGGTGTCTGTGTTCCACTAGTATTACATCCCTGTACTGCCTGTTATATTTGCTAATGCATGTGTACAGCCCCAGAGCTGGACCTGGGTAGTGTTTTGTCAATCTGACTGTAGTCTGGACATTATTCGGTGGCTCAGTGTAGTTTCCCGATTGTTATGTTATAGGTTCATAGGTTCATAGGTTTATACTAGGCTAACTGCCCTAGGGCATTTATAAGCCTAGCCCAAAGTTATGTGGCTTACGGTGCCCCTTATGTTAGAAATACTGTGCCCATTAGTTTGTTGTGCCTCTTGCCAGTAGTGACACAGAGATGATTCCCGGGGTAAACCTACGATCTCCCATCCACCGGTCAAGATTTCTCTTGAACAGAGCCAGTGAGGTGCTCTGCCTCACATGGACCGGGATTTTATTCCACAGCATGGGGAGTCTCTGGGTGATAAATCTATCCCTCCAGCACGTCCTATTTATATCCATGCTAAGGTTTAAGTCTCTTGCTCTAGTGGTTTTGGTGGATTTGGATTTTTTGAGGTGGAGCATGTCCATTAATTCCGGGTTGGTCATGGCCTTGTATGTCAGGCACAGGTCACCTCTGAGCAGACGATATGCAACTGAATAGAGTTGGAGTTTCTTCAGTCTGGCAGCATATGACAGGTTTTGGAGTCCCTTTATCCTTTTGGGGAGGAACTTTTGGGGTCTCTCCAATTGCTGCAGGTGTCGGGTGAGATACATCCCGAATGGGGCATTGTACTCGATCATTGGTCTGATAAGTGAAGAGTACAGGGGAACAATGACCTCACTTGATCTGGATGTGAATCCCTTCATGATCAGGTGGGCAATGTAGAAGGTCTTTCGAACCACTTTAGCAACGTGAGCGTCAAACGAGAGGCCACTGTCAACCTGGGTCCCCAGGTCCCTGATAACCTCTTCTGTGCTTAGTGGGTTGCCACCTATATGGTAGCTTGGGGTTACCTAGTTTTTCCCAAAGGGTACGACTATACACTTTTTTGCGTTTAACTTCAGGCCATGGCTCTGGCACCAGCTATCAGTTTCCGTGAGACCCCTCTGAAGGATGTCTGTGTCCGATGTATGGACACCTAATCATACAATGTACAGCTTTCTGGCCAATACCTTACGTCTGGTCCCCATCACTATTGTGTATTCCTGACACATCAGTGGGATGATGTGAGGATTGGGGTCACTACATTATACAGAGGACATGAGTCACAGACATGTGATATTTGTGTCAATATATGTTAGCAGTAACCGTATTTGTACAACTTTCTCAGCTTATCTACTCACATACTTTGGATATCTCTCTAATGTCATGCCTTTGTTCCCCCACTTTGTCTGGCTTGTTCCAGATTCATTGCACTAAAGGGCTCTGAGCATACCTTTCCACTGCAAGGCTGTTTGCAGAATGTCCAGGTGTTTGGCCCATACTTTCGTTCAGTTCCACAGTTTATTTGTATTTGTCTGCAAAATTACTGTTATGATCCCATGATTTATGTCAGTGAATAATGACATAACATGTCAGTTCTCAGCCACATATCCTCCAGACAGCTGTGGTGAAATGCACCCTCTTGCAGTACAAGTGTTTGGTTCTGACAGCTATAGTTTACATATGTCTGTATATGTGCCCCATTTACATTCCTTTGTACAGAATTTTTGTACATTTTTCTTTCACTTAGACATTGATAGTTATGTTTTTGAGTTATGCACTGCATGTTTTGTAAATACACATACATATTTTTTCAGATATTTATGCATATATATGTATGTGTATATATATATATATATATATATATATATATATATATATATATATATATATGGATTCCATACATTTGGTCGAATTACACTTAGTCGAAAATGATACCAGGCATTGCACTTGACTGAAAGCTCACTTGGTCAAAAATGGAATATAGCCCCTGCCCCACTGCAGTGTAACCCTGGAGTGAAAATATTAAATAAGGAGGGGTGTGGGAGGCACAGCCCCCCACAATGGGGGGGTATGGGGGACGTAGCCTCCCCATATAATTTTAATGTATTCACTATTATAAGAAGGTATATCCATTAGAAATGCATTGATATATATATATATATATATATATATATATATATAAACTATTGGCATAATGTGGGGGGGCTGTGCCCCCCCTTATTTAATATTCTCACTGCAGGGTTGCACTGCAGTGGGGCAGGGGCTATATTCCATTTTCGACCAAATGAACTTCGACCAAGTGAAGTGAAATGTCTGGAATCATTTTCGACTAAGTGTAATTCGACCAAATGTATGGATTCTTCTTTCAGCTTTTTCCAATTAGGGGGAAAGGAATATATATATATATATATATATATATATATATATATATATATATATATATATATATATATATATCCGTCATATATTTATATGTATATATGTATTTTATGGATCCACGTTTCCATATATATGTCTATATGCAACACGACTGATTCTACAGATCTTTCTCGTGGTTGTGGTATACCTGTATTGCACGCTAACTGAAAAGCAACAGTGATTTGTACAGCTCAGATGGTGTACTGGTGTGATGCTCTGACTCTAGTGTACATTGTCCTGTGTCCAAGACCTGGAACTGACATTTTTTCCATTAATGTTAAATAACTAGACTACATACGTTAAGGACAACATCATAAAGTTCAACAGCTCAAATGGCTTACTGGTTAAGTGTTTTGACAATGGTGTACGGGGTTCCTGGATTAAAGATGGGGGACTGACATTTTTATTTCCATTAATGTTAAATAGCCAGACTGCAGGATATGTTAGGAAAAACATCACAAACTTCTACAGCTCAAATGGCGTATTGGTTAGGTGCTTTGACTATGGCGTATGGGGTCCTGGGTTAAAGAGTTGGGACTGTGTTTTTTTCCATTAATGTTAAATAACCAGACTGCATGATATGTTAGGGACAACATCATAAAGTTCTACAGTTCAAATGGTTTGCTGGTTATGTGCTTTGACTATGGTGTACGGGGTTCTGGATTAAAGCTGTGGGACTAACAGTTTTATTTCCATTAATATTAAATAAGCAGACTGCATGATATGTTAGGAAAAACATCACAAACTTCTACAGGACAAGTGGCTTACTGTTTATCATCTTTGACTATGGTGTATGGGGTCCTGGGTTCAGAACTTGGGATTTTTATTTCCATAAATGTTAAATAACCATAGTGCATAATATGTCAGGTAAAACATCAGCCAGCTATATATCTTACATAGCTTAGTGGTTAAGTATTGTGATTATGGTGTATGGAGTCCGGGGTTCAAGACCTGCAAGGGATGTTTATTTTGCAACTATACTTTAAACTTTACTGCAGAGGGAAAATACAATAAAAATTAAAATATGTGTTTTAATTATTTTACAAGGGGTATGGACTTTGCTTTCTGCACCACTATTTGTCAGAGGCTGTGTGAACACTGATAAAATGGCAGGTGGTGCATTACCTTACACTTGCACACAATCTGTGGAAAGCATATAATGATGGAAGAACAAGTAGGGACAGATTTATATCTGGGTCTTACACACTGGGAACATGTGTCTGCTATGTGCTTTGCTTTAACTTTTTGTGTTTTTTTTTTGTCCACGGACACTAACAGTAGTGTCCGCAGACACACACTATCACTGCTGTAGACTTATGTGCAGGGGGCATGTATATTGTAAGAGCTCTGCTCTCGGACACACCCCCTGCACTCGCAGACACATGCCGGTGTCCGTATTAGAACACGTCAGCACACCTTCATGCATATGCATGACGTGCTGCCGTGCTGCAGGGGAACAGACCCTTCTGTGCAAGAATTAATTACTCTTGTACGGAAGTTTGCTGAATCTCTGGGATTTTCTACTTATGGAACCTCACTAGAAAATGCTTCTGATTTTTTGTCTGATTTGTATAGGTGCCATTCTATACCATTGTCTACCAAACATTATGCTCTGCATTGTAGTAAAATAATATACTTTAAACAACTAAAAAGTCATTTATATATATTGTCAGCTGTAGCCATATCTCTTACAAAAGCAAAACACCCATGTGCATACAATGTGTGCTAGTCATGCTTCAGTAAACAAAATCATAAATTAATTTAAGTTAGATCATACAATAATACTATTTTCATGCATTAAGTAATGGCAACAAAAGAATACACCATATTTTTGTGTGGGCAAAAGTAATTTAAATACTACTATGTTTTGCCAATCAGCTTTTACCCTTGTGACTAAACCACTCCAGCTACATATGGTTAAATCCACCATTACTCGTATTAAAACAGGGTGTATTGATGGAAGTCCAGAAAATGACAGGAATTGTGGTATAGTTCTGTTTTAGCTCTCACTGACAGATTTTAATCATAACATTTCAGCAACTGTAAAATAAGTTACCCAGTAGATTTGTATTGAAACACATTGGCCATGGATTCTGTTTTATTATAAATATGTAAATTAGTGTCTCCTGATAATAAAATGCTTATGTTTGAATAGATAACAAAGCTTGCCCTGGACTTTAAGCACATACTGTCTACTAATATTTCACATAAATTTCAGTTTAGGGCAATAGATATAGTATATAAAGCCATTAGGGGAGGGGACTTAAATAATATGCTTGAAATTAAAGAATATGAGTGGATCTTACGTTTGATGGCCGACCAACCTCCCGGTCTAAACAGTGCAGTATCTCTAAAACCTATTTTAGTTAAAATTCAACAGAACAAACTTTGATTTTCAACTTTTACCTAGTTTTAATTTAATTTTAATGTTTTAATTGTTTCTCTATCACATGTTTGGCTGGCTGTAGTCATGTAATAGAGTGTGTGTTCCTATTTAAAGTCGTACTTGTTGATGTAATGTGTTTTAGTATTGAGGAAGGGTATGGACCTGAAAGGTTTGCTTTTATTAAAGGTTTTTCTCTTGATGTTGGACTTTGTTGCTGCTATTTTCTTTTACAGCAAGAACTTTGTTGTTTTTCTATGTCTGAATAGATAACAGAGCTTGTCCTGGACATCTCAATGTATCACGAGGACACTAAAGGAGTGGGAAAGGACTGCCACAGCAAAAGGTAAACTAGCAGCCCTTAAATAGAAAAGCAAAAGTATTCTGAGAGCAGCAGTTCATTTAGAAGTTAAGTTGGACACATTAAAAAAACAATAAAACAAAACAAAAAAAAAAAAGCACTGGAGAGGAACCAGGCTCAACTCCAGATAACTAAATAAATAAACTTTAATATAAAAACATAAACACTTAACTAAATCACTGCATTTTCATTTCACAGACTTTATCAGATGTAACACATTAAACTCTGAGGTTTATATACTCCATATCCAATAACCCATCATGTTAATTGCCAATTAAAAACAATTACGCTAATAGGTTGTTATTTAAAACTGATATAGTAATAGTCATTTAATACATGTTTTTATTATTTTTAGTTGTCTATTTATTGTTATAGTTATTTAATTATTCTGTGTTGCTATGGCTATTTATTGAAATGTAATTGTTTTTAATTGTCAATTAATTAACGGATTTTGTGTGGTTTAAGAAGAGTTTTCCTGCTTTGTTCGAGGTTGGTTTACGCTTTAAAAAAACAAATTTTACAATGTAAAATTGATGATTTAGGGAACCCCACAAGAAGGAATAATACTGTATGGAAAATTATCACAATGTTGGAATTCAAGAATGTTATTAAAAATATTAATGAACTACGTCTCAAGTATGTCCATCAGCTCACAGACTAAAAGAGGGAATCAATAGGGCAGAATAAAAATCAAAAGGTATACTGATCCAGACGTATCTTTATTTTATCTTTATATAAAATTAAATAATGTCTCATCATGAGAAACAGGTGACTTAAATGAGTCTTTTGGGATGGAAACTATATTAAGGTCATGAAAAAGTTCTCTTTTTTTGATGCACAAGCAAAGAAAGAATTGTAATCATCTGAGAGGACTTTTCTTATTAAGTAGGACTCTCTGCATAAGTCATGTATCCTGCAGTACTTTCAGTCATACATGGGGAAGCAACTTGCTACCTTAAGGACAAAATGGAGGCATGGAGGTTCTTAAAAGGGAAACACTGCTAGAGGAGTACACTAATGGTGGGTTGTAGCATATTATAACCATTACAGAAATGGAACTGGAAGCTAGCGAGGGCAGAAGGCAAGAGCAGGATGAAAAACATAAAGTTGGGAGATATAAGGAGTCACTGATTAAGAGCAATGAGGAAAATGCAGGGACTGAAGAGCAAATGCATGAACAACTACTGAACGCAGACAGGCAGAAGAGTCCTCAGAATGGATCATGGGGACAAAACTGAAGCAAACTTTTCAAGAAGCAATGCACAGGCAGAAAATAGATTTCAAAAAGACAGCAAATGACAGGAAAAGGTATGAGTGATATACAGAATAACAAATTTACAGGGCAGGAAGCTGAAGATCAAGAATAAATAAAAGTGACTTGAAGGCCTTGTCTGTTTTCTTAGTGGCAGCAAGTTTTCAGAACAAGTTTCATCCAGCCAAAGTATTCCTGCATCTGTATTGTTTGGTTTCTGTCTTGTGTTTTAAATCAGGTATACCTGTTGCTCAGGCTGCTGCAGAGAGTTTGACCTACTGCCAGCTGTGATATTGAGAAAAGATAAGTGTTTATTCTCATTTTTTGTCTGCATTTTGAT
The DNA here is from genome assembly GCF_019279795.1 of Protopterus annectens. Lineage (NCBI taxonomy): Eukaryota > Metazoa > Chordata > Ceratodontiformes > Protopteridae > Protopterus > Protopterus annectens. The sequence goes on along the minus strand of NC_056743.1, from coordinate 1,539,401,329 downwards.
TTAATATCTCTGCAATCTGTACAACTGTACTTATTCTTCTTCTTGTGTGTTATAGCTGTATATCTTAGTGTTGACCTCAGTTGTAGTGAAATCCTTTGTCTGGAGGCCATGTCTGTTTTCTAAGGGCGTTTTCAGAACTAGTTTCATCTGGCCAAAGTATTCCTGCATCTGTATTGTTTGGTTTCTGTCCTGTGTTTTAAATCAGATATACCTGTTGCTCAGGCTGCTGCAGAGATTGACCTACTGCCAGCTGTAATATTGAGAAAAGATAAGTGTTTATTCTCTTTTTTTGTCTGCATTTTGATTTGATATCTCTGTAATTTGTACAACTGTACTTATTCTTCTTCTTGTGTGTTATAGCTGTATATCTTAGTGTTGAACTCAGTTTTAGTGAAATCCTTTGTCTGGAGGCCTTGCCTGTATTCTTAGTGGCAGTAAATTTTCAGAACTAGTTTCATCTGGCCAAAGTATTCCTGCATCTGTATTGTTTGGTTTCTGTCCCATGTTTTAAATCAGATATCCCTGTTGCTCAGGCTGCTGCAAAGAGACTGACCTACTGCCAACTGTGATATTGAGAAAAGATAAGTGGTTATTCTAATTTTTGTCTGCATTTTGATTTAATATCTCTGTAATCTGTATAACTGTACTTATTCTTCTTCTTGTGTGTTATAGCTGTATATCTTAGTGTTGACCTCAGTTGTAGTGAAATCCTTTGTCTGGAGGCCTTGTCTGTTTTCTTAGGGGCAGTACGTTTTCAGAACTAGTTTCATCTGGCCAAAATATTCCTGCATCTGTATTGTATGGTTTCTGTCCTGTGTTTTAAATCAGATATACCTGTTGCTCAGGCTGCTGCAGACAGATTGACCTACTGCCAGCTGTGATATTGGGAAAAGATAAGTGTTTATTCTCATTTTTTGTCTGCATTTTGATTTAATATCTCTGTATTCTGTACAACTGTACTTATTCTTCTTCTTATTTGTCCCTACCCACTCTCCCTGTTCTTGTTCTGGTGTTAGTGTTGGCTGCTCTGGAATTGTCCGCCCCTCCTGTAAGTCTGTGTTTGAACACTCCTCCTGAGTCCATCTCGTTTGCTCACTTAAAGGACTACTACAGGAAAATAATTCAAAAATATATATTTTTTCACTTTTCCTTCAGTTTGGCTCTTTGCAAACCTGTATGTACCACAATGAAGTAGTAAATACTAATTTTATTCTGTTTGTACCCCTGACTGCCCTCCTGGGGGCAGACATCCTGATGAGAATCAGTTCTGTTCTAAAAGAAAATCTAGCCCATAATACACTGCAAGTCCACTGTATTTGAGATTTTAGTGCCCATAGCTGTACTGTTACAGTACTGTTCCATTCACTTAGAATGGAAGAACTGAGATGACAAGCTGTTTTTCAGAGGCCTCAGTAAGAGTATAATTCACTGTCATGCAGTGCTTCTTACAAATGTTTTTCATGCTGATGTGTTACACATTCTGTAAAAAAAGCTTCCAGAAATAGTGGCTCTTTGCTGAGATATCAGCCTTTTTTTAGGCATTTAACTTTGATATGCCTCAGTTTCTTCTTCAGTTACTCCTCCCATATACCAACCCCCTGCTAGCAAGAGTATCACATTTCCTGCCCTGCAAGGTTGAGCTATTCAGTCAGCTTTGCATGACAATACACATCAAACAGATTTGCTCGCTGTCTGCCTGGTGTGCCAGTAAAATGTTCCCTCATCTCTCTTACTCCTATCATCTTGAATAGCACTTTTACAGTAAATCATGTTACAAAAATGCTTTTTCTCAATCCTTCATATAAAGGACTAAGTATTCCTTTATAAATGCCTGTGACATACACTGATTACCATTCATCTTGTCCACTGACAGATTGGGCTATGTTTGCAAAATAAAATAAATAAATAAATAAAATAAAATAAAAACCACAACTCTAAGAATATAGACATTCCCCTTACATAGAATTTCAGTCCTTGGCATTGCTTTCCCTTATGCATACTACTGAGTTCTCCTTGTACTACTGCTATTGTCTGCTCATATTCAGGGTAATTTTTTTTAATTCAAATTAAATTATTTCCTTCATGCTATGCAGTGCCTTCTCCTAATGTTGTGAACAGTGTGTATACGGTTAGTCCTCAATGTCAACTGTTGTCCATTGCAAGCTGTCAGTACAAGTTTCTCCATTCACTGATATCCAGAATTTCACTACCGCCAACAATGTTTCATACTACCGCCATGTTTTATGTACCTGTATGTTGCATTTCTATAAAAATATGAATATACTTCTTACAGCAAGGATCAAACTTAAAAAGCCATTTAGCTATGAACATCAGTGAAACAAATGTGATGACAGCAATTATTAGAATTATACATAAACATCTACTTATATGAATTATACATAAACATCTACACATATGTACCTGAGGGATTGGCTATGGCTTCAGAAAAAACAAAAGTGTGCAAAGCTAAAACGTTGGGTGTTGAACAGCTGCTCTGTAACATCAAAGTACAGGCAAGCCAGATACTGTACAAATTGCCCATGGCCTCAACACTGCTTAAAGACAAAATAAGAGCTTTTATAAATTTTGATCAAGAGCAATCATGTCAATGAGCCACCTTTCAGTTATACTTGCCTCAACAAGTGCATAATTTGTGAAGGCACATGAATAACAATGGCTTGCTTTTCAGTACATGAAGGGACCAACTCAGCTGCCAGGTATCATGCTGAGAGAGCACTCCATTATGGCGACATCACCACTCCTCGAAGTATCTGCAATTCACTGTTCAGCAACATAAGATGGAGGTGTGATGCATATGCTTGTGAACCCTAAATCACAGGCAATGGCTTATCATTTGCACATGGAACCCTAACAATAGTATCCGATGAGGCTATAGAACGACCACAGAGTAAACCTGGTTTTAAACTGAAGACACAACTTAATATTCCAGTGGTACCGGTGGCACAAAACTGTTACATTTCAACATGGACTGCACACAAGTTAGTAGTGTAATAAATTGTACATCCATATTTGTGCAGACATCACTCCAATGTACCATCTTACTATAATTTACTTGTTTGCATACTAGAATACCCTGCTGACTGCTTCTGCAAGTCGTATCAAAAAAGGCACGTCCACAAATGGGAAAACAGTAATAATTGTTGACACTGACTCTTCTTAACACCATACTGTGGCATTTACATGCAACTGTGAATTATCCTGCAGCACATTAAATGGAAAACACCACTCCCTGCAGCAGATCGCACAGCATTATCTTTCTAGCTTCCTGATACAGTTTAAAACACTATGTAATCCAACTGGTTGGTGAGAAACTCATGTTCCAGAAATTCAATACACACATGCCTGACCTATCAGAACATATTTGACAAAGTGAAGGCACTGCTGTGTTCAGGAATTATAAACACCTCTAATGCATATCTCACAACATATGAAGCACAACTGTGAACCCCAATCTTCATAGAATCTGACTCTTACAGAGTGCCAGGTAGCTAAGTGACACAATATCCCTTACATACCCATCCTGACATCCACTCTTCATTGATTGTCAGGGATCCATGCCATCCATTCTGAAACCTCAACACTAGTCTATTGCTGAGATGGTTTGTGTAGTTTATGGCACTGGTAAAAAGCAGCAAAATAACCTTTGGAAAATCTGGACAGAGAGGATCCAACTCAGAGAGCTTCACCGTCTATTAAATCAACCCACTCATCACATTTTTGATAAACGTTCCAGAGCTGGGACAAAAATTGCATTTCCAGATGTGATTTTAAATGTCATTTTTATATCCTGTATGACTCTTTGCAAATGATATCAGGCAAACCACCTAGCAGTATTAGCTAGTGCAAGTGGAATGCACCGACTCCAGGGGTTCCAGTAAATGCTTTTCTGTCACTCCTGCCAGGCTATATCAGTCTGTTTCACATTACCCATACTAAACATATATACTGATGAACCATGCTGCCTTTCCCGTCTATTCACAAGACACAGACTACACATAAGCTGGTAATGTCAGCTCTGGGCACCTCTTAGTCACTCCATTTAAGAGGGTTGGTCTCATCCATGCCATGCTACGTCATTCTTTTTGACACATCCAATACTAAAACACACAATGATAGAAAATGTACTGGTGAACCATGCAGCATTGCCCACCTCTCCACAAAACAGTGCTGCAACAACTGTGGGCCACCCATGCTGCAGTTGATGTCAGTTCAGGCCACCCAACAGTTGTTGCAGCAAGCCCACTGCACTGACATCATGTCATTCCTAAACAGGATTGGGGATCAAGCTACATTGTTCAACGTTACATCTCACACACTCACACACTCAAGACATTCAGACACATACATATATACATTCACAAATGTAGACTTGCAAGCTAACATTAATTTCACACAATTCCCCCAACTCGTCTTAAAATAGTGATGTACAACTTGTGTGCAATCACTGTTCCGATGCCTCAAGCTCAGTGCAGTTACATTCAGTTGAAGCAAGCACAGTGCAATATCCCCCTCTGTTTACCTAACTGGGCTGCCGTTGCCCCAACTAGTCTTCATCAGTCTTGTTTTGTATCACAGAATGCTACAGATAACCAGAGTGTGTCATTCAATTCTGTTTACTTTTCTCACCTCTCCACAAAGCGATGAAGAAACAGCTATGGGTGACCCCAGATGCTGTTGATGTCTATTTTAGGTACCCACTATGTCCTGAAGCAAGCCAACTGAATAGATTCTAGATGCTGCACCCAAAAGTTACGTGCCAGTCCATCTCAGACCTAGTTTTCCCATAAACCCATAAGCTTCCTAAATGCATCTTGTATGGGACCGGACAATATTCCTGGCTGTGCTCTTTATCTTTATCTTTATGTCTTTATGACATCCAACAGACAGGCCTCACTGAGACCAACGACTGGTGTCAGAACCATGGCCTTAAGCTCAATGCCAATAAATGTGTTGTCATTCCCTTTGGGAAAAAAAACAGTTCCCATTAACTACCACAATGATGAAAGCCCACTGAACACTCAAGGCATAACAGATCTGCGAACACAGGTGGACAGCAATCACTCCTTTGACTGACACACTGCCACTGTGGTCAGAAAGTCCTTCTATGTGGCACATCTAATTACTAAGGGTTTTGCATCCAGGAAGAAAGAGGTCATGGTTTCCCTCTACTCTTCCCTCATTAGTACAATCATTGAGTACAATGCCCCATTTGGCATGTACATCACTAGACACCTGCAACAATGGGAGAGGCCACAAGAGTACCTCAGAAAAAGAGTATCCTAGGCCTTAAACACTTGTCCTTTATGGACACACTCAATAAAGGACAAATATTCTCTGTCTCATATTTCCTACTTACAGGTGATCTCTGCTTACCTTATCAAGCCATATCTGATCCAGCCATGTTAGAAATGCTATATCAATAGAATTTGCAAGCCATCTGTTCCACATGCTCCAGAGTCCTCAACCTCATTCACCACAATCAACAGAATGGGCTGGCAGGACAGATTCTTAACCCAGAGACTGCCCATGCTATGCAACACACTTCCCATACATGTCACACATCACACAGAACACCTCACTGGCTCTCTTCAAGAGAAATCTTGATAAGTCGATGGCGAAATTGAAAATTTACCTAGGGGATCACTCCAGTCACTCTAATTGACAGATGCACTGGAAACTAAGGTCAGGTGGCATGATGCTTGGCTAATCCTATGGCCTAGGCTTGTGTAGGCTCCAGGGCCATTAGCCTATTACACATCTATGAAACTATGAACATATAAACATTACTAAACTTGGAAAATGCTGACATCTGTGCAGTTACAGAATCCTGGTTCAAAGATGCGCAGAGCAGCCCAGCATCACCCGGTTATTCATCCTATCATACTTTTAGACTCCAAACTCTGGGCAGTAAACCCACCGGAGGTGGATTTTCAAAATACATTAGAGACATACACACCTCTAGGCTGGCTAAAGAGTATGACACACACGAGACATTCCAGGTGCAGTTAACCATTGACAAAATCACTAGTAAAATCATAGTTAGCTACCTGCCCCCACACCTCACTCATCTTATTTGTACTTGTTTGAATCTATCAAGATTCAACCCTTTACCCTGATTCTGGGTCACAAACTTTATGAACACAGACTGGAAGACCTACTCATGCCAGAACACAAATGCCCACAGCTTACCTTGATTTTGTCCATGCCAGCGCCTTGAAACAGCTAGTTGTTAGTCCCCACAAGGGGTGGTGATATCTTTGTCTTGGTATTAACCAACATGAGTCAACACTGTAGCATCCCTAAAGTATCATCTGCTCTGTTAAGATCCCGCCACAAAGCGGTCACTTTCGAAGTCACCATCTCACTCAATCCCCTCTCTAGCTAGTATCAAACATACAAACATTTCCAAAGCTGCCTAAAGCCTCCAGTGGGATGTTATAAACAGCTTCACAGATGCCTCCCCCTATGTTGTAACTGGCACTAATATCCAAAAATACAAAAAAGCACTATGAGAGCAATTATATAGATGCATAGAATCATCAATACCCTACTGGACTAAGTTATCCACCGCAAGGAACAGTGTACCTGTCTGGTGGACATATGCAATAAAGTCTATACCAAAGATAAAAAATTTCTGTCCAAGACCAATAAGGGCAGGTGCCCAATTGGAATCAATGTCTCCTTAGCCTGAACAAGCAAATAAGAGCAGTAATGAAATCCCACAAAGCAAACATAGGGTCCAAATTGGTGGCCACATCTACTAGAGACTGTCTTCCAAATTGCTAACACATTTAACAAATTTTTGTCTGAATCATTTAAATCACTAGCAAATACCTTATCCCCAGCTAGCATTACTACACCACCCTCAACAGCTAATAATCCTCCTGCATTTACTCTACAACCAGTGCCAACATCACTCGTCTATAAGCTTCTCCAAAAACTTAAACCATGTACTCCATCAGCTGACCTCCTCCCAGCTAAATATCTGCAAATGGCAGCTAGTGCTCTAGCCTTCCCTGTCTCCATCTTAATAAACAGAACTATTATAGAATGTACCATCCCTTCTCTTTGGAAAGTTTCACATACCATTCCATTGCATAAGGGTGGTAACTCAACTGAACTCACTAACTTTCGACCCATTGCCATACTCTCTCCTTTAGCAAAAATCATGGAGAAATTTACCCACCAGCAGCTGCTCAAGCATCTCCTACAAAATAAGCTACTGGCTGACTGCCAGCATGGCTTTAGACCATTTCACAGCACTACAACTGCTCTTTTATCCTTCTCTGACTGTATTAATAGAAATCAAAATAATAACCTGCTTTCCTCTGCTCTCTTTATAGACCTCTCCAAAGCCTTTGACATGGTTAATCACGTAAAAGGCTTTTATGAGCACTGCATCAGTTAGTATTGACAATGGATTGATTTATTTGCTTGCTCAGGACTGAGAAACAATTTTATGTCCCGCCTCATAAAGTCAAATACGGTTTCCAAAAACAGGAGACTCCAAAAAATTGTATGCAGTAGGATGGAGCTAGAGGCAGTTATTGGGTGTGCTAAGAATTTTCATATCTGACAAACAATTTGCTGTACTGTTAATATATTCAGAATTTGTTTGGCTGCAAAACAAGATTGTTCGAAAAAAAATAAAAATCATTGCTGCGGATAGAAAAGAATGTAACTGCAGATCCTGGAACAAACCTCTTGACCACAGAATAAAGTATGGAATAGAATTATGAGAAATGGTTGTATATCTATAACCAATGGAATGAAACAAAACTTCAGATTTCTTTGTTTTGCATGGCCTTGAAACAATGAAGTTTTAGGAGGCTATTCATAGCTTGTAATTTAAGTCATTCTGTAAAAATAATTTGCCTCAGATTTTTACTATGGTAACCTGTACTGGTTGCCAGTTTGGTGTCTTAAAACATAAACCATTTTGAATGTGTCGTCATTAGAAATAATCTGCTTGGGTATCTAGCTTGTGCTCTGAGTTCATTAATCTTGGGGCTGTTGGAGGTCTAAGAGTTTGGTTTAAATTGTTTTTTTCTGAATCCATAGCTTAGGAAATCAGATGGCATTTAGGTATTTTTCAAGTTCAGACAGGCAACTCAAGTCATTTGAACAAGAGCTTTAATGTCAACTTTAATAAGCAGTTGTCTGATCCTAGACATGTTCTTTAGGTGGAAATAAATGTCACCACATCTGACATATGACCCTTAAAGACTGTAGTCCATTACAACTCCAGTGTCATGCATTGTGTACAGACAAGCCAGAGCCTTTCACACTGGGTTTGACAAGAGAAATAATCTAACACCATTACAGATACATAAACAATTAGAACTTCATTATGTAATAGGCTTGGTCATAACTGTCATCAGTGCAGATCAGCATACCATGTAAGCATGTTTTACATCACATGCAGCAGTACTATCAAAGAAATGGAGCAGAAGCTGAATGCCGTAAGCACATATGGGGTGATACCTTAGTCCACAACTGTATGTGATGTCTGCTAAGGGTAGCATATAGACAGTGAACAAGGGGATCCAAGCACAAAGCCACAAAACAACAAGGCTAGAACCTTAGGGACAATAAAACCAAGATGAAACACTGGGATATGTTCAGCAGATATGAAGAAAGCCAGGAAAAAACTTGACCTTCAAGTCCATTTTTGGTCTGCAAACAATGGAGCAGCACCACTTATTTCACAGAGACCCATGATGCCAATACTGCCAATACACTGGCTCTGACAAATGCAGAGTAAAATGTATTTTATACAACAACCCCCCCCCCCCCCATTAATATTCCTAAACATGCACACTGATTCGTCAGTGTGCACGTAGTAAATCAGAGTTATAGTAATGGAAAAAGATGTGGTCGCCCGAACTTTTCCCATTAGTATAACTGTTTTTTTTTTTTTTTTTACAGCAATGGATAACGCAAGATCTCCATTGCTTTTACAACCTGTCTCGCTATGTTAAACAAGTTTAACATAGCGGGACAGCTTTAAAAAAAGCAACGGAGCATCTGGCTATGTTAAACCCATTTAACATAACGATACACTTTAAAAAGCAAGGAGATCTTGCTTCCTCCATTGCTTTTTTCAAAATTGTCCTCCGTTGCTTTTTTTTAAAGTTGTCTCACTATGTTAAATCCATTTAACATAGCGAGACAGGTTGTAAAAAGCAACGGAGATCTTGCTTTCTCCATTGCTTTTGCCCACAGCTCTGATGTACTGCGTAAGTGTACGCATGCGCAGTACATCAGAACTGCCGCAGAATACCAGACAGCTGTGTAAGGGCAGCAAGGAGGCATTATGCAAGGAGGCATTATACAATGCCATTATTTAAGAAAAGTAATTATTTTTTTTCTTAAACAATGTCATTGTATAATAATAACCACTTCTGGGTGTGGGTAATGCTGGATTTACCCACGGTTGTCTTTGTTTGGCCACCGGGCCGCCTTGTGACAAACCACACCAACCGTGGGTAAATCCAGCATTACTACCAAGCGGTTATTGCTATAATAGCTCAGTCTAAGGAAATCTTAAAATATGTTAGTGAGTACTTTCCATAGATTATTAATGTCTTTATGTATGACCTGACTATTTTGTAACTGTAATTTGTCACTTTTGCAAAAGTACCACGATGCTACATTGACTGACAATAACATTATATTATAACTATAAAAATGGACTATACTCTTGGAATCATGAAAGCTTTGCATATGAAGTACTTGTCACCCAGTTTGCAATCATCACATTTTGCTATTAAGGGCACGGTCCCCATTTTCATATCTGAGAACAACAGCATGAGCTTTAGTGGCTCCATGCAGATACATTTTAGACAGGGTAATACTGTTAAAAACAATGTTGAGGAACAGGTAATCCCCCGTCAATGACCACCATAATCAATGATTAAGAACTGAAATTATGATTTAGATAGCAATTAATCTAAAATGTATCTGCTGAATGCTTGCAGAAGGTCAAGAAAAAGCAGCTTTACAATCCTTAGTTGGCTGAAAATTAGAGATTTAAACTTAATTATTCTTCCGTGATCGTGGTTTACCAAAAGGGAATAACTGCAATAAGCTTTGCATTTCTGAATCAGCAGTGAGCATTAGGAATTTTTCATTTTTCAACATACATATACATATACACATTTTATATATTTATATATATATATATATATATATATATATATATATATATATATATATATACACATATATATATATATATATATACATACACACACACACACACACACACACACACACACACACACACACACACACACACCAACATGAGATATATATATATATATATATATATATATATATATATATATATATATATATATATATAAAAAATGGACTATGATGTTAGCAGATGACATTGTGATCTGCAGTGGGAGTAGGGAACAGGTGGAGGAGACTGGAGAGATGGAGTTATGGTCTAGAGAGAAGAGGAATGAAGGTTAGCAGGAGTAAGAAAGAATATATGTGTGTGAATGTGAGGGAGGGTAGAGGAATCGTGAGGATGCAGGGAGTAGAGTTGGTAAACCCCGAGAATCATCTCTGTGTCACTGCTGGACAGAGGCACAACAAACTAATGGGCACAGTATTTTTTAACATAAGGGGTGGCGTAAGCCACAAAAACTCTGGGCTAGGCTTATAAATGCCTTAGGGCAGATAGCCTAGTATAAACCTATGAACCTATAAAGGTGGAGGAGGTTAATTAACTGGGATCAATAGTTCAGAGTAATGGTGAGTATGGAAGAGAGGTGAAGAAGAGAGTACAGGCAGGATGGAGTGGGTGGAGAAGATTATCAGGAGTGATTTGTGACAGACGGGTACCAGTAAGAGTGAAAGGGAAGGTCTACAAGAGGGTAGTGCGACCAGCCATGTTGTATGGGTTGGAGACTGTGGCATTAACAAAAAGGCAGGAGTTAGAGCTGGATGTGGCAGAGTTAAAGATGTTAAGATTTGCACTGGGTGTGATGAGGGTGGACAGGATTAGGAATAAGTATATTCGAGGGTCAGCCCAGTTTGGAAGGTTTGGAGACAAAACCAGAGAGGGAAGATTACGTTGGTTTGGACATGTGCTGTGGAGGGATGCTGAGTATATTGGGGAAAAAGTTGCTAAGGATGAAGCTATCAGGTAACAGGAAAAGATGAAGGACTAAGATAAGGTTTATGGATGTGGATGAGAGAGGACATGCACGTGGTTGGTGTGACAGAGCAAGATGCAGAGGACAGGAAGAAATGGAAATAGTTGATGCGCTCTGGTGACCCCTAACGGGAACAGCTGAAAGATGATGATGAATTTATATATATATATATATATATATATATATATATATATATATATATATATATATATATATATATATATACATACATACATACATATACACACACACATAATATATGCATACACACACACACAACCATTTATATATATATATATATATATATATATATATATATATATATATATACACACACACACGCGCACACACACACACACACACACACACACACACACACACAGAAAGATTGAGAGAGAGAGAGACAGATGAAGGCCATTTAGCACAGGAACAGCAGAGAAATTGGGATGGCAACACTTAGAAGGAATACACACAAACATCCAGATCACAGGGAATAGGCTATGGCTGTATAACAAGAAAATGGTGTAAAGCATTAGGATTTAACTGCTACTGACCTATAACATCTAAGTAGAAGCAAGCCTGCAAAATTAAAAAAATTTAAAAAAAAATAAAAAAAACATGGTATCAACAATTGACAAATATTCTCAGAGTTTCCCAAAACCTAAGGAACAATGAATTATGCAGAGTAGACACCTTTGATGTATCTTAGCATCTAGAAGTGTAGAACATTTGAAACCTGATGAATAACAATGAATATGGCTTTCAGTACTGGAGGAGTCAAGCAGAGATACCAGGTATCACGCTGAGGTGATGCATTAATTATGCAGACACCACGACTCCTCAGTGGAAGTTCAATGGACTGTTCAGCAGCAGAAGATGAAGACAAAGGTGTTATGCATATGCATGGGAACCCTATGTTACAAAGAACAGCTTACCATTTACAGATGAGGTAGGAGAAGAATCACAGGCAAAACCAGTTTTTGCACTGAAGATACACATTAATATGCACATGGTGCTTGTGTCACAAAACAGTTGCATCAAGGCATGAACAAGTGACCAGAAAGTCGCTCACACCAAAGTTACATCCATAACAGTGCAATCTCTATTCCACCTGCCAAGAAAACTTAGCTGCATTCAGCAGATGCAGATGTGAGGCATTATCAGTTTCTTGTTACCTGAGGAGAGCTTGCATGTAAACATAATGGAATTAATATCACATGTGATATCAGTACCATGTTGTAACATCAGACTAGCAATTACTCCTTTCCTTACATGTGCATCAAACTGCCAATTCAAACTGGGAACAAGGGGTAAGAAATACCTCAAGCATGCACAATTCAAAGCAGACAAATATACCCAGATATGCTGAGCCAAATGCATGTAACCTTCCTAAACTACAAAGACCTCCTAAATGAAGTACACATAAGAAATACCCTCAGCAGTCCCAAATGCACTCTCAAAAAACTCCCACATCAACACATTGAGGTAGAGGCTCCATGACATGTAGCTCTAAGTCCATAAGGCAAGTTACCATACAGTCTAACATTCTAGTAATTGGAGACTCCATCTTGAAACACACTAATGCCCCCCGTCACCACCCTTAGTAAGGAGAAAGTTACAGTCAGTTGCTTATCAAGGGCTAGTATCCTCCACAATTATGCATGCACTCAGGTCACTGGACTATAATTACCAATGTGACTAAGTCATAGTCCATGTGGGAGTAACTGACCTGTGATGTACCTCCCTAAAATATAGGGACAGAGACACACCATACAACTCTTGCAATATATGTCTCAGGATGGTATGAGCCTAGCATTGAGCAGCATTTTACTTTCTCCAAGGATGATGACACAATACGAACAAATGAGGATCGACTTCAATAAGTGGCATAGTTTCTGGTGTCATTCTAAGGCGGGGGGCAATATTTGTCAGCATGCAAGGAGATGGTCAACAGGCCAACAGGGACTGTATGTACCTCTCCCCTCTATGCTTTCGAATATTAGGAAAAACATTGTCTTCCCCCATAGTGCCTTTTTTAGGCAATGCCAAACAGAAAGTACTTGCAACATAGCAATTCAAACCCAAGAAAATCTAAAGTTATTACTACTCATTTCGCAGAGTCCAAACAAAAAATGCCACTGCCTAGAAGCTCTCTCTATCCTAGAGAATGCTGATATATGTGCAGTCACTGAAACATGATTGAAAGCCACGGAGAGAACACCAATAGTGCATCGTTATAATGCCCGGAACATGTTTAGGCCAGCTACTTTACAGAACGGGACTAAAGATGGAGGTGTCTCTATTACATAAAAAAGGACAGTGCACTTGAGCTGCTCCATGTTCAAGTCAACTTAGGTAAAATACAATACCACTTTCTTAGAAGCTATAGGTACCCCTCTATGATCCTGAAAAAAATTACCATGTATTTAAACTTATTAGAAACACTAACCATACAACTCGATACCATATTTATAGGTGATCAATTACCCTACTATTAACTAAGAATCCTATATAACTGCAAATGTACATGCAGAGATTCCTGGATTTTGCAAACAAAAACTCACTGGATCAGACAGTCAATACACAAACCATACTGGATCTGGTCCTTACTAATATGGGAGACTGCTGCAAACCACCCACTGTAATGCCTTCCCCAGTAAGGTCACACCAAAAAAATGGTCTACTTTGAAGTAAAAATAAAACCTCAGATTGTCAGCTAAACCTGGACTATCCAGGAACTATTCTAAGATTAACCTCCTGCTATCAAGTGAGAACCTTGCACAATTTCAAGCCCCTATAAAGCCGACTTATACGTCTGCTTGTGCAGAACTGTTGACAAAAACACTATACAAGCATGGTTGAATCATAAAGTCAATTGAAGTGTATAACAGGAGGGAGAAAATGATGGCAAAAGTTAAGAGGTACAGCACCCAGCAGGATAAAAGCACTCAAAATAAACAAAATACTTACAGGACAAAAACGTATGCCAAAGGCAAATTTGAGGCAAGTTTGGCATCCCAGTCCATCAACCACCACCAAGCATTCTTTAGCTGTGTCTGCAACCTCAAAGGCAATACACAATTCTGTGCAGAGCTCATTGTAAATGGAACCACCTATACTGAGCCAGAAGATATAGCAAACCTCCAGGCTGATAAATTATGCTCCTACTTTAATAGTCTCTTTACCTCAACCTTCCCTCATGAAAATTAACAAATCTAACTCCCCCTACTATGACTAGGGAACAGGTCCTTAAATATTCTCTAGAAGACCATGAACACTGCATCAATGGGCACAGATGATATCCCTCCATGCCTTCTAAATAGCATGAAACATGACCATCATGGCCTCTGGAATTACTATATTAACTGTAGCCTCCAAACGGGCTTCATGCCTCATGACAAACTCAAGAGGTTAGGTACAAACCCGGATGTCAGTTGGTGGATAGCAAAGTGGCTCACAGACAGGACCCAGGAAGTTAGAAGTGAGAGTCGACCTCTGGAGTGCAACAGGGATCATTCATTGGACCGCTCCTTTTTGGCATTTAATTCTCACAAATCACGGCCAATGTCAGTGGTCTCTGGCTGAAAACATTTTCAAGACGATTGCAAATTAGGAGCTGTCATTGAATCTCACACTGACAAAATGTTCTCCAGAAGGGGCTGAGAGAGATAAACAGCTGATGTCCGAGCCATGGACTAAAACAAAATGCCAAGAAATGCATAATTAGTACCTTCTGGGAAGTTGTCCATCTCAGGTACCTATCAAATTGATAACACACCACTTAAGAGTTGACCCAGCAGTCAGGGACTTTGGGACACAGATAGTAATCTACTCTTTGATCATCACATGTCTATAGTGGTGAGGGGAATCATTCTATGTTGTGCAACTTATAAACAAAGGTATGGCACCTAAGTCTAATGCAGATATTGTTCCACTGTATTTGGCATTGATCAGACCATTCAATGAGTACAAAGCCCCCTTTGGTATATGCCTAACTAGGCATATTCAACAACTGGAATGTCCACATAGGTAGCTCAATAAAAGAATTAAAGGGCATAATTAATATGTCCTATGCTGACCAACTCAAGCCCCTACCCTTGTATTCTCTGTCCTACAAGCTTTTGAGGGGAGATCTATGGCTGGCATACAGGGCATTGGCAAACCCCACTTTGATGGACCTCCTGCATATCCACAAAACAAACACTACAAGTCTTACCCATTCTAAAGAATTATACCTTGCCTATGATATAAATAAGACCTGCTAGAGAGATAGGTATGTATCCCAGAGAGTACCCAGTTTATGCAACAGGCTTCGCATCCATGTGAAGGAAATTTCCTCCCTAACTGAAATTCAAGTGCAACTAGGACAATTGGATGGGAAACCGGAAATGCATCCCTCATTTGGCACCCATTTCTTTAATGGACACAGGTAGCCTGTAAATGGTTAATCTGTCAGGACTGTGCACTCATTTCTAAAGGGTATCGAACGGACAACGTCCCGCTGTGAAGTGACAACGCCACCGCAGCACCACCACCGCTGCACTGATGTTGCTTTTTTTTGTGTGTGTGTTACTAATCTTTGAAACTCATTTCCTCATCATCCAAGGCTGCAGCTTGTTAAGTGTTTTTAAATTATAATCCAGACAATAAGGTAAAAGCAGAAACACTTGCCACTGTGGAATCATATAATCTGCAACGGAGCCTTCATCTACCTATTACATGCTACTATCAGACCTTATGTAGAAAATCCAGCCAGCCACTGCCCCTTCCTACTACCTCTGCACATGTTTTTTTTTTTTTTTTAATTTATTTTACATTTGTTTACCGGGAAAGTCTGACTGGACACAAGTCCATTTTCAGCGGAGGCCCGGGGAGAAAAGCTCCAAGAGAAATACAAACAGTATAATATAATACAGTACAGTACAAAACAGAAACATTATACAATGCATTATAATATAGGAGACAGCCTTAACAGCTTTTACATACAACAGTGAAAAACAATGTAACAAAGATGAACAAGTTCTACAGTAAACCATGTAATTTTTTTTTTGTTCGGTAAGGGATATAAGGACGAAGAAAGCATTTAGTCATGTCACTGATACCTGGGGTTCATTAGGAAAAAAAAAACTGCAGTCTAGTGATAAATAACAAAATTTATATATCTGATTTTAGTTTAAAGGATATAAAAATAACTTATTCAGGTTACAACTTTGCTTCAGTGTAGTAGTAAACATAGTTTATACCACTGAATGAAAGTCTATTTGCAAGGCCATAAGAAAAATTCCATCAACACCAGTTTTAATCTGCAGACTTTCCAACCACTTGTATAATCTGTCTAGATGGGAAAATTACATATTTTCAAACAGGTCCCTCTCATACAGCCTTATGTTGTGACCATGTGTTCTCAGAGTTCTCAGGGTTGGGGTGTCACTTCAACAGTGACAATCATATAGAGCCAATTTTCACACCATCAGGTGGCTAACCCTGCCATGGATGCTATTCCATAACACACTCACACATACACACTCATACCTACAGACAATCTAGTGTGTCCGGTCCACATACTCCATGTCTGTAGAATGTGGGAGGAAATGGAGCACCTTGAGAAAACCCAGACAAATACAGGGAAGGCATGCATCACAGAAATGAACTGGAGAACCACTTGGTTATATTTTATCTCTTTAGCTCTTTCTCCTACTCCCATCTTAAATATACTCATCTAACCATCTCTGTATATTTAACTCGGTGGTGGTGCTGCAGTAGCGTTGTCACCTCATCGCAAGACGTTGTCCCGTTTGATTCTTAGCTAGAGCGTCTTCTGTGTGAAGGCACGCGTGAATGGTGTGTGCCTTTGTTGAAGGCTGCGGCAGAGCTGGTAACTAGGCATGTAAAAATCCACTACTAATCATTAGCGGACCGGAGTTCCGCTGTGGCGACCCCTAACCAGGATAAGCCGAAAGACACAAACAAACGAGCGCACACAACATAGATTATAAAAAATAAACGTAAAGGAAGTCAGTACATTAAGTTAAAGAAAGCTGCACTGCTCTTGTACCTGTCTAACTCTCTGCTTCAGCCTGGTGTCAACAAAACAACCGCTTTTATTTTTCAAACCCTGGGCATTATTACTAATTCATTACAGCACCCACACATTGTAAACGGAGCAGCGAGACAGTTTGCAAGCAGGAGAATGGAAGCCAGTAACGAAGCTGCAGGCAAGGGGACTGAGGGAAACAGTAAAATCATTTTTTTTTTTGGGCAGTACTAGTATTACATGAAGCTAGTGTCAAAAGATAGGGGAGAAACAGATGAAGGAAATGAGGAATCATATAGAGAAGCACGTAGTGGTCCTTTAACTGAATACAGTGAGATCATATTCTGAGTCTAGTGTTCACTCTACATAATACACAGAGAAGATTTGAGAAGGCCAACCCACTTAGGTTCTTCCTTCCTCTATCCTTGCACTTTACTAACAAAAAAAAAAAAAAACATCTGCTTTTACTGCATTTGTGTTTCCTCCTACTTTATTTTGCTATTGCCTCTTCTTAAAAGTACTCAATTTTATTTATTCTGCTGCACTTATTGCTGCTTGGTAGTAACCTGATTAAATTGTAACTGTTATTCTAAGTCTTTTGGTTTAAGCACTTGGGATTCATACTGGTTGTTTTACATTAAGAAGGTTTGTGGTCTGCACTGTTGTGGCAGGACAAGTAGCTTACATCCTTCTAAGCTGGGAATTGCTGATTGAAAGCTCAGTGTCTGTTATTCTAACAGTGCATTATTTCTGGTTTAAGCACTTGGACTTTAGGCCAGTTATTCTACATTAAGAAGATTTGTGGTCTGCACTCTTGTGGGAGGAAAGGCTGGATTCTGCCCTTCTGAGCTGGGAATTTCTGGTCACAAGCTTATTGTGCCTGCTTTTTCAAACTGTTTCTTTCTGAAATTGGTGCACCTTGTGCTGTAGCACAGGACCAGATTCAGGCCTGCTGAATCTAGCTTTGTTTGTATAACTAGAGCACTGATCCAGGCTATCTTTTTTGGAGAAGGTTCCCCTGCACCCTAGTAGTGGGAGTGTGCAGTTAGAAATTGTCTGATTGAAGACTGCTGGAACAGGGCTCAGTTTTGAGGGTTTTTTTCTGATTAATTTGGTAACTTATTTAAATCAGATTGTTCATATTCTATTGTTATATTTATATATATATATATATATATATATATATATATATATATATATATATATATATATATATATAAGTGCACTTTATTCATCTGCTTTTACTGTATTTGTGTTTCTTCCTACTTTATTACTAAGGACATTGACTACAACTCTGAATTGAGATATATAACAATAAGCATCTTTTTATGTGCATTTAAAATGTTTTTTGATTGTGTCTGCTTTATTTTCTGAAAAAAAAAAAAAATATATATATATATATATATATATATATATATATATATATATATATATACTTGTTTCCCGCCTTTCTAAGCTAGTATAGCCCAGTTTTCAGGTTAGTGCTGAATTCAGGGCTGTGTTACAAATCTCTGTATTTGCTCATACCTTACTTGGATAGAAGGAAGTTTATCTGTTCACCTGTGAGAGAGGAGAGCTTTGAGCATCCTGTCTGTCCCTGGAGGAGTGGTTTCTTCCCAGAAAGTAGTAGTTTATGGGCCATTTTGGGCTAATTTCTATCTCTTTCATTTTCCTACTATAAAACCCGCATTTGCGCAGTTTTACATGCTGGGGAGCGCCGGTTAGCTATGCTATAACTATTCCCGGCTCCACAAAGTCTCCTCTTCAATTTTTCCCTTGGAACTAGACAAACTTTCAACTTAAGTGCTCAAGCCATTCATTTTGCAGCGGGGCACTTGCTCAAAATTTATAGCAAGCACTTATAAACCCTAGCACTACAGAAGGACAAGGCTCTCTATTCGACCTTACCAGCCATTCAGTAAAGCAGTTTACTGTACCTATTCAGGTATGTCCAAAGGGCAGTTTCAGGTGTACTCTCCAGTCCAACTGGTGAATCTGGGAATGTTGAGGCTATGTTACAACTTCCTCATGTACACAGACAACCCTCTCCTCCTACCACCAAACACTAACACATGCGAGAGATGCAATTATACAGCCAAACTGGCGGCTAAGCTCTCTCTACGCAATACTGGATCAGACAGTCAAGAGGAGAAGGGAAATACTGGTATCACACCACCAGTCTCACATAGTCCCATTAAACCAGCACCGGTAAATAATACACAAATTCAGGAAAACATACTCGGAGTCTCTAAATAAAAATCTTCAAAAGCAACAGATTCCTCCAAAGCAGACATCCACACAACCTCCACCCCCCCAACACAAACCATGAAACACATACGTCACAAAAACAGTCTGCCACACAATCACAGCCCTCAAGGCAAAATAACATACCCAACATACTAGTAATAGGTGACTCTCTAGTCAGGCACACTGACATCCCACTCACTAGGCTGAATAAGGAGAAGGTTACTGTTAGCTGCCTGTCGGGTGCAGGATCCACTGCATAACACAAACACTCAGGTTACTCCAGAACGAGTACAAATATGACTCTGTCATTGTCCATGCTGGTGTGAATGACCTGAGCCATACCTCCTTGGACTACATGAAAAAAGACATGGAAGAGCTCTCTGATCACGTAGCCCAGACCAGTATAACCCTGACCCTGAGTAACACTCTGCCCACACCAAGAATGATACCACGGTATAAAGAAAAAATTATCAATTTCAACCATTGGCTAAGTTTCTGGTGTCATTCAAAGGGGATCCAGTGTCTGCCTGGGATGACATGCTCGACAAACCACACTGCTTCACTAGAGATGGCTTGCACCTGTCACCCTTAGGCTTTTGAATACTGGCCAAGGCTCTTGCCACACCCATAGTCCCTTTTTAGGCAAGGCTCAAAAGACAAACCCACTGCTGTAAATAGCACAAGTAACAAAAATCTGATGGTAATACTACTCAATGCCATAAGTCTAAACCTCAAAATGCATGCACTCGAGGCACTCCTCAGTATGGAGAAAATCGATATATGTGCAGTAACAGAAACCTGCTTTAAGGCTCTAGAGAGCACCCCAGCACTACCAGGCTACAACTCATACCATACATTTCAGTAACAGAACCCGGACCAAAATACAAAAGGCGGCGGATTATCCATATTCATCAAGGATACCCACACCTACAGGTTAGTGGCACAGCACAATACTTCAGAGATTATCCACATGCAACTAAAAATGGGAAAAACTGCAATTATTGTAGCTTGCTACAGATCACCCACCATGTCCCAGGACCCCCATTCCGCATTTCTGGAAACACTGGGTAACATAAAGGTCCTTCCAAACACCCTAATATTGGGTGATTTCAACTACCCAAACATTAACTGGGAGAACTACTCAAGTACTAACTCCTTTGCCCAACTTTTCATAGAATTTATAAACTCAAATGCCCTGGAACAACTGATCGACACTCCCACCAGGGGTGACAACATACTGTAGCTGGTCATCACCAACATGGGCGACCGGTGTTCCACACCAGAGGTCAACCCCTTGCTGGTTAGATCTGATAACCATGCCCAAGCTGCAAAATCATTTACTAATGCATTCTATGGGCACCTACAGGAATGCATGGATCATGGTATCCCAACCAAAACCAAGACTCACTCCTCCAAGAAAAGCAAACCAGTCTGGTGGACCCCTGCCATAAACAAGTTATACAATAGAAGGAGAAAGCTAGTACAGAAAAGAGTAAAATCCCAAGAAGGGAAGACATCCCTGATCAGTATCAGCAAGAAACTACGATCTCTCATAAAATCATCCAAGGTGAGCTTTGAAAGAAAACTTGCCAAGGTCTCCAAAGATAACCACAAGGCATTCTTTAGCTATGTCAAGAATCTAAGTGGCAATGCTCACATCTGCTCTGAGTTAGTGCAGAATGGCACAAAATGCACTGAACCAACCGATATTGCTAACATCCTGGCAGACAGGTTCAGTGCAAACTTCACCCCCCCCACCCCCAAAAGGGCCCATAACCATACCAGAAGAATGTAGAGCCCCTGAAATCACAGACACTCAGGTTAAAACAGCCCTCTCCAAAGCCAAAAACGCAGCATCAATGGGACTGGATAGTGTCCCAGGCTGCGTCCTACATGAGCTCAAAGATGAACTAACCCCTCACCTAAACATACTGTTCAAACTCAGCCTCCCCACAGGCTACATACCCATAGAGTGGTGCACAGCAACAGTTATTCTGCTCCACAAAGGTGGAGCCACAACAGATCCCTGGAACTATTGCCCTATAAGCCTGACTAGCTTGGTCTGCAAGGCTATGGAGCACATCATCATGGAACTCATTAACAGAGACATTGGGAACCTCCAAAAACTGGACCCTACCCAGTTCGGCTTTGTTAAGGGCAGATCATGCCTCCTAAACCTGGCGGACATCTTTGATACAATTACCTAGGATATAGATGAAGGAAAGGTGGTACACACACAGCCTACCTAGACCTCACAAAGGCCTCCGACACCATTCCCCATTCTGGATTATAGACAAGCTCACCAGCCTGAACATAAACCCCTATGTCACAAGATGGATTTCCAATTGGCTCACGGACAGAACCCACATGGTGAGAGTTGCGAGAGCTAGGTCTGACTCTAAACCCATTACAAGTGGCATTCCCCAGGGCTCAGACAAGCACAGAAGGACTATGGCTGACCAGGTTCTCAGATGACTGCAAACTAGGGGCTATAATTGACTTACCGGCTGACACAGACATCCTCCAAAAGGGTCTCATTTAAGCAGATACCTGGTGTCAAAATCATGGCCTGAAGCTAAATGCCAAAAAGTGCATAGTTATTCCCTTTAGAAATAACAAAGTACCTACAAACTACCACATAGGTGGTAGTCCCATAAATACGGAAAACGTAATAAGGGATCTGGGGACCCAAGTAGACAGTAATCTCTCCTTTGATAATCACATTGCCAAAGTGGTTAGAAAATCCTTCTATGTGGCCCACCTAATCACAAAAGGGTTTGCATCCAGATCAAAAGAGGTCATTGTGCCCCTGTACTCATCACTCATCAGACCCATCATAGAGTACAATGCCCCATTTGGGATGTACCTTACAAGACACCTGCAACAGCTGGAAAGACCACAGAAGTACTTCACCAAGAAGATCACTGGCCTCAAACAGATGCCCTATGCAGCTCAAATGAAGAAACTCCAGCTGTACTCGGTTGCATACCGTCTGCTCAGAGGTGATTTCTGCCTGACATACAAGGCCATGTCCAACCCAGAATTGATGGACATGCTCCACCTAAAGAAAACCTTATCCCCTCTAGCCACATGCTCTAGGGATCTAAACCTCACCACAACAATAAATAGGATATGCTGGAGGGATAGATTCCTGTCCCAGAGACTTCCCATGCTTTAGAATAAGATTCCAATCTACATTAGGCAGAGATCCTCGCTAGCACTCTTCAAGAGAAACCTTGATGAGTGGATGGGAAACGGAAAGTTTACCCCGGGGAATCACTTCAATGGCTCTGCTGGACAGAGGCAAAGGGAACTAATCTAAGGGGGTGGCGAAAGCCAATACATTCTGGCTAGGTTTATAAATGCCTTCGGGCAGATAGCCTAGTACCTACCTATGAACCTATGAATCAGCAGATGAATAGTGCTGCTACAGGGAAGGAATATAAAGAGCAGACAATGACAGGTTGACACTTAAAACAAAAGAAGGGCCTACAAACTATAAATATCCTCAATGGAAAACTTTACTTAATCTGTGTTACATGTAAAATAGAACATAAAAAAATTGGTGTGAAAGAGTGGCGCAAAGTACAAATAACAGAAAAAAAAACACTCTGCAGCCAATATCCTACAACCACGCCAACTGTAGTAAAGAAATGTTTTAATAAAACACACAAAGCCACAAATCCACAAACAGTACTCCTAGGTCAAGCGCTTTCGCTTTGGTTCTGATGAAGTCTATTGACGAAAGCGCTTGACCTAGGACTACTGTTTGTGGATTTGTGGCTTTGTGTGTTTTATTAAAACATTTCTTTACTACAGTTGGCATGGTTGTAGGATATTGGCTGCAGAGTGTTTTTTTTTTCTGTTACATGTAAAGTAGTGTGCATGTTGAGTATGTGTGTGTGTGTGTGTGTGTGTGTGTGTGTGTGTGTGTGTGTGTGTGTGTGTGTGTGTGTGTGTGTGTGTGTGTGTGTGCCTCTGTGAGATGAGTGAGTGAGAGGAAAATGTGAGGAAGATGAATGGAAGTTGTAACCTCTGACCAATCAAACAATGCCTTTACAGGGTTGATAGCACCATAGATATTTGTGAGGCAAATACAAGTATATGCTGGCTATGACCACACCTCGTTTGGCTACAATAATAATGACAGCAATAAAATTAAATAATAAATGGAAAAAGTTAATGAAATATATGAATAGAGTAGGGATATGACTTTATGTTACATAATGCTTCTCCTTTTTCTTCTTGCAGAAATAAACCAATACGAGAGAGAAACAGAAGCCTTTGTAGCTTGAAATCATTTTTAGCCAAAGATCTCAGTATATAGTTTATTGCACACTGTGGTTAGTAATGCATTGGTCTAAAAAAGGAATACTATCAACCTTAACTTTCCAGCAGATTAAAGTTTGTTTCCTTATTGGAAGAAGGTCTCATAGTATATGCTGGCTAAAGCTGTGCATGGGACTGGCAGTGAAAATCATGTGCCACTGTAGACAAGACAGACATAACTGCAGGGTGTAGGCCAAAACTAATTCCCTACAGTGAAATGATAATTGTTTCATAATCCATTAGCTGCAGCCAGGACTGTTAGAGGCACTAAAGTCTGACCTGATTTAAGAAATTATCATAGGGAAGGAGAGGAGAACCACCATTAGAAGTTGTGCATGGAAGTCTGGCTAGTTAGCCATCTTGCATGCATGTCTGCCTACCAAGATATCATACAGGCACAGCTGCTCAAGAGGTATTGAAAAGAGATCACCAAAGGCAAAATCCTCAGGAAAACAAGACACATTATACTCTGAGGAAAACCCAGCAAATAAAGTAGACTTGATCATGGGGTGGTTTGTCCTGAGTTCCTCATCAGATTGCTGTTACCAAACAAGTGTTCCAGGTCAGATTACTTTTACCAAGCAAAAGAGTATAGAGATTCATCAGTTGTGGCCAAAAATATGCCTGCAGGACAGTGCAAGTTATCCCCTTATTAAAAAGTATGGAAGACTCTTCAGCAGGTGTTTAGGTTGGTGTTAGTATTGTTGATGTGTAGGAGGTTACAAAGGAACAGATCATTCAATGTTTTGTATGCAAGGAAGAGATCTTCTCTCATCAGGAGGTAGGTAAAGAGTGAGAGTACATTAAGGTGGTCAAGGTAACTCAAGGAGGACATACCCTTGATTTTTTATTAAGGAAATGCTACTGCCTCTGTAACTTGGTCATATGTGTAGCCATGTACACACCAAAGGGTCATTATATTCAAATATTGGCCTGACAAGGGAAGAGTAGAGGATGGTGATGACATCCTTGGATCTGGAAAATATGCCCTTGGTGATTAGTCTGACTATATAAAAGGATTTCCTAACAATTGCAGACACATTGTGGTGAAAGGATAGTTAACTGTCAATGAAGGTGCCCAAGTCCTTAATGGCCACATTTTTTTTTTGAGAAGGGTGTTGCCTATATGATAAGAGTAGAAGTGCATATCTCTGCCAAAGGACACAATGCTGCATTTTGTTGGCATTTGGTATGAGGCCATGGTCCAAGCACCACTTGTTAGGATGAGTTATTCACTCCTGGCAAATGCATCTTGGGTACTTACATCAGTTGAGTTTGCAGTCATCAGTAATCTTTATTAGCCACAGATCTTTGAAGTCTGCTTTAATGTCAGAGATGAGGATAACAAAGAGGAGTGATCTCAGTACTGACCCCTGGGTGGGTCATTGCTAGTAATCACTCTTTTAGTTGACAGGCTGTCTGCAGCACTAACAAACTGGGTTCTGTCAGTGAGCCAGTTTGCTATCCAACAGGTAACATAGGGGGTTACATTTCATTTAATTAGCTTATCAGTGATACCAGAGTGTGAAATGTTAGTGAAGGCTTTGGCCTAAACCATGTATGCCATGTGAGCTGATTTAACTGAGTCTAATGCCTTCATGGCTTCTTCAAAAAAGTCCACTAGGTTCAAGAGGCAGGATCTACCTTTAACCTAAATTGATTAGGGCTCAGGGTTTAAAACATGCTTATATCCTTATTTATGAGGCCCATAATGATGCATTCCATTGCCTTAAAGATGATAGGTCATTAGTTGCTCAGGTCAGGCATGAACCCCCCCCCCCCCTCTGTGGAGTGACATAACTAGAGCAGTTCTCTACACCACCAGCACAAACCCAGTGCAGAGACTGAAAGTGTAATAAGGATACAACCAGGTAGTGTTTGACACTGACTGTAAGACAAACTGGCACATTTTCAGAGCCCATGGAGCTAGTGTAACTAGCACTGGAGAAACTGCTTAGGACATGCTCAGTTATGATTTGTATGGGTGTTGTAGATATGCTAATGTGCTGTGAGCAATTTGGGGAGATGGGGATAACATTTGAGCTAACTTTATCTGCAAACATGTTCATAGGTTCATAGGTTCATAGGTTCATACTAGGCTATCTGCCCAAGGGCATTTATAAGCCTAGCCCATAGTTATGTGGCTTTCGCCACCCCTTTAGTTTGAATAAAAACTATGCCTATCATTTTTCTGTGCCTCTGTCAAGCAGTGACACTGAAGTAATCCCTGGGGTATATCTGCGATCTCCCATCCATTGGTCAAGATTCCTCTTGAACAAGGCCAGCGAGGTGCTCTGCCTCACATGTACCGGGATTTTGTTCCACAGCATAGGGAGTCTCTGGGTGATGAATCTGTCCCTCCAGCACGTTCTATTTATAACCATGTCAAGGTTTAAGTCTCCAGCCCTTGTGGTTCTGAGGGATCTAGATTTTTTGAGGTGAAGCATATTCATCAAATCTGGGTTTGACATGGCCTTATATGTCAGGCACAGGTCACCTCTGAGCAAGCGGTATGAGACTGAATAAAGCTGGAGTTCTTTCAGTCGGGCAGCATAAGACATATTTTTGAGACCCTTTATCCTTTTGGTGAGGAACTTTTGGGGCCTTTCAAGCTGCATCAGGTGTCTGGTCAGATACATTCGAACGGGCATTGTACTCAATCATAGGTCTAATGAGTGATGAGTACAGGGGACGATGACCTCCCTTGATCTAGATGTGAATCCCTTCATGATCAGGTGGGCGATATAGAAGGTTTTCCTAACTACTTTAGCAACATGAGTGTCAAACGAAAGACTACTGTCAACTTGGGTCCCCAGATCCCTGATGACTTTTTCTGTGCTCAGTGGATTGTCACCTATATGGTAGCTAGGGGTAACCTTGTTTTTCCCGAAGGGTATGACTATGCATTTTTTGGCGTTTAACTTCAGGCCGTGGCTCTGGCACCAGTTATCCGTTTCTGTGAGGCCCTTCTGGAGGATATGTGTGTCAGATGTGTTTTCGACTATGGCTTCAGTTTGCAGTCATCTGCAAACTTTGTCAGCCATAACCCTCCTGTGTTTGCTTGTACTTCAGAAAAGTAGATGCCGAACAAGAGTAGACCCAGGACTGAGCCCTGTGGGACACCACTTGTGACAGGCTTTGAGTCTGACATGGCTCCAGCAACTCTGACCCTGTGGGTTCTGTCGCTTAGCCAGTTTGCAACCCATCTTGTGATGCATGGGTTTACATTCAAGCTGATGAGTTTTTCGATGATACCTGAGTGGGGTATTGTGTCGAAGGCCTTTGCCAGGTCGAGGTAGGCTGTATGGACTGCCTTTCCCTCATCAATGGCCTTGGTGACTGTCTCGAAAAAGTCAACCAAGTTTAAGAGGCAGGATCTGTCTTTGACAAAGCCAAACTGGGTTGGATCCAAAGTCTGCAAGTTCCCTATGTCTTTATTTATGAGTTCCATTATGATCCTCTCCATGGCTTTGCAGATAAGGCTTGTCAAGCTAATGGGGCGGTAATTTCCAGGGTCTGTGGAGGCACCGCCCTTATGAAGTGGGACCACAGTCGCCGTGCGCCACTCCTTGGGTATGTATCCTGAGGTGAGGCTAAGATTAAACAGCTGTCCTAACTGTGGGTTTAATTCCTCGTTGAGTTCATGAAGCACACAGCCGGGGACACCATCCGGTCCCATGGATGCTGTGTTTTCTGCCTTGGTGAGGGCAGTTCTCACCGGGGCGTTGGAGATGTTGGGGGGGCTACAATCCTCTGGAATAGATATCTCTCTTTTGGGGGGGGAGAAGTTTGCACTGAACCTGTCAGCCAGTATGTTAGCAATGTGTGTAGGTTCAGTAATTTTCACATCATTTTGAACTAATTCTGAGCATATCTGGGAGTTTCCTCCTAGGTTTCTAACATAGCTAAAGAAGGCCTTATGATTGTCTTTAGAGTCCTTGGCGATTTTTCTCTCAAAATTTGCCTTGGATGATTTTATGAGAGCTCTTTTTTACTTATAATGATCAAAGGTGTCTTACCTTTCAAGGATTTTGCTCTATCTTGTAGTAGCTTCCTCCT
Organism: Protopterus annectens; assembly: GCF_019279795.1. NCBI lineage: Eukaryota > Metazoa > Chordata > Ceratodontiformes > Protopteridae > Protopterus > Protopterus annectens. The sequence continues at coordinate 1,539,373,468 of NC_056743.1, read as the reverse complement.
TTTGTTGTAGAGCTTGTTTATGGCTGGGGTCCACCAGACTGGACGCTTGCCTTTGGTACAAAGAGTCTTAGTTTTGTTTGGGATTGCCTGATCCATGCAGTCCTGTAGGTGCTGGTAGAAGGCATTTGTAAGTGATTCAGCGGTTTGAGTAATGTTTACCACTGGCTCAGGGGCCTTAAAGGAGACCACACTAGTTTTTAGAAGTGTGAAATCGGCTTTTGAGAAGTTTTTCACTGTGGTCTTTTGTTTCAGGTGGGGGCGGGATGAGGACCTCCAGCGAGATTAGTTTATGATCTGATCTCACCAGTGAGGGGTATACTTCCAGTGTTGAACATTTTGATCCCATGTTCGTGATGATGAGATCAAGTATGTTTTCACCTCTTGTGGGGATGGTGACTAGTTGTTCCATGGCATTTGAGTTTATGAACTCCAGGAATCTTTGGGTTAGAGTGTTCGGGCTTGAGTAGTGTTCCCAGTCTATATTAGGGTAGTTGAAGTCACCTAGTATGATGGTGTTTGGAGATACATTTATCCCCTCCAATGTTTTCAGGAAGGCCGTGTGAGGTTCCTGAGTTTGAGAGGGTGGCCTGTAACATGCTACAAATTGCAGAGCAGTCTTGCCTATGGTTAATTGCACCTGGATGGTCTCCGATGCATCGTGCGTTGCCACCAACCTTGAGGTGTGGGTGTCCTTTATGAATATGGACACCCCCTCCTTTCTTGGTGTTGTCCGGATTATGGGGCGGAACGTATGATATGAGGTGAAACCTGTTAGTGCTGGGGTGCTCTCAGGAGCCTTGAACCAGGTTTCTGTCACAGCACAGACATCGATGTTCTCCATATTGAGAAGGGCCTCGAGTGCGTGCATCTTGAGATTGAGACTTCTGGCATTGAGCAGCATTACCCTTAGTTTTTTCCTTTTGGTGTTCTAGGGTGGTAGGTTTAGAATTTGAGCCTTGCCTAAAAAGGCACTATGGGGTGGCAAGAGCCTTTGCCAATATCCGGAAGCCCAGGGTGACAGGTGCAAGCCGTCCCTTATGGCAGCGTGGCTTGTCCAGCATGTCATCCCAGGCAGACAGACATTGGATCCCCTTTGAATGACACCAGAATTTAAGCCAATTATTAAAGCTGATCATCTTATCACTGTATTGTGGCATCATTCTAGGTGAAGGTAGGATACTGCTCAAGGTCAGGGTCATACCTGCCTGGGCTACATAATCAGAGAGCTCCTCGACGTCCCTTTTCATGCAGTCCAAGGAGGTACGTCTCAGGTCGTTGACACCAGCGTGGACAATGACTGAGTCATACTTGTACCTGCTGTTGAGAGACCTGAGTGCTTGCGTTATGTGGCAGATTCTAGCGCCCGACAGGCAGCTTACTGTGACCTTCTCCTTACTCAGTCTGGTGAGCGGGCCAGTGTGTCTGACTATGGAATCACCAATGACAAGTGTGTCTGGCATTTTGTTTGGCCTTAAGGGCTGTGACTGTTTGACATTCTGACTGTGTGGTCTATGTGTTGCATGTGTTGGGTCGTGAGGTGGTAGTTGTTTGGGTGTCTGCTTTGGTGGCCTCTGCTGTTTTGGTAAATTTTTGACCAGAGCCTCCGAGTATGTCTTTGTGTGAGTATGTGTATGATTTGAAGTTGTGATGGTACCATGTGTGACTGGTTATGTATTGTGTGTGGTTGCCTTCTCCTCCTGTCTGGTCTTGCCAGTCCTATGTTGAGAGAGCTCAGCCTCCAGTTTGGCCGTATAGTTGCATCTCTCGCATGTATTTGTGTTTTGTGGGAGAAGGAGAGGATTGTCTGGCACATGAGGCAATTGTAACATTGCCTCAATATTCCCAGGTTCACCAGTTGAGCTGGAGAGGACACTAGCAACTGATCCCTTGACATACTAGAAGTAGTAGATAAAGAACTTTCAAAGGACTCCGGGAAGTGGGTTTTGGGCTGGTGGGGTACTATCTATAATAAGAGTGCTTTATCAAGGTGCAAGTACTGTAGGAGTAAGTGCTAGGCTTTACAGATAGAGAATAGTCTACTTGGGAATCAAGTAGAGATGAACTTTTCAGTTATAGGATATGCTGGTTAGATCAGCAGTACAGTTTAGCGTGTTTTATAGCAGGGGGCTGAAGGGAGCTAGGAATTGGCCCAAAACGACCAATGGACTACTAGTTTCTGGCTGAAACTTCACCAAATCGGACAAAAGGCCGCTCAGTGCTTCCCACTCCCACTGGTAAGCAAAGAAACTTCCCTCCTTCCTAATAAGGCAATGGATCAGTAACAGGAACTAAAAACAAAGCCCAGGGATCAGCAACTCTGAAACTGGACTACTCTAGTTCAGTAAAGTGGGAAAACAAGAGATTTTTTTTGTTTTATTACAGAGATAAGGAAAAAAACAGACAGTAAATGCTATAAATGCTGTAAACCTGACCATGTCCTCAGGGGAAGAGAATGTGATGTTATTTTCTATTCACTCAGAGCATTGTAGTTTATTTCTTAGGTTCCTGACATAGCTGAAAAAAGCTTTGAGTTTATCCATAACACGGTTGGTGAGGCACAATTCACACTTGCTCTTGCAAGATTTGATTTTGTTTCTAAGTCCTTTGTTGATCATTTTGAAATTTTCACTAGCTGAGAGGGAGTTAAGTCTGCTTTTAGGGGTTAGATGTTTCTTACTCTTATTGTATGGTTTATTGATAGTGTGGTCACACCAAATCTGTTTGCTCTTAATTTTGGCACTATATTTATGTTTTAGGGGCATCAAGACCTGAATACTAACTTGGAGATGGGTGAAGGCTTTAGCCATGAAAATTGCAGCATGTGAAGCTGGGTCATCTAGGTGAGGAGGATGTTTGAATTTCATTAGGTCATCAGTTAGTTCCAACCAATTTGCCTTAGAATAGTCCGAAGATGGAGGGTTTTTTTAGGTAACTCAGGTCTCACACCTAGAGTAAATGTTACTACATTATGGTCAGATTTGGTAGCTGTGGGTTCTGAAACAGGAGGACTATATTTGTGACAGCCATGTCTAATATTTTGGGATTTGTACAAGTTGGCCCTGATGAAATCCAGGAATCTCTGTGCATATAGTTCATGGTGATGTAGGTTCCTCAGTTAATGAAGGAAGAGCTGAAGTCACCCAATAGGATAGTGTTAGGTTCTATGGTGAGGGATGCCATTTTGTTAAGATATGCTTCATTGTCTGACAGTGTCAAAGAGAGGGGTACTAATTGATTACTATGCAGTATGGAGTTTTGTTTATTAGAAGAATGTAGAGGAGTTCTATGCCACTTTCAAACATTACAACTCTGGAGGTGAAACGGTTTCTCAGAAACACAGATATGTACCCATCAGCCCCGTTATCCAATTTAGGGTTAGGTCTGAAGAAGTGGTAAGCATTAAAATCCTGTAGTGCAAGTGTGCTCTCACTGTTCTGACACCATGTTTCAGTAACTAAACATATATCAATAGATTGAATGGTTAGGAATTCCTGTAAGGAGTGAAACATTTTATTTAGGCTTCTAGAATTTAGCTCTGCTGCTCTTATATGATTTTATTTCAGGTTTGCTATGTGGACAATTTGAGGAGGCTAACCTTGCCTAAAAAGGCATCATGGGGAAAAAAGACTCAGCCAATATATGAAAGCCATGTAGAGAGAGACATGGAGACCATCCCAGGTGAAGCACCTGGGGTTGTTAACATCTCGCCCTAGGCTGATACATATTAGGTCCCCCTAGAATGACACCAGTAGTTAAGCCAATTATTAAAGTCAATAATCTTTTGTCTGTATTGCGGCATCATTCTTGGTGGCAGTAGAATACTGATAAAACAAGTTTCACTCCCTTTCCAGATGCATATTCAGAGATCTCCATCATGCCCCTGTTCATATGATCCAAGGAGGTACATTTCAAGAAATTCACTCCCATGTGCACAACAAATCACATGTGTACCTGGGAAGGGGATACCTGAGGGCTTTAGTGACATTAGATATCCTGGCGCCTGTGAGGCAAGTAAGCATTACCCTGTCTTTGCACAGCCTGGTGAATGGAGCATCAGTGTGTCTATCTATATAGTCACCTAGAACCAGGATGTCTGCAGAAGAATGTGTTTTGTCTAGCTGCCTTCAGGGCTTCTGAGTGCTAGTTATGAGACCTCTGCTAGTCTCTATATTTCTTACAGTGTCAATGTGAGCTTTATGTTGGATACATAACATACATCACTTCTACCTCCACCCTCTGTTTCACTAGCTATTTACTTCCATATTTACCACTAAAATTAATCCACATTTGTTTTTTTTTTCTCCTCTGTTTACAATAGTTGATCATTGTTTCAACTGTCTGCCTGATTTTGTACCTTCTGTGATTACTATGTTTGTGAATTATTTCTCTTTTTTTTGTGAATTTCTTCACCCAGGCTGTGCCTACAAATGGTGGTTTACTGTGATCAGTGTACTATCCTAGTAATAAAAAAAAAAAAACCTAAATGAACAAATAAATATAAGCTACTGATTATTGATGCTGGGTTGATTGCACGAGGTAAATGTGAGGGTTTAGGCTGGTGCCTAATCTTCGACATGCTAGGGGATTTCAATAAAGACTAAGGCAGTGTAAGATGGCTTAAGAGTTTGCAGTCTGTGGATGTTGCATAGGAGGTGTGGGTGAGAGTAAAACAGCAATGAGTTCACTGCATCTAGCTGGCTGAGAGCATGGTCCCTTCCAGCTGACTTAAGTACTTACACCTACCACAGATAGAATCCTTTGCATTGTCATTAGACTGATGCTTTTTCTTCCAGGAAAATGAGGATGTGTGCTTCCTCCTGCAACAAAGAATAGTTGTATAAAATCTTACCATAACCACAGATGTCCTTCTCTTCTGTGCTGCAGTATTCTTAACATGAGAGATATCTGCAAATGTAGACCCGGCGTCTGGCCAGTATACAAAAGCTTATAGCTACTACTAGTATGTGTGATGTCTTACATATGGCCCTAGCATACATCAGCCATAAAATGGATGTCTGCACCTACAATCCTCAGAACTGAAAGACCCAGGAGGAGTGTCAGCACGAGAAGTATAGGGAGGTACACAAGTATGAAAATATTAATAAACCCAGAAAAAGAGCAAGCACCAGGGGGAAAGAGGGAGGGATAAAATACTGCAACATAGAAGAGAAGGACATCTATGGTTATGGTAACATTTTACACAACTATTCTATGTCCTTGTATTATGCTGTTGCAGTATTCTTAACATGAGGAAGAATACAAAAGCTTATGGGAGGAGGAAGGAGCACAGGAGTTCTCTAGGAATCCATGAAGAATGGCTCTAGCAAACCATGCCGTAGATCTGGAGATACCATCCAATTTGTAATGTTTAGTGAAAGTATGAACTGAAATCCAAGTAGCTGCTTCCAAAATGGAATTAGTGTCTCATCCTTTAAAGAAGGCACCTGAAGAAGCCATAGCCCTAATAGAATGAGCCTTTGCATGCAAAGGAAGACTCTTGCCATGAAAAACATAAAAGGAAATTGCCTTAGATATCCAAGGAGAAATAGTCTGCTTGGAAACAGGCAATCACAGAGCTTGGTATGAAAAGAAGTAAAAAGCTGTTCAGATTTTTTGATAGCCTTACCCCCGGATTCACTAAACACTCCATGCAGGAATACACTGTTCATGCATGGAATGTTCAATGTAGGAATACAGCAGTCGTGCACCCTACATATTAATGAGGGCATGCGCTGCTGTATTCCTAACCTACACGATCATGTAGAAATACAGGGAGGCATGTAGAAGTGCTGCACGGAGACTTTTACATGCCCCCTATACTCAGAAAGTGCCATACGGCTCTTTCTGACACAGATGTGTGTCAGAATAAAGTAGTACATAATATTAGAGCCTGGCTCTAATATTATGTACTATTCCAGTGTCCGTAGACACTGAAATGTAAGGCCAAGCATTTCAGTGTCTGCAGACACTGAAAAAAAAAAAACACAAAACACACATACCTCGATTAGGCAGCTGCCTACAAGTGAACCCCCCCCCCTTCAATGTTTGTACTCTTGCCCTACATGCATGTAAGCAGTAGGGCAAGAGTGAAATAATAAAAATAATAATACATTTTGTTTTTAATAATAATACATTTTGCTTTTTTTTAAAAAGAAATTTAAGCGCCATGCAGCCCATTTGTGCAGCCCAACGCTATGCTTAGCCAGGCTGAAATCCTGAATGTTAGTGAAGTATGTCTGTGAATAAAAACTTCACACAGCTGATTTAGTGTAGTGGTAGAGGTGTGATTTAGCATGTAGTACATGAAAGGTTCAAATCCCCTCTCTGCCAATTAATTTAATACACTTTTTGTGATTGTGAATGACAGATGTCAATCATATGCCTCACATATAGTAGTGTAGGGGTGGGGATATGTCAAAAAGAAATGTAAAAAATGTTTTTGTTGTTATAATTGCTAAAAATATATTTAAGCAATCCTTAAGCTACTGTAAGCTTTGCTGAGCCGGTTTATGCATTGCTATGCAGATTTGCGCAAAGCTAAGCATAGCTTAGCATTTTAAAACTGGCCAATCATAAAAAAGTGCAGGAAAATGGCAATATATAAACCCCACAGGCAGGAATAGAGTCATTTCCATTTGGTAGTGATCACTGGCACAGCAAATGTCTGGAGTAGGTGAGGGAGTGCGCTTCCGAGTGCAACGCTGGGGCATACAGGAGTCCAGTGTCATGGTAGGGCTCCTCATAAAAAAATATGAAGCCAGATTGCTGCAGGGCCAGTACTGGGGCTCCCAGTACAAATTGGAGGCCTGGGATCATCTGGCACGCAATGTTACAAGTACCAATGGTATTCCCCAGACTGGTGAGCAGGTGCATCATCACTATGACAACCTAAAGCATAGGAGGAGTGAACTCTTGGCCCACTGGATCCAAGAGGTTCAAGTCCAGGATGTCCCAGTAGTCTGTAAGCATGCAGTAGTTCTGTCTGTATATATAATTGTGCTCTAAAAGTCAGGAATAAATACATGTGTTAGGTTGCCAGTCTTACAACTAAGTAGTGCCAGCTGCTGTGTAATACAGACTTTATTAGCAAACAAGGTACAATATGCAGGACAGGAACAGTACAATATGTAAGAGTCTGTCTGAGTGAACCTGCCAAGAAAGTGCTATATCACAGCTACTGTAATAGACATAAGAAGCAGTCCTGTTGTCAAGATCATTGCAGGAATAGTAACTGTGGATTTCTGAGTTGTACGTAAAAATGTTGGTCAAAAGTAATAAAGATGATCCCAAACACTGGTGTGTGTCAATTCACGTGTACCTGAAAAATACAAATGTGTATATCCTGCAGCATGCATTAACTGTTTAGAATGTGCATCTCAAATAGCTGAAAACCAACAAGAGTAAATATTTCCATCACTAATCTGTTTTAACAGTGCTTCTGCCAGCATTGTCCTGTGTTAACCTTTCTATTTCAGCTGTCTGCAGCTCTGAATATACTTAAAAATGTAGAATGCAAACAGGTACAGTCTTAAATCAGATACCACTGTCTAGTAATGATTCTCAATTGCATCAACTATTTTTAAAAAAGTCAAATGTTACAATTCACCTACTATGCACATGAATTTCAAGGAGTGAAACTAACGTGTTGTGTATGTATAAGTTTAACTGAAAATGAGAAACAAATAAAGCAAGATGTGATAAGAAAAGTAGTGTCCCCAAAATTTATGTATTACATAGAATATCACAACCAACAAACAGCACCTCCCCCAGTAGCTCAGTCTGTTAAGCAGTAGGGCTGTGGTTCACTTTTGCACACATACACCATGCTTTGAATCCATGGACTGCTACTAACATGTCAGTGCAGTCCTACAGTTGTAAACTGCAATCTGAATAGTAAAAGTCATGTACTGTAACACATTTTCCCCACAGGGCCTACAGGTGAAGAAATATTTATATAAATACTATATGAGTTGTATAATTATGAAAGGTGTACAATTGTTCTGTTGATCAGCCCCAGTCCTACAAATAGATGCAAGCTAGCCATCCACACTTTGCAGTCTTGTCCAAACAAACTGCTCAAGTGTCACACTGTACTGGATAGTTTCCCCAGTTGTCAAGAAGTCAGCTCACACAGAATGTCACAGTAGAAGTATGTCAAAAGCACAACACACAAACACCAGGGCCTGCAATTAATATGTGAGTTCATTTCAAGAGCTGTAAACTGAAATATGTGTAGAAACAGTAAGCTAATGTACAAATAGTTCATCTGCACAGGGCCCACAGGTAAAGAAATCTGAATATAAATCATATGAAGTGTATAACTATGAAAAATGTAGAATTATTCTGTTGATATGTACAGCTGTTGGTTTGCTATAGCAGCCCCATGGCCCGGGAAGAGTGTAAGTGGGGTCAGAATCTAGTGTAAGAAATATTACTGTATTGACACAGATAATAGAAAGCTGTTGTTAATTGAATGTGTTCTCTTCTCCCACCATGCAACTGATCCAATAATCAAAAATAAACAAACATGGGTATGTCCTCTCAAATACTATTGTTAGGACCGTTGTTTCAATTTCTTTATTATTGTTAAAACTGTGTGCATACTAACATTCCTTGCTGAATAACCCTTGTTGATGCCTGCCTGACATAACTCAAACTGTCATGCTGTTGCAACTCTGAATGCCATTCCATATCTGCATGTGTTCTGTTTGCTATACCACTTTTATAATTGCACTGTTTTGGGTAAATGTGAATATCCATGCATGCTATATTGACTACTGTTGGAATGTGTTGTTCATGACTAACCAAGATGTTTTGTTAATTCCCACACCATAGCACATATGGAAAGGCAGATCCCAGTGGATCCGACTCTTCCACCCCACCAGGCCAAGGCACCAGGTCCTAGTGTGTCTGGGACCCAACCCGGGCCTCCCTCATCCACTGGTCCTGCACCACCCTCAGGTGGAACCACTGCAGGGGATGGGGCTCACTCCCCCCTGCAAGTGGGCATGGTGAGGATGTTCTTACCTGGGATGAGGTTTGTGCCATGATGCGCAGTGTCCTCCAGACAAAGCTGGATGACTGCCTGTGCCAGGTGGAGGACAGGCTGAGGCAGCTTGAGGGGAATGCCGCCCCTCCAGCCCAGCCCACAGCACAGCCACCTTCGGGGCTGTGAAGGAGTAGTGGTGACTTCCATCAGGTGGGAACTTCAGTGCCACTACTACCATCTGGTGGGCTCATGAGCCTCAGATCCCCAACCACCCTCCCTGTCAAGGTGTTTATCCCCCATGTGTCATACACCACCCTTGTCTGCTATTTTGAATGTCTGTGTATGCAACCTGTCCTACCAAACCTTCCCCACCACACTTACCTGCACTCCTACCTTAACATCCCACTCTCACCTTAAAAAAAGGCATCTGTCCCACAAAAAAATTACGTCCCATACATAGCTCTGCATTTTGCCCCCAGATACAGTCCAATTACACAATCTACCCCAATAATTATCATTAGATTGGTGCCAACATCCCTCCATGTGGGGTGTGAGGCTCTAAATTCCAAATTGTCCAACTTGAAAGCAGCTGCTGCTGACGAAGAAATGCAGAGCTATCGGCCTTTCCTACACCCATCCTGCACATCCCTACCTGTTTCCCATCTTGTTTTTCCCCCTGCTTGCCCCAATTTCACCACTTTCCTATTTCCCTTTTTTCTTTTCTTTTTTTAAAATTAGTGTGGGTTTAAGTGCACGTAAGTGGGCATAAGCGAAGCTAAGCTGATGTCAGTGTCGCTTAGTGTCAGACAAACCCACTTATAACTGCTCTTAAGTGCTCTAATCACTCTGTGTCAACAGTGACATAACAAATACACATAACAGCGATATAAAATAAAATACATATATACAGTGGTAAATGTAAACTTACGACAGATATACAGAGACAGTCCAGAATGCTGACAACCATATGGCCGACACCATATGATCGGCATTCGGAATGCTGACAATGGGAAACCGGCATCTCGCTATAGTGCGGAATGGAAAGATTTCCTGCACTGTAGTGTGATCTCAGAGTTGGTATATTAAAGTTATGGGGATGTGGGGGCAGATCCCCCCACATGGGGTGTAGGGGGCAACATCCCCCCTTGCTAGCACTTTAAAGGAAATTTTCTTTCCTTTTTTATGGATTTGGTCATAATGTCAAGATTTTGAATGTTGGCCATATGGTTGTTAGCATTCTGAAATTTCAGCGTTATGAAGTAGACCCATACATAGATGTATGTATGTATATATATATATATATATATATATATATATATATATATATATCCTCAGAAGATGCAGTGTACTCATTCTCCAGACTCACACATGTAGCACTCATACGGCAGCCCATCTGGCTAAAGGCTGTCAGACTGGGTGGACAATGCCCGACAACTGCAGAATCAATAGTAATCATAGCACTGAAAAGTGTACGATGTCTTCAGATTGACAAGGTTGCCTGCAGCACGCATGTTTGGAAGGAGTTCACCACTCACAATAAAAAGTGATAACAACAGTTACTGTCACACACTCTCACAGCAGCAATGGGACTGTCCACAGACAGCATATCATGAATAATGGTACACACCACCAATATGAGCAATGAAATCTGCAACGACTGTGATAAAGGGGGGAGGATATGAAAATAGGCACGTATGTAAAATACTGCAATATGGTATGTGACACAGTTGCCACAGTAACACCCTCATCTCTGTCCTAACATATCATGACTGCAATACCACAAGCTAAACAATAATGCACGTCACAGTAAATAGTGACTGAAATCCACACATCAAGCCATTGATATGTCAGCAATACACTACTCGTGTGGGCCAGGCAAAGCACACCCAACAAATATCTGGATATAACACCACATTATGCATACACAACCAGCTCCTCGGCATGTTACCAGGCTTTGTCCACAGTGCAGGCAGGGTGACACACTAGTATGCAGAGTCTTGCATGGATAGTCATCCTTTTATTTGCAACATATACAGGCTCTACAGGGATGGAACAGCACTGCAAAACAGACACCATTGTCAAACTGCATACACACAACCAATCCCAACATACCCACAGTGACAAAGTGTGAAAATAAAGGAACAGTACAGTACAAGGACCTTCTGGACAGCATTATCATGTACTGTATGACACAGACACCCAAAGCCTGACATACTTTAGGGACAGACGGACAGAAATAGGCCCATATCTGAAATATTGCTGCCATAAAGTGACACAGCTGCAGGTGTAACAGGGTATTGTGGAACATCCATAGCCTGATGGATATGGAGTCAGAAACACAAATGGTTGATAGAATTTACTGATGGCAATTACTACAGTATGCAGTGATATAACAAATACAACACATGTCTGACAAACACAATAAACATGAATGTTAAATACAGGGTTATGCTTCAGTGTGCTCTACTGTGGAGAGTTATGTCAATCACAGAACACTGTCAGACTTTTAAATCATACAGACATGCCATGTCCATAGAACCCTGTTACACTAGCACTCATACAACTGTATAACAGCAATACTTACAGTCTGTCTTCTTGTGTGCAACTTTTTCTCCCAGTTTGTTGGCCTGTTTTCACAGTGTCCATTATAACTGGCATTGCAAATGAAACTCAGTGATATTGTTGTTAACACTCCTACAGGCTGTCCTCCACACAGGCAAGCAAAATGGACAACACCCACAAGATGTACTCAATTAAAGGAGTGTGCTGCTTGGTCACTGGCTCCAGGAGTAACAGCACAGCTGCTCTGGATGCAATTAGGAAGTGGGGGAAAGAATGATTTGTGCACAGGCCATCAGCTGATCTACACCATTACCTACAAAAGCCAGGATGATGTATATGCAAAACATATGTGTTACCCACACATGAGAGAGAGAGAGAGAGAGAGAGAGAGAGAGAGAGAGAGAGAGAGAGAGAGAGAGAGACACAGAGACAGACACAGATAGCAGATAAAAACCTGAATCGACAATATCTGAAGACTGCAACAGCTGACAGACATCGGAAAAAAATGTATGTCAAATATTTAAGCCTGTAATGTTATGCAGTAGGGGTCAGGTAGTAATGGGAAAAGATGAGTACAAGGAAACTGTGTCAAACACAGTTGTCAATGAATCTTGATGAACAGCATCTATGGCCAATTCAACTGGGTATGTCCACAGTGACATAGATCACAGCTCAGGGCCCTGAGGTACCACAGGAAAGGATGGCTCAAATATGCCAATTACAGCAATGTGTGTTAACTGTACTGACTGTGAAACTGCAATTATCCAGATAGTAGGAATACAAATCCCAAATCTGAATTGTGTGTACAGCTGTGTTATACTTGTGTGTTTTCAGAAATGTGAGTGAACTATGCAGGGCAGTGACAGTGAAATGAAACGGTATGTGCACCCTTACTGATTTCGTATCTCTTTGCATGTTTGTCACACCAAAATGTCTCAGATTAGCAATAACAGTTACACATTTGACAAAGATAATCCAAGTACACACAGAATGCATTTGTTAAGTGATGACAGTATTTAGCAACTGAAAACAATAACCCAAACTACATGGTCCTGTGTTGACATGTAATTGCACCCTGAACCTAGTAACTGGTTGTGCCACCCTTAACAGCCACAAAGTTGATCAGGTGTGTGTGATAACTAGCAATGAGACTGTCACAACACCTATGTGGAAATATGACCCACACTTATTTGCTGAAGTGATTACAACCAGCCATATTGCAGGTTTTCCAAGCATAAACTGCCTTTGTAAGGTTATGGTACAGTATCTCAAGTGCACTCAAGTCCAGACCTCGTGTAGGCCACCCCAAAGCCCTCTATGTGTATTACTAGCCATTCAGAGGTGGACCTGCTGGTGTGCTGTGGATCCTTGTCCTGCTGTAGAAACCAAGTGCACGTCAGCTGCAGTTAATGAACTGATGTCTGGACAGTCTCCTTACGGATGTTTGGCTGAGAGCAGAATAAATGGTACCAGCAAACACAGGAAGTCCTCCAGCTCCATAAGCAGCAAAGCAGTCCCAGAACAACACAATACCCACCCCCCCCCATGTTTGACTGTTGCCATGATATGTTATGTCTGAAATGGTGTGTCACTTATATGCCAGATGTAATGGGACACACACCACACAAAATAGTCAACATTTGTCATGTCTGTCCGCAGAATACATGCACAAACGTTGTTGGGATCATTAAGGTGTGTGTGTAATGTAATGTAAGATGAGCCTTCATGTCCTGTTCAGTCAGCAGTGGTGTGTGGATTTGTACTGTGCCATGCATGTCATGTTTTGCCACCACCTTTCTCATGTTTAAGTCATACGCACTGACCTTAACTGAGACAAGTGAGGCCTGCTGTTCTCCACATGTTCTATTGGCTAAGTTTGTGGCCCTGTGGATGAGTTCCCACTGTACATCTGGGGTATGTGTTGCACACTGAGTACTCCTGGGAAAAATCACCAGTGTTCCATGTGCTCCACATGTGTGTAATGGCCGTCAACATGGTTTGCTTGGGTCTGACAATATACAAATGACAGTGCAACATTCCCAGATTTACAGATGTCAGTTACTATATTCCCCATCTGCTCCAGACTTTTTGTAGATCACGGCATGCTGTCTTCCTTTTTGGCATCTTTGTGCCCACTTCACATTGTCTGACAGTGTCTATTGAACTGACTATGTGATTCTGCAGCTCTGCCAGTAAACAGGAGATGATATGCCTTCAGAAACTGAACCCAGTTATCCCTAAACTGTGATTCAACGCAGCTACATCAGGATTTCACAAGGGTGGCAATGACATCTTCACATAGTACCATGTAGGTTGGGATACTGCAGTTATCCCTAATATATGAGGTCATCACTTAAAAACCACAATCTGTGTTTACATGAGTGATCTTTGTGTCATATTTACATGTCCTGTCTGCTCTGATACATTTCAGTGCCAGAAATATGCAAATTAAGAAGACATCTGAAAGGGGCCGACTACTTTGTAATTGCACTACACATACTGCAATACTGTTGCAGCTGTTCTTGTGTAATGTCATGTGATATATTGAGCATGTACAGATCTGGTATGTACTGTAACACAGACAGACCATAAGCGTGGCTCATACTTGTACTCAGGTATTAGTTAAGCTGTATTGTGTCTGTCATGTAATAGGCAACCTGTGAAGACTGACATTATCACATCACACCCCACTTCCATTGGTTGTTCCGTTCCTGTTTTCCACATTGGATTATGTGTCCCCAATACATGCTGTCTCCTGCATGTTGCTCCATCACAACAGCTACCTGCATATGCTCTGTCACCACATCTAGACACTTAACTGTTGCCCTGCCACATGATCTCTTAACTGTCACTGTCATCCATGACATCCCATTCCCAATATTGTGAGCACTCTTACACAACACCTGTCCACAACAGCGGTATCCCAGTACTTGGTGGACCTTCTACAAACCATCCGATATGGCAAGGTGCTGTAGCATGCAATATCATGTCCACTCCTGTGACAACCACTACAGTTCCCAGCATGTGTAAGTGTGGACAGCGAGCTGCGAGTCCTGTGTTGTTGTCAGTGCCACTGTCTATACCCTTTAGGACATGCCAGGTCCCAATACTTTGTTCCACACCTACATGATCAGTCCTCTGGTAGTCAAGTGACACATGTTATTGCTGATAACCTACTGCAACCAGACCACCCTGCCTATGCTGTCATCAGTGGCTGTTCCTCACATGTGTCACAACTATGCAGTGTCAATCCAAAGTGTGGGACTTCATGTACCTTTCAAATCTGTTCCCAGCTGTAAGGCTGGCATTGTTAAAACATTAGTTGATTTAAAATGATTTCTTAGAAAAATGAATTTGAATTTATTTTTCAGTGGTGAACAAACAGAAACTAACAATTTCCATATTACCAGTACGTTTCTACCACCTATGCACCCTGTTTTGAGTTTATTTGAAAAAATATGTGAGCTAGATCTAAGAAATATGTTGTGTTCTAACTTTAATAGGAAGAACATGTCGTTTAATGTTACTAAAAAAGAAAGAACAGCTTTGCAGTCACTGAGAGAAACAGGGGTTAGGTTCATGCAACCAGATAAAGGAGGGAGACTAGTGGTTTTGACACAGGCACAATACACTGACAACATGTCAAATATATTAAACAGTGATGCTTACCAAGAAACTTCTAGAAATTAATTGCAACAAGCATACTCTAGAATAGGGTCACTATTTAATGACTTCTTTATAGAAGGCAGAATAGACCTGTCAACATTCAACTATTTGATCATGTTAACACCTAGAACCCCAAACCTTTTTGGTATTCCCAAAATACACAAATCACTGGTTGATCCCCCGATGAGACCTTTAGTTGATGCTAGAAATAGTATCACATATCCATGTGCAAAACAGGTGGACAATATTTTACAGAAGTATGTACAACAAGAGAAAGCAATATGTAAAGACTCCTGGTCCTTCCTTCAGAATATTAACAACTTTGAGTACAATGGCAGCTTAACCTTTCCAACCGTCGACGTGAAAGATTTGTATACATGCATCCCTCACCAAGACGGTATAGAATGGGTGAGTTTTATGTTAAGGAAAAGAGGGGCTAAACAGTCAGAAATCTCCTTGATAGAAGAAATGCTAGACATAGTTCTATCATACAACTTCTTCATTTTCATTAACAAAACCTATTTACAGAAAATAGGTGTAGCCATGGGATGCCCATGTGGGGGGAGCTTTGCTAATTTAGTCATGGCTTACTGGGAACAAGAAGCGATAGGGAAGGATGACCAAATGATGAATAAAATCAAATTCTATACACGTTTCCTAGTTGACATTTTTATTTTACTTGAAGGAGATGAAAAAACAGCACTTGATTTGGTTTCATTTTTCAATAATAGCTCTGGTTTCTTGTCTTTCACGTATACATATAGTAGTGAAAGGATTGCCTACTTAGACGTAGATTTATGGAAGGACCATATGAACAGATCATTTTGTGCTAAAATTTATAGGAAAGAAACATATTCTAACACCTTTCTCCATTATACTAGCAACCATCCTTGGTATCAGAATAAATTAGTAGTAAAAGGCCAATTGGTCAGAGCAGCCCGTATGGTGTTCAGAGATGTGGATTTTTTTTGATGAGTGCCAGTTACTCAGAGACATGTTCATGAGACGTGGTTATCCAAAACAACTCAAACAGCCTGATCAATGAAGTATAAACAAAAGAGAATTAGGTATTTTCCAAGCTATCCTTGGTGGCACAAAACACTTGGTGGTACAGGTTCAAAAACCAGACACATCATCACTAAGATTGGCATTCATAACCCCTTTCAGTATCGACAGTGAGGTTATCACATTGATAATCAATAAAAATTGGCCAATAATTAATAATGACAAAGAATTAGGAAATAAACTACCAGACAAACCAAAAATAGTTTGGAGAAGAGGTAAAAACATCAAACAAATCATGGAGAGCAACATACAGGGACTTCCATGGAGAAAGGGTATGTTTCAATGTAATATGTGTAATTATTGTTCTCATATGAATTCTGGGGAAACTTTTTGCATAAGGAATGTTACATATGAGGTGAGACACACATTTTCCTGTCAGTCTAAAGGTGAAGTATATGGAGCCCAGTGTCAACAATGCCCAGCATTTTATTTTGGGAAAACTGACAGAAAACTCCATGAATGTGTCTATAAACACTTACATGCTATTAGGAAAAACAAATTTGAAAATGCATTAGCAAAACATATAATGGAAAATCCGAATCATAAATTTCTGTTTAGAGCAGTTGATTGTGTTTTCACAGATGGTAGGGGTGGACCATACCATGTACAATTAGAGGTATTGGAATTATACTGGCAGATCCAGTGTAATGCCAGCATCATTCCTGGACTCAATGAAATATGCTCCCTCTATCCAATATTGAAGCTAAGAAATTTGTGTAGATGAGGATATAACTATACACATATTCCATTTGGATTTAATAGTGCAGTTACATCCATGTATTGACATACTTACATTTTTATATATTTTTTCACATTATACTACTTATACATATATTTTATGTGTATGTACTGAATAGATCTATCTCTATTTTCATCATGTTTGTGATTTAGATATTAGTTATTGTAACAACTTGTTCTATACAGTTATGTTTTATATTAACTTAGTTTTCTATGATGTTATTGGTGACATTTTCATATATATATGTATCCCCCCTTTTTCATACACACTATGCATACCAGATCTGCAAGTCTTATGTATTTAGACACACTGTTTTCACTTGTTTTGATTCATGAGTTTTTCTATACTAAGCTATTGCTTGACAACAGGATTTTGCTTCCGGTAAATACCTATATTTTATATTATATATTTTGTATGTATTTATTGGATTTCTATCTCATTACTAGAGACCCAATATTGTTAAGTATATACATGTTTTAAAAAAGATTTTTAAAAAAATTTAAAAAAGTTCTTAACATTTTATAATTTATAACATTTAAATGTCCCTGACTTGTTCAGTTGTTGTCAGATAAGCATGATATTCAATGTTTTATGGCAAGCACAGTTTTTTAATAGTTTAAACTACTTAACACTTAATTAGTATTACGCTTAGCTGCGGTGTTTGTAATTGTAGCACCACCCCACCAGGATATATATCTGTAGTTGTTGTATGGTTCTTTGTCTGAAGAAGTCCCACAACTAAGTGCGATGAAAAGTGCTTTACTTTTACCTGGGTTTTTTTTCTTATCCATTAAAGTGGTTTCTACGATACAGCTTAATTGTTTTTCTGGTGCAGTGGCATTCGCGGTCTACAGCCTCTTGTGTTCACCATGCCTATGCTGTCATCCGTGACTGTTCTTCACATGTGTCACAACTATGCAGTGTCAATCCAAAGTGTGGGACTTCATGCACCTTTCAAATCTGTACTTCCCAAGAACTTGCCATTCCTCTGACCTCCATCCCACCAACACAAATATAGCCTGCCATACTGTGGCTGGCCAGTAGCACTACTCTCTGTAGGGGATACTCACACCTCTCCAGTGTCCTGCCATCCTTATGGCCAATGTTTGTACAGATATGAATGTGATTGTCACACATCACAGTAATATTTGAACTCTGTAATACTCTGTCAGCCTGTCCATCAGCACTGCATGTCACAGAGGGCTCACAGGTGAAATGTTGTGTACTCCTAACTGCAACATTAACATACCTGTCACTCCCATGGCAGAAACTAGTGCTGTCACAGTATCATTTGACACATCCCATAACATTTGTACAGATACCCTCAGCACTCTGAATGTTCTCATACAGCAGCGCAACTCCTCACTACACACCCTGTCATATGCAGTCAGTACATCCACAGTGACAAAATGCAAGGTCATCACACCTACTCTGGATGTCTCCAATGGCAGTGTCAGAGTTACAAAGCATCTGTAGTGCACTGTCCTGGCAGTACAACATACTGCACATCAATATTCAGCACCTCCCATCACAAGACAGTTTCCAGTAGTCTGTCACACACCATGATGGGGTGATCGTGCAATATAAGGTATCCACATACACACACAACACAGGTACAGACATAGTGCTGCAGCCAAGTGTAGCACACACATCACAGCCATGGCACACCATCACTGTGGGTGGATATGCACAAGACACACACCCCTCCAGTCATCACAGAGCGTGTGCATACTATGTAAACCGGGTTACATGAATAACTTGCACATGGCACCTGTGTACACACCTGTAGACATCATACTTCACCACAGACAAATGTTACCACCTCCATTTCACAGTGTTTGAGGAACATGGACATTGTCCCCCCCTTCATACTGACATGGATGCTATATATATATATATATATATATATATATATATATATATATATGTATGCACTGTACTAGCCCTCATTGTGTGAAACATGATGCAACAGGAGCAGGACAGCAAAGCAGGTCCATACTGTGCAAACATGCATCAAGTGTACAAGCTGTATGGAACTGGTGGCCGATGGGCTACATTACTGATGTGTTGTTTTTGTGTATCATACTCGCAACCATTTGAGGTCCTGTGGTGTTGTTCTCTGTTTATGTCTTACAGGCATGATGTCCAGAAGGGCAGGCTTCAGTGAAAGTGAGACATGGCAGGTAGTGGAAGCTGTACTGGAACACTATGCCATCAGGTTTTCCAGGGGACATAGGAATATGTGGGACAGGAGTGTCTTGTGGGATGACCTTGTCTACAGAGTAAACCAGGTGGGCCACTATGGCCAGACCTATGAGCAGGTCAGGCATCATGCCACTGACCTGATCAGGCATGCCCAGTAAAGGGCTGCTGCAGTGGCCAGGGACCGAGCTGCCACTGTTGAGGGTCAACCTACTCAGCCCCCACTCATACCTACAGAGCAGCTCCTTGCTAATCTCAGGTTGGCCCCCACACCACAACCACTACAGCAGGAAGCCATGTTTGAGGTGGATGGCACCCAGGCAACCAGCGAGGAGTATCCAGGTAAGGGTACAGTGCACAGACTAGTCATACAATATCAATATTACTGTGTACTGTAGAGTATCTAGAGTTATATGTCAGTATAACAGCCTGTGTGGGTGGGTTTTCTATGTTGAGTGACAGGTAACTGGGTAGTATAATAGCTTGTATTGTACCAGTGTTTATACATATCAGTTACAGTAGTACCACTGCCAACTGTGAGCCTTCTGACAGTATGTCTCCCTCACAATTACATAGGTACCTCTGGCCTGCATGAGGGACAGCAGCCTTCAGCCAGTGAGTAGGTAAATGCTTTTTTTGGGACCACCACTAACACAGGCATGTCAGGGTCATGTATGGCACCATGCACGCAATTGTTACTCTCACCTGTTTCACCAATGTCAGCATGTTAATTATTTCAGGGGTTTACTGCATTATACCACCATGCTCATCACAGGGGCATATCAGCAGCTGATGTCATATATGTCTATCATAACACATAAGCTGTAATTGCAAGACGTGGTATGAAACCGGCCACATGGGGAGCTGCAGGCCAGAATGTCCAAGTGGTATACACACACCCATGACACTGGTAGCCATTTTTGAGGTATATTCATGGAAGCAGACATACACATGTAGACACCCTTGCAACCCATCAGGTGACCTGTAACGTGTGCAACCCACCTGTCACAGACTACCATGTTAGGGAAACAACCGTGACACACAACATGCAGGACACACTACACATACATGTGTACACAGTCTGACAATACTCCTGTGTTATGTCAAATGTGGATGATACCACAGTTGCACATGTTGTGTCATGCACACCTACTCTCACCTACTGACACGCCGACATGACTGGCAATTATCACTCACCTATCCTACCAGGGTCATCCTACATGTAGTTCATTGTCTGCTACAGGAGGCATACTTGCATTAAGCTTTCAAGGCATGAACAGGATTAACTTTTGTGCAAGGGGTGTGGTCAGAATACACTACACATACAGTCCTACAGATGTGCATAAACCACACACCATAGTGCAGACAGTCATCTCATTAATGTGTACATCTGGGCAAACAGTGACAGTGCATAGGACAGCACATGACACAAACTGTGTAGGATACACATGACCCACAGTAGTCATCGAGGGTCACAAGGGTCCTAACGGAATACCATGGGACTGCCAGGAATCGGCTGTGAGAACCACTGTGTAGTACATGTGTGTACAATCCCATTATTCCCCACAACTATGGCCTATGATGTAGGGGTGGAACAAGGCAGGTGTCTGACACAGTGGACAACAGGCAGGTCTGCCTGATGTCTCAGGGGTTATACAGCAAGTCCTACAGTGGCATGTGTGGTGGTGTGTCAAGGTGTCATGACAGCTATGGTGCACCTGTAATGCAGTATGTTTCACAGATGTAGGACAGTTATGTCATCCCCACGCTGCAGCATTAATGAGCCTGAAATGTGCCAGTATGCTAAGAGGAGGTTAGTACAATCAGTTGCATATACCAGTATTTGTGTCCTATACAATCATCATGTATCCTCTACAAAGGTGTGGATGGTGGACACTTCATTGTCACACAACAGTGACCTATACCATACAGCAATATCAATGTCAGACTGTCTCCTGCTCTGGGGTATGTACCTGTGGTACTGTCCAAACACAGTGTAAAAATACAGAGACATGATCAGTGTGTTGCCATGTAGACTTACTTGCAGACATCCTGCTTTTGCAATCCAACAGACTCTGATCCCTTCTGCAAGGGCAAGTGTACACATTTGGCAAACTGCAGATGTCACAGGCTGGGACACACCATCCCAAACACAATGACTGCAGTTAGGAATACCGTGTGTGCTGTAACAGTGTCACATCTGCACATCAAGTACAGTCATGTATCCAGCATACCATACATAGTGCAATGTCGACAGGTTCCCCAACCCAATTGTGTGTTCTTCACTTCACTGAACTACTCTGGGTCACGGTACGATTGTGTGATATTACCACAGACTGATGTTCCAGTCTTCTCATATGTGGAGCATAGCTGGTCAGTAAAGATGTGTACACATACTGTCCACTGAAGGTCTGGGGAGACATGAGTGTACACAGATATGTTGTGACCTATAAGTACCCCACCACTGGATGTCACACACATCACGTCAATACATTGTGACAGCTACACTCACTTCAGCAGACTAAGGTGACAGACAGATACAGGATGTATGCTAGACAGGGCAGACATGTGAGCTATAAATGCTGACAGTCAGGGACACTTTGCACAATTGTGTGGTACGTCATGTTTGAATTAGTGTGCTACACAGGTGAACAGCAAGTACATGTACATGTGTGTCATGTGTGGTAGTACTGTACATATCACTGTACTAACACTACCCAAAAATCACTCAGGTGTACAACAGTTGTAGAAGGATGTGTGTAGGGCTGCACTGCATGCTACTGACAGCATGTCCAGGATAGGTACTGTTCTGCCTCGGTTGTGGATGTCAGCAGGTGTGTGTGTGTGTGTGTGTGTGTGTGTAACCATGTGTGCCTGTGTATCAGGACATAGTATACTGCAGGTATTATGTTACATATGTTGTTCTTTTCCACACAGGTGGTCATGGTGGTCGCAGTCCCTCTCACACAGAATCTGATGGCAGTGTGCCTACAGATGTTGCCAATGATGAGGGTGATATAGAAGGACAGGTGGTGTTGTCAGAGGCTAAATCTGTGCCATTGGTTGGCATCCCTCACACATACACACTGTCACCACACACAGAAACTATGCCCACACATGCTCCATCACCAGTGGCCACAGAGGAAGGACAGTTGTCAGGTGGTGGCATGGAACATGCAAGTGTGGAGACTATAGCATGAGGGAGCATACATACTGGTCATGGCCAGAGTGCTGGCGAGGTCCCACACAGGCTGGTTGGCAGGGGTGCTTGCAGGAGAACTGCTGGTAATCCAACCCATGTCATCAGTGCCAAGGTAGTTGTCACCAGACAGATGTTCCAGGCTGTAATGGGTGCACAGGCATGTACTGAATGCAAAACTAGACAGATACTCAGGGTGTCGCAGGCAGGAATTGGTTTACATTGTGACATCCGTGACCTTGTAGAGGCCACACACCATCAAATTTAGGTCATAGATAGGTGGTGGGATGAGACTCTGTCTCTCCTTGACCATGCAATGTCTGAGCATGCACATGTGCCAGGAGATGGGCGTCAACCTCTTGGATGTGGCTCAGCAGCAACATCAGCTGAGAGTCTATGGGGTCATGCATCTTTACGCTCCCATAGTGGCACTGACACCAGCACAAATAAAGGGGAGTTTCTGTCCACAGCAGGCCATGGGGACGTGGCTCTGGTCAGTTCTGTCAAGAACAGAGAGTTAGCAGACACTGATCACCATCAGGAAGC
The DNA here is from genome assembly GCF_019279795.1 of Protopterus annectens. NCBI lineage: Eukaryota > Metazoa > Chordata > Ceratodontiformes > Protopteridae > Protopterus > Protopterus annectens. The sequence goes on along the minus strand of NC_056743.1, from coordinate 1,539,350,500 downwards.
AGTACTGACTTTGGCCTTGGGCCTGGTGGTGTCATTGAGACCCGTGGCAGCAGCAGTTCACATGTCCGTGGCCGGAGGTGCTGAACTGGACAACTTGCCTTGCACAGTCCACAGCTCTCCAACATACCCATGTGTAGGGCAGCCACATAGCGTGCTTGTGTGCATACATACCCACAGTCACTCTCACACACACACCACCTGTACACAAACCCATCTGTTATATCACCTGTACAAATACACACACACACACACACACACACACACACACACACACACACACACATGGATGTCACCCATATGGCACAGCCTAGGTCTCTGGCACACCAACACCACACCCTGTGCATATGATGATACCTGTGTCACATCCCTGTGATAATACCATCAATGCAGGGACATGCTTATATGGGTCTGATGCACATGGTGTATGTCATAATTTATAGATATGTAGGTTAGTTAGCATTGCTGTCTGCTTGCATTTGTTATGGGTACACACAGTGGTGTATGTACCTTAGTAGCCATGATGCAATACTGCTGTCAGTGCCAGTGCCTGAATGTAATCTAACATGCTGTATCGGGTTTATGTTCCAGGTGTCTGTGTCTGCAAACAGTGCCAATGTTGAGTGCTGTGGACTGCACATAAACTGCTTGTTTTGTATCCAGGTTACACAATGATATATAAGTTTACCAGGCTTGTATGCATGTAGGAGTGTGTGATGGACACTGTAGTCAGGCGGTGTAACCTGCCATGCCAACCGTTTTTCACAGACAGGCAGTTGTCAGACAAATCACCTCAGTGTTGTGTACTACCACCAGCAGGGCCATACATGTTGAACAGGTTTTGCAGCAGCTCGTCTGTGTTATTGACATTGACAGATGCACATGTGAGCACCTGTTGGCCCTGCCATATCTTTCAATGTCAGTCACGGGTGATACATTTGGGGAGGGCATTCATGGCACTATGTATGACAGGGTTGTGGTATGTATTCTGCAGTTCATAGGGTGGTAGTGGTGCAGATACTGGGGTATCCTTAGCATGGACACAGAAAAGACTGACACAGGGGATGTGAAGACAGTTACTGAAACACAATTGGCAATGGATAGAGTCATACAACAACACCTCCACTGTACTGTGGTATGTACTGTGGTATACAGCTAGAGACACAAGACATTTTGCACATAACTGGACTGCATGCCATGCATCCCAGTACATTTTACAACAAGTAATGCTGTGTCAGCCTGTCTGCATACTGACATGACCCACCAGGAATGGGAACTGCAGTCATGTCTTGTTCCCACATGTCTGGACATTTCCCAGTGTGTCACACTTCATATCACTATGTAGTTCCATCATGTGTGCTATGTAACAGTAGTGTGTGTGCGGGTACAGTAACTGTGTCCTACTTGCCAACGATATCACATGCATGGCCACTGTTGGGGGACACAGACCACATATGGGTTGAGAAGTACAAAATCCTCTGTAGACACCTGTAAAAATGAATGCAATGGCCTGTGGAATTATGCAACATGCTGCATGGAAGGCAGTGCCAGTAACACTCCACAGAAAGTTATGGCATCGGAAGGTGGCACACTGCATGGATGCAGCACATATAACAATGGTATACCCACAGAGGATATGATTCCAAAGCACACCACACACACACACACACACACACACACACACACACAATTGCCAATAATGGGTGTTGGACCCTAACTATCTAGTTACCGGTAGTACAGTATTACACAGGTAGTACACATGCCACAGAGTGTGCTGGGCTACTTATGGTCTGGCATAGCTCACAAAGTGAGTGTCAGCACACAGCCTGGTACACAGCAGGTATGGGTCCCATAGTTTGGGTCTATATCAGAACATCGAAGTACTAAAGCTTTGAATGTTCTGATATCGAACACTATTCAGTGAATGCTAAGAATAGTGAAGCTGCAGAACAGTAAATTCTTTCCTCTGGAAAGAATTTGATTGGCCGTTTCTTTGGTTTGGCTATTCTTAGCGCTGTGGTGGAAAGTTACGGGTTGGGTTCAGGTAAGTGTGTGATTGTTTGTATGTTAGGGTTAGGGGCGGGTTATTTGAGTTAGGGTTAGGGCACGGGTTAGGCGTGTGTGCGATAGTGACAGATTTTAGGGTTAGGGGCGATTTATGTGAGTTAGGGTTAGGGCACGGGTTAGGTGAGTGTGCGATAGTGACGGACCTTAGGTTTAGGGTTAAGGTAAGCGGGTAGATAGTAGTGTATGTTTAGTTTAGTGTAGCGTTAGATGTAGGAATTTAAGTGTATGTGTGTGGTTGCTGTTTGTTTGATGTGCTTGTGTTGTGTGTATGTGTTTCAGAGCAGCAAATTTTTTCCATGGGAAAAAAATTTGCTGTTCTGAATGTTCGATATTTTCATGTTTAGAGTTTTTGGGGCCGATGAAATAGCGTTCGCTATTTTCATCTTTCGATAAAGTGATATAAGCGCCATAGTTCTCTCTGCTGCCAACAAAAATTCTATTGTCAAGACACCCATATGCACACACACACTTTTGTCTTTCTCTGTGAAACATGCACACACAGTTGCCAGTGCTGAGAGTAGATCCCTCCCTATATAACTTGCTGTACTATAGTATTATGCAGTTACACTAAGTACCGCAATGCTTGCTGGTTCAGTATGGTCTGAAGTTGCTTCTATACTTCATGACATCAGTCAGATTTGTAAAGTGTTGCAGATGGAAAACATACTGTCCTCCACAGGACACAAAATATTTTTTACATAGAGCTAGGCAGGATGTATTGTCAGTCACTCACAAACACATTTGCCAGTGCTGAGACTAGAACCCTGCCTATGTAGTTAGTTGTCCTACAGTACTACACAGTCATGCTGTGCGCCATGACGTTTGCTAAGTTCAGTATGATCTGAAGTTGCTTCCATACTTCACGACATCACACTGACTTAAAAAGTGTTGCTGATGGGGAAAATACGGCCCTTGACAGAACACGAAATATGTTTTGTATATAGCTGTGCAGGATTTATGGTTTGTGACTCAAACACACACACACAGTTGCCAGTGCTGAGATTAGAACCCTGCTATCTAAGTAGTTGTACTATAACTATGCAGTTATACTATACAACACAATGCTTGCTTGGCTTAGTGTGGTCTGGAGTTGCTTCTATACTTTATGGCATCACACTGACTTGTAAAGTGTTGCTGATGGAGAAAATACTGGCCTCTAAAGGGCACAAAATATGTTTTATATACAGCTGTGCAGGACTTATTGTTTCTGATTTACAAACACACACAGTTGTCAATGCTGAGATTAGAACCCTACCTATCTAAATAGCTGTACTATACAGTTACACTATGTGCCACAATGTTTGCTGGGCTCAGTATGGTCTGAAGTTGCTTCTATACTTCATGGCATCACACTGACTTGTAAAGTGTTGCTGGTGGGAAAAATACTGCCCTCCAAATGTCTCAAAAGTGCATATTCCAAACAGATGTACAGCCATTTACTGTTGTCTATTTCTCTCACACAGATACATACACAGCAGTCAGCACTGGGATCAGAACTCCTACCTATCTAGTTATCTGTACAACAGTATTAAACAGTTATGAGATGGGCCATGCAAATTACTAGATTTTTCAGGGAATCAATGTACTTCTTAGGTGTGTCCTCACACAGCACTGTATATTTTGGCAATGGACAGTGTTTTTCTGTTGGGCAAGGTTGCAGGTAAATGTCACCTGCAAACACAAAAGTAGATGCTGCCTGATTGCTAAGGCAATGGGACATGGTGTAATAGTGGGACATGGCACTAGTACAGAGGGTGTGCAGATTTCTGCAGCAGGGTGACACTGTGCCTTTCATTGTGTCTGCATCAGTGTATGACTGTGTGTGTGTATATGTATCCCCCTCTCTCACTGTCTGTCTGTCTGTCTCCCTCCCTGTGTCTGCCGGTGTCTGACTGTTATATTTGTAAGTGTTGATGTATGAGTCTTTAAGTGTTGGGGCATGCCCAGTATAAGCCTCCATACTGACTGTGGACATGGGATGTGTTTTCAACCTTTGGCAACATGGCCAGTGTGAGTATGCAGAGTGAGTGTACACATAGGATGTAATCATCTAAGTGTTGGAGCATGCCCAGTATGAGCCTCCATAATGACTGTAAACATGGGATATGATTCTGTAACTTTAGAGCCATGGCCAGTATGACCCTGGATATACCTGTGAACTGTGCACATTTGCTGCACATGTCCAGACTGTGTGCTCAGATTTTTATTCCACTTTACTTCAGAGTGGTGTGTTTTGCATTATATCATTCCATCAGTACATGTTGCTGTTGTTACATTATGACACAAATCTCAGTTTCACACTTCATCTCCTGCAGCACATTCATGCTACTGGACAACATGTTATTTTAACATCTTTCTACACTTGTAATGGGATTATTTCTTCATTGTCCCTATTTGCTTTGCAGCACTTTGTCTCACTTTTATTTTCTTTCCTTCTCCATATTTCTTGGTCTTATAGGTTCTGAGGTCTGATCCTCCATTGTGAGTGCACACACAGCCTGTTATTTTTTAAGTGTTACAGCATGCCTAGTATGATCCCCCACAGTGAGTGTTGCACTCCATTCCACAGATACTTCTAGTCCAGTCCAGGATTTTGTGTACTACAACCACACCTCCCAAATGTAAATAGAAGTGCCCTACAAGTACTCAGTTTGTTTTAGAAGATATGTTTTCTGGTATATTTTAGTTCTGACTCTGCAATGCCTTCTGTCATTCCCTAATGACAGGCATCTCTGTGATCAACACAGTGCTTTACCAGTGGAATACAAGGTATATTTTGCACACAACAGTATTATGACTGACACTAAAGCCGCGGTGGTGCAGCGGTAGCATTGTGGTCTCACAGCAAGAGGTTCTCCCATTCGATTCTAGGCTGGAGCGTAGGGAGTGCCTTCTGTGTGGAGTCAGCATCCCCACGGTCGGATGGTGTTTGAAAGACATGTGTAAATGGGCGTGCCTTTGTTGAAGGTTGAACGTCGAGCTGGTACCTCGATGTTCATGAAAATCTACTGCCAATCATTAGCGGACCGGAGTTCCGCTGTGGTGACCCCTAACCGGGAAAAGCCGAAAAACAAACAACAACAAAGTATTATGACTGACACTATGCACACCTGTTTGCAGGTGGGTTCACTCCCACTTCACTGCTGAGCTTTCTGAACGGTCTAGCAAGTTGTTACTTTACTGACTAGGCATCCCCTGCTTGTGTGCTATTCTTCCTATGTGACAGCTGATCTCCTGTTGTTGGCATACCTCTGTAGATTACAGAACTGGTGAGATGGTCCCAGGCCTTCTCCAGAAAGTACATGCAGTCTAAAATGCTATTGTTACTCTTGTGAGTTGCTTGCAAGTACTTGCAGAGTGACAGTACAACCTACAGACAGACATTACTGTATCTACATTCCTCCCAGCAGGAATGTCCTCAATATGCAAGACACCTTAGCCTACATGCTTCCTCAGTATGTTGGGTAGTATGCAGTACACATAGGTTCATAGGTTCATAGGTTGGTACTAGGCTATCAGCCCTAGGGCCTATACAAGCCTAGCCATAACAATTCCCTGGCTATTTCTTCCCACACTATTTACTTCCCTGGACCCCTGTCTAGCAGGGCAACTGATGTGATCCCTGGGGTGAATTTCCTTTCTCCCATCCAATCGTCAAGGTTCCTTTTGAAGAGGGCCAGAGAGGCACTCTGCTTGACATGTATGGGCAATCTATTCTAGAGTCTGGGGAGTCTCTGGGTCAGGAACCTATCCCTTCAGCATGTTTTGTTTATTGTGATGACAAGGTTTAGATCCCTGGAGCGTGTGGCTCTGAGGGATTGGGATTTCTTTAAGTGTAGCATGTCTAACAGCTCTGGGTTTGACATGGCCTTGTATGCTAAGCAGAGATTGCCTCTGAGTAGACAATATGCGACAGAGTACAGCTGAAGTTTTTTAAGGTGGTCAGTGTAGGGCATCTGCTTTAGGCCTGTGATTCTTTTAGTTAGGTATTTCTGCGGCCTTTCCAGTTGTTACAGATGTCTTGAGAGGTACATACCAAACGGGGCATTGTATTCTATAATGGGTCTAATGAGGGATGAGTAGAGTGGGACAATGACCTCCTTTTTTCTGGATGAAAAGCCCTTAGTGATGAGGTATGCCACATAAAAGGATTTCCTGACTGTTGTGGTGATGTGGTTATCGAAGATGAGACCACTGTCCACCTGTGTCCCTAAGTCCCTTATCACACTTTCGGTGTTTAGTGTACTGCCACCTATATGGTAATTCACGGATAAATGATTTTTCCCAAAGGGGATAACTATACATTTCTTGGCATTGAGCTTGAGCCCATGGCTCTGTCACCAAGCATCTGTTTCTGTAAGGCCCTTTTGTAGAGTATCCACATAATTTGGGGATTGAATAATGGCTCCCAGTTTGCAGTCATCTGCAAACTTTGTTAGCCAGAGTCCCTTAGTGTTGGCTTGTACTTCAGAGAAGTAGATGCCAAACAAGAGTGGTCCCAGGACTGAACCCTGAGGTAATCCACTTGTCTGGAGCTGGATTTGGAGTTGGCTACTTTTACAGTGTGGGTTCTATCAGTAAGCCAGTTAGCAACCCATTGGGTGATGTAGGGATTAATGCCCAGTTTAGTAAGTTTATATATGATTCCAGAGTGGGGAATGGTGTCAAAGGCCTTGGCAAGGTCTAGATAGGCTGTGTGGACCACCTTACCCTTGTCCATGACTCTGGAGACTGATTCAAAGAAGTCAATCAGGTTCAGGAGACAAGATCGGCCCTTTATGAACCCAAACTGGGTGGAGTCCAGTGTTTGAAGGTTGCCAATGTCTTTGTTTATAAGTTCCATGATAATACGCTCCATGGCTTTGCAGATAAGGCTTGTCAGACTGATGGGATGGTAGTTTCCAGGATCCCCCCTTGTGGAGTGGGATAACTGTAGCTGTGCGCCACTCAGTGGGCATGAAACCTGAGGTGAGGCTATGATTAAACATGACACTTAGGTGAGGTGCCAGTTCATATTGTAGTTCATGTAGTACACAGCCTGGGATGTCATCTGATCCCATGGATGCTGTATTCCTAGCTTTGGAGAGTGCGTTTTTTACCTGTGTGGCCGTTATTACCGGAATTTGGCAATCTTCCGGTATTGAGATGGGCCATTTAGGGGATGAGAGGGGGTGAAGTTGGCACTGAATTGATCTGCCAGGATATTGGCAATATCCTTGGGATCAGTATATTTAATGCAATTCTGTTTTAGCTCAGAGCAGATCTGAGCATTGCCATTTAGATTCTTGACATAGTTATAGAATGCCTTGTGGTTGTCTTTGGTAGGTCTGCTTGTTCCCGTCAGGACAGCTCTGTCCTGAATCGCACAGAGCCGTTTTTCCATGCAGTAACAGATACACTGTTCTTGCATGGAAAAATATACTTCGTGAATCCCAGGGTTAGTCTTATTCAAATAAAATCTGAGCTGTCTATGGACATCCAATGTATGCAAAATCTTTTCACTAGAAGATTGAGATGAAGGAAAAAAGGGCAAATGAATAGTTTGATTAAGAGACAACTCATTAACAAGTTTGGGGCATAAAAAAAGGGTTAGTACTCAAAAATATCCTGTCTTTATGGAAAATCAAGAAAGGTGGAATAGCCATCAAAGCCTGAATATCAGATACCCCTCTGTCAGAAGTCAAAGCTACAAGGAGAACAGTTTTTCAGGTGCAGATTTGCAAAGAAGCTGATGCCGCAGACTCAAAGGGAGCTTGGGTCAGCTTTTCCAAAACAAAATTGAAATCCCAAGTGAGGAGGAACTGGTTTCCTGGAAGGTTTAATGTGAAGGACACCTTTGAGGAAAAGTTTAACCTCTAACCTAGAAGCAAAAGGAGGAGATAAAGGCAGACAAGAAGAAATAGCTGGCAAATGGACTTTCACAGGAGAATAAGACAGGCCAGAATTAAGCAATGCACATAGGTATGACAGAACTGGTGGACTATCCCCAGACAGTAGATGCAGAATGCTAGAAAAACACCAGATGGAAAACCTCTTATATTTAAATGAGTAGGACTTCCCGGTGTTGGGTTTTCTGGCCTCCTGCAGAACCCTAAGCACATCCTCAGAAAAAAGTTGCCTAAAAGAAATCAAAAGCCTATCACCCACAACGTCAGACTGAATGCTAAAAATTTGAATGAATCAAAGATACCTTGACTTGTTTGAGTAAGTCCACCCTGTGAGGTAACTTGTGATGACTGCCCTTGGCTAAATGCAGAAGAAAAGGGAACCAGTGCTGTTTTGGACAAAACGGGGTCACCAACAAGAGTTTTGGTTTGTCCTGCTGAATTATGAGTAAGACATTTAGAATCAGAGGAAAGGGGGGAATGCATAGAGAAACACCCCCTTCCAAGAAATTGATAGTGTGTCCACCTTCCACACCAGAGGGCACAGGACTCTGGCACCAAAAAGAGGAAATTGTTTGGTCAGAGGGGTAGCAATTAAATCTACTTGATGTATATCCCACTGGTGGACAATGTCCAGGAATACATCCTTGTGAAGCATCCATTCTTGAGACAGTGTCACAGACCTGCTGAGAGCATCTACCACAAAATTTTGACTGGAAGAGATGTACACCACCTGAAGAGTCACTTGGAATTGAATTGCCAATTTCCAAACCAGGAGAGCTAGCCTGCACAACAGATACAACTTTGTCCCCTATGCTTACTTACATACCAAAGAACTGTGGTGTCACTTGTAAACTGAGAGGTCCTGGGTGAAACACAGAATGAAAGGCCCGAAAAGCTAGGAGAAGTGCTGCCATTTCTTTGATGTTGATATGTTCTTTCCTTTGGGAAGGAGACCACAGACCCTGACCCTTCAAGCCTGCAAAAGTTGCTCCCCATTCCACATCTGATGCATCTGTGTACAGCTCTTGGGTGGGAATCAGAGGAATCACAGGCCTCTGGATGACTGGATGGGAAACCATAAATTCCTGCCCTAGGATTTCATCTTTGACCCTCCTAGATATAGGCGATCATTGCTAACTAAGATTTCAAGTTTAGGCAAGATTCTTTATATTAGGTTTATCTAGTATTGTATTGAATATACATGGCTAGGGTTATAAAGATCTTCAGGTCAATAGCCTAGTAACCACCTATGAACTGATGAACCTATAAATGAAACATTACTAGCACAATCACGTTTAAAAAAAATCATAGGTTTATTTGTAGAAACAAGCAAAAATAATAGCCTATGTGGCTTTCCTCAGTCAGTTCCCAAACTACATCATTTGCAGTACTTTAGAAAAAGACAAATTGTCCACAGAGATAATTCTACCACACAAGCTCAGTCCTACAAAGCACTCCAAATAAAAGTTGCGGGCCTTGTCAGGCATTCATTTCCGCTTCCAGAAATAATTCACCTGAATTTGCCTCAGGTAATAATTTACCATAGTCTTTGACTGGGTCAGTGAACTTTAGGAACCACAAATCATTGGGCAGAGCTCAAACTCCAGCTCTACCCCAACACAAGCCTCAAACTTGAGGAATGAACCTCTGTTTTGGTATTTCAAGCTTCATACTTTTATACAAGCTTAATTAGCACTCATTATTCTCACTATTACAATGAGTTTCATAACAGGACTGCTGTGTGAACTTTACAGACACAAGTCACACTTAATGCCATATAACCAATTTGCCACATACAAGATGTTGCAACTATCTGACTCTAAAGATAAAACCAATGGTTTTGGAATTATTCAGATAGGTAGTAAGACCTAGAAAACCTGTCAGCATACCTATTAGCCACTCTGGCTCTATGTATAACAGGCAATGGAAGGAGATATACTGCTAACCAGCATAATTTTGTATTGTCATTTTACTGTTAAGTCAGCCATTGCAGTGTGGCATGGTCAGTTATTGGTTGAAGTGTCTACTTCACAGGTAATACTTTAATAATAGAAAGTCCACTTCACAGCCAAAACTTCTCTGTAGCTGAATATCTTTTTTCAGCATTGCTTAATTTTTGACTGATATGCAAATAAGTTGCTCCACACCTTGAATATCTTGAGACAATACTGTCCCCAATCCTACTTCTGATGTATTTATATAAAGGGTAAATTTCTCAGTCAGAATGCAGATTAAATTTCACAAGATATAAACCTTCAGCAGTCTTAGAGGCTCAACAGATAGTATACTTGCGTTAGATGTTGGAAGATCAGAGAACTGTGGGTTCTATTCTCCACCAGGTAACTGAATTCAATTCATTACTGTCACTGCAGTACAGCATTGGGAAGGTGCTGCATTCCTGAGTATGCGATCCTTTGGATGAGAGGTTAAATTGAGGTTTACTCTGCCTGAGTTGGTGGTTGCTCAGGTGGATGTAAAAGATCCTATAGTACTTGTTAAATGAGTAGAGGAAATTCCCCAGCGCCCTGGCTAAATTTTCCATTGTCAGTAGTCTAGAGGAAATAACCTGTTCAACAGAGTAATTCAATTGAAATAAATAAAAAAAATCAGGCATTGCTAACATTGGTTCAGAACATAATTGATGATGTTATGTGATCCTATCTCGCCTACATTCTGTACTGATGGGTTCGGAGCCGATCCTCGGCTCCGACTCGGCACGCTATACTATAGAATGAAGTCTCTTATTGGCTGAGCTATCCCACATCCCAGGATGCACCACCACTGCTTCCCCAGATCTCGTTTGCCGCTTTACAGCAAAGACGTGGTCTCGGACTTGGCTGAGCTAAGTGTCTATTTTCTTCAACAAATTTCTGTCAGAAATTTTGTTTAACCTACCCAAAAGCTGTTTTAACAGCTATTGTTGTTGTGTGACTGATTTTTGGTAAAAAACTGTGGTAAATTTGTCTTTTATTTGAAGGAAAGGATCCCGTTTAAGTTAGAGGGGCCTTGCCCTCGCGCGTGAGTTATATATTTAGTGTGAGTCTTGTTGTAGTGTTATAGTTGGTCAAGTAATCCCGTTTTCTGTTAGAGGGGTCTTGTCCTTATTTGCATTTTCTTTAACAAGTTTTGGAGAAAGTTTCCTTTTTGGTTGTAGTGTTTGTGAGTCAATATGTCGAAAGAGCACAGACCATCTGGGTTCAAGAAATGCTCTAAATGCAGCTACAAAATGTCCATAACGGACGATCACTCTTTGTGTGTGTATTGTTTAGGCCCTAAACATCTTCAGGAGTCATGCAGCGTTTGTCACACCTTTTCCTCCCGAGTCCTCCAAGAGAGGAAAAACAAATTGATTCTAAAAGGGCTTATTACACCTTCTTTTGAGGAGGCTTTATCTTCTTCCTCTTCACCTTCGAAGAAAAAGAAATCGTCGGCTCCGACCAGCCCGTCGGAACCGGCCACTAAGAAATCTCGTCAGGCTTCTCCATCGGCTCCACGGACTTCAGAGCCGAGGGCGGAACGGTCTGCCTCGATGCCTCTAGCCTCGACTCCTCTGGCTTGAGCCGGCTGGAGCTTCAGAGGCGGGTCACCTTCATCGGCTCCACTGTCTTGAGCCGATGAGAGCCCGCTCAGACTCTTCCTCGCACTGAAGTCCACTTCGGCTCCGAGGGAAAGTGCAATGGTCGTGCAGTCTCCCTCGGCACCGATATTTATCGAGACAATTTGGAGCCCGTCCCCCAGTCCTTCGGCACCGGTGGAGAAGTCGACTCAAACTCGTTCGATCTCTTCTCGATCTTCGAGGATGTCAGATTCAGACATAGACAGGGTACTTCAAAGGCTGTTTCAGTCTCCAGTCTTCCAAAAGTTGGTCTCGGCTCCAGCCCAGTCGGCTCCGGAGCCGATTGCTCACCCTGTTGTCTTGGTTCCTCCTCCAACAGCCTTGGCACCATTGGAGCCGGTGCTGGTGGAGCAGGTGGAGGTTTTCGTGTCGGCTCCGACCCTTACTCCAACCCCGCCCTTCGGGTCGGAATTCGGTACACGGACCTCCTCGGTCGGCCCCGGGGGTGACGCTTTGGGACCGATGTTTTCGGTTCCGAGCCTCCCTCTCGGTGCATCGGCTGTGGGAGTGCTGTCTACTGTTGTGGCCTCGGGGGTCGGACCTTCCCAGGACTCTGGGGGTCCTGCCTTCAGGGCCATGAGGAGTGCTTTGGCCAAATCCTCTTTGGCCACCTCCACCATCTCACCGGCACCTTCCCTTGGCATGGAGACTGGTTCCTTTGTAGTCCCCCTGTCTCAAGACAGCGGAGCCCTGGGGCCTGAGGTCACCCCCATTGGGAGTTCCCCCCTTCCTGAAGGTCCCACCGAAACGTCTTCGGAGGAACCTCCAAGGAAGAGACAGTGCAAGAGGAAGCACGTCGACTCACCTGATGAGTCTCTCACCTCGGACACCGACCTCGATGATGCGGAGGGGTCCCCCAAGTCGTCTTCGGATGATGTCTCCTTTGCTGACATCTTAGAAATTCTGAAGCAATGAGGCGACTGGCAGTCCAAACCCCCTTCCGCTGAGGAGTTGGTATTCCTCAAGGCCTTCGGGGCTCAGCCCTCCGCCTCCTGGGTGTCCCCGCCCTTCGATGAGCTTCTGGATTTGATCTCTCGAAGGGTGTGGGAGCACCCAGATTCTGTGGAACCGGTGCCAGCTCGCCCTAATAAATTTCTTTCAGCCCCCCCCACCCGAAAAGGATTTCCTCTCCAAAGGTGTGGCTGTAGATGCCCTGGTGGTGGCATCTGCTACCCAACAAGATGTGGCAGAGGCTTCGACGTCCATCCATCCTCCTAATAGAGAGTCCAGGAGCATGGATCGGTACGGGAAGCGCACCCTTACTTCAGCAGCCTTTACTTTAAGGTCTCTGAATTATCTGACGCACTTCACTAGACTTCAGAGGGATCTGGTCAAGGAACTTTCAGATACCCTCTCTGGTAACCTACCTGAGCAGTTGGCCCAGACGGTTAGCTCTCAGTTGGCTACCCTATCATCGATATCGAACTCGTCCATGAGGCTCATTTCGTATGCAGCTGAGGGGGTGAGTAGAGCAGCGGGGACAGGTGTTGCTCTACGGAGACAAGCCTGGCTTCGCCTGTGTCATTTTGCGGAAACCTTCAAGTCTTCCTTTGCCGACGCTCCCTTTGATGGGTCCTCTATGTTTGGACCCAAGGTAAAGGACACCTTGACTCGCTGTGAACAAGAAGGTAAGACCTTGACTGCCGTAGGGGCACGGTTTTCCACTCCCTTCAGGCCTTATCCCAAGGCTAGAAGAGGGGGGAAGATGTGTAAAACAAGTGAAGCGAGATGCTGGTAGCAAGCCAATAAGGAGAATAATACCAGCAATCTACAAAACGAAACACACTGCTTCCAATATTCCAAACGTATAAAGATTCTTCACAAGAACCACACTGCCAGCATAAAAACAGCTCCTTTATTGAACCACAGCGTTGTTTTGTTATTTACCTAGGTTTCGTTCGTGCCAACGAACTTCATCAGAATACAAAGCACAGTCTATGAGTTCTTTATTAAATACATAAAACCCCACCCAATTAGTTACTTAATTAATTTCAACTGACTCATAAATAACATATTCAGTTGGTTAATTACATTCTAAAAAACACTAAAAACTGCTCCAAAGTATTAAATGTTAACCCAAAAACTGTATTGTTTGTTAACTAAATTGTGTAATGTAATACTTATTTCTTGCTTAATGTGTGAATATTAAATTTAATTTAATGCAATTGAGAAACTCTAAATTGATGAAATACATTTAAAATACTATGTAATAAATACTTGCATATATTTATGCTAATCTTAATGTATAAATAATAAATGATAACTACTACATATGAATACAATATATACATGTTTCATATAATATGTCATAAAATCTATTGAAGTAATGTAAAATACATATGTAATTATATCAATTTTGAAACTTATTTTGTATATAAAACCAATAACAACAATTTGTTGTGTACAATGCATTAACAAAATTTATGAACACTATAAATCTATGCAACCTAATGAATTATATTTCTATGTCCCCTTTAATCTATTTATTTTTAATACTGGTATAATGGTGGGATATTCATTTAAACCAGGTATGTTGTATGAGTCCAAAAGAATCTGCCATTTCAGTTCTTTCAAATCCAGATCATATTGTGTAACCCTACCCTGCTGGTCATATATTACTTGATTAATAACACAAAATTTAGGGGGGAAGATGTGGTTCCGTAAATCTCAAAAGGCTTACTCTTTACAGCAGGGCGATCCCCCTTCTAGAGGCAGAGGAGGGGGAAATTTTTCAGGAAGACGCCGTCCCAGAGGCGGCGGAGGCCCCCGCAACACTGGAGACCGCGAGTCCTTTCGTGGCTCCTCAACCTTCCAGCATCCCTGAAGGATTGCCCGACTATGCAGCTCTGGAGTCAGTCGGGGGTCATTTTTCGAAGCACCTAAACGCCTGGGAGAATATCACTCAGGACCGATGGGTGCTCCGAATCATCGCCGGAGGTTACACCATCCCCTTTTCTCAGCCCCCTCCACCATCCCGAAAAATCCCGGACCCACCACCCAGTCAATGGGATCTTGCAGCCATCGAAATCTCAAAGCTGCTTCAAAAAGGAGTCATCCAACCGGTCCCCGTAGGCCAGACCGGATTAGGGACTTACTCAAGATTCTTTTTGGTGCCAAAAAAGACCGGGGACTTGAGGCCCATTTTGGATCTCAGCAAGCTAAATCGATCAGTCAAGAAGTCCAAGTTCCAGATGGTCACTTTGCAATCCATTCTCCCGCTGCTGGAGAAAGGTGTTTGGATGTGCTCCATAGATCTCAAGGATGCCTATTATCACATCCCGATAGATCAGGCGTCCAGGAGACACTTGCGCTTCAGCCTGGGAGACAGTCATTTTCAGTTCCATGCACTGCCCTTTGGTCTCACCACAGCCCCCAGGGTGTTCACCAAATGACGACTGGCTCCTAACTGCCACCTCCAGGTGTCTACTCTTACAAAACCTCGCAGCCACTATATCTCTAGGCAACTCCCTAGGAATCACCTTCAATTGGGCAAAGTCGGTGTTGCTGCCATCTCTGCGCATACGGTTTATCGGAGTAGAGATAGACTCAAAGCAAATGCGGGTCTATCTTCCTACAGAGAGGATAGAAACATTACAATCTCAAGTTCGAGCCTTGCTCCTCAAACGCCGAGCCCCAGCCAGGATGGTCCTACAACTGTTAGGTTCCATGTTGGCCACCGTTCTCCTAGTCCCCTTGGCAAGGTTACATATGAGGATTCTCCAGTGGCTCCTGTCAGTCCAGTGGTCCTATCAGGATCTCCCACTCAGTCACCTCATTCTGATCACAGAGACATGCAAACAGGACCTTCGTTGGTGGCTTCATTCCTCCAACCTGGATCAGGGGCGACCCTTCGTTCCACCACCTCCAGTGGCCACATTGACTATGGACGCCTCCCAGATGGGGTGGGGGGGGCATTACCTGGGCAGGCTAGTCCAAGGCAAGTGGCAGTCCAACGAGACTCTCCTCCACATCAACATACTAGAAATGAGAGCGGTGCTTCTATCGCTGCAAGCACTACACGATTACATCCCCCCAGGCATGATTGCCATTCAGTCCGACAACATGTCAGTAGTCTGGTACCTGAACAAGCAGGGAGGGACCAGATCCTACCCCCTTTGCAGAGAGGCCATGAAAGTATGGGATTGGGCGATTGCAACCAAATGTTTTCTGGTAGCAACACACATTCCAGGGAGATCCAATGTGATAGCCGCAGACTGAGCAGAACTATTCTCTTTCCTCATGAGTGGTCTCTGAACCACAGAGTGGCAACTCAGATTTTCAGAAGATGGGGAACTCCTTGTTGCGACCTTTTCGCAACCCCCCTCAACACCAAATGCCAACAGTTCTTCTCTCTCACCCCAGTTCCGGGGGAGATTCCCAAGGACACCCTAGTCCAGGCTTGGCCCACCGGCCTGCTATACGCCTTTCCACCGGTTCCCCTTCTTCCCAAGGTGATCCAGAAGGTGATTCGCTTGGAGAGCAAAATGATTTTAGTTGCCCCATACTGGCCTCGTCAAGTCTGGTTTCCCTTTCTTCGGAAATATGCACTGGACGGTCCATGGTTCCTGGACCAAGTTCCGGATCTTTTGACCCATCAGTCGGGACAACTTCATCAGTCCCTCCACTCATTGAGGTTAACAGCTTGGCTCCTCCTCTTCCGACCATAGTCAGGAACCATGCTTTGGACCCGGAAGTCATACATATCTTGTCCTTGGCCCATAAGACTTCTACTAAGAAAATGTATAACAGCAAATGGAAGAGATTTGCTATTTGGGCCCAACTCCGGGGATTAGATCCCATAACTGTTCCGGTGTCAGAGGTTCTAAAGTTTTTAGCTTCTCTGTTCAATCAAGGTTCTTCGGTCTCTACCATCAAGGTTCAATTGGCAGCTATTTCCAATTTTCATGAGAGCATAGAACCACCTTTGATGAGCAACAAGTTGTGTAAAGCCTTCATGAAAGGTGCTGGGCTACTGCCCCGATATCTCATCCCGCTCCACCGTGGGACCTTAATGTTGTGTTACGTGCTTTGACCTCTTCCCCCTTTGAACCGGCAGCAACTTGTGACTTGAAATTTCTTTCTTGGAAGACTGCGTTCTTAGTTGCAATTACATCAGCCAGAAGAGTTTCGGAACTTCAAGCCCTATGTGTCAAACCACCATACCTGTTTTTTCATAAGGATAGAGTAACCCTCAGACCGAATCCATCCTTTGTTCCTAAGGTTTGTTCTAGTTTTTGTCTGCAACAGTCTTTGGAACTTCCAGTTTTCTTCCCAAAGTACTCGAATAGAGTGGAATACATCTTTCACACCTTGTATGTTCACAGACAATTGCGCTTCTATTTGGATAGGACGCACCAAACACGGAAAACAGATCAGTTGTTTGTGTCCTTTTCGGACAATAAATTGGGCAAAGCCATCACGAAAGTCACTATTGCCAAGTGGATCAGAGACTGTATCAGTCATACTTACTTTATTTCTAATAAAAAGCTTACAACTACAGTGAAAGCTCATTCTACCAGGGCTATGGCTACTTCGGCAGCCTTTCATTCTAAGCTTGCCATTAGTGACATTTGTGCTGTGGCTACGTGGTCTTCTCCTCACACCTTCATTTCTCATTACAAATCGGACGTGGCATCTCGGGGGCGAACTTCCTTCGGTTCCACAGTTCTCAGGAGTGTTTTCCAGTGAGCCACCCAGGAATCAGGTGCTAGGGACGCTGTCCCATCAGTACAGAATGAAGGTGAGATAGGATCACATAACATCTTTTAGTTATGTACTTACCATAACTTTAGATGTATGGGATCCATCTCGCCTACATTCCTAATAACCCACCCTCCTTCCCCCTGACTTGCAGATCAGAAGAGACCGGACGGTCCGAGTTCAACTGTTTCCTCTCTTGGAACACCTGGCAATATTATATCAACAGTCTATGTGTGTGTGCATGTGTGCGGACAAACAAGATCTGGGGAAGCAGTGGTGGTGAATCCTGGGATGTGGGATAGCTCAGCCAATAAGAGACTTCGTTCTATAGTATAGCATGCCGAGTCGGAGCCGAGGATCGGCTCCGAACCCATCAGTACAGAATGTAGGCGAGATGGATCCCATACATCTAAAGTTATGGTAAGTACATAACTAAAAGTTCATCGTGCATACAGCTGCAGTCATAACAGATGGGTTCTC
This sequence comes from Protopterus annectens, assembly GCF_019279795.1. NCBI lineage: Eukaryota > Metazoa > Chordata > Ceratodontiformes > Protopteridae > Protopterus > Protopterus annectens. The sequence goes on along the minus strand of NC_056743.1, from coordinate 1,539,332,752 downwards.
CTGCCGTCAGGCGGGTCCTCGGTCGGCCGAATTCCAAAGTCTAGATCCGGCGTCGGTTGTCGTCACTTCTTCCCTGACGTCAGTGTGACAGGGGTATAAAAGAACCAGCCGACGCCATGTTCTTCAGTCTTTCTTGCCGTGCGGTGCCCGAAGCAGAAGCAGTTCGCAAGTGCCGGTCGGCCAGCTCCTGAGATTACGAAAAATTTGGACAACCGAAGTCTTCTTAAAAGCTAAGTACCCCGTTGGGGAAACTTTTCTTGCCTCAGACCGATGTCAGACAAAGTTAATAATTGTATTTCTTGTGGGAAGCAAATACCGCATAAGGATTTCCATTCCCTCTGTATACCTTGTTTAGGCCCAGACCACGACGTCTCGGTCTGTCACTGTTGTGCTACATTCAACAAACACACTATTAAGCGTCGGGCGGAGTTCGCCCAGCATTTTTTTGGGAAAGCATTTAACTATACCATGTCGTCGGATACTCCGACACCGGTTTTGTCTAAAAAACCGCAAAGACAAGGACTGACACTCGAGGTCCACGGCCTCTACAGACACCACGCCAAAGCCGACTACACGTGGTCCGGTTCTCAGTGAGGCGCCTACGCAGCCCCTGACTACCGACACATCTTTGGCGGTGTCTCCTGTACCCGAGGTCGCAGGCTCCTCGGCCCACACCCCGACTACAGATACCGAAGCCACTCTTGGCGTTGAAACACAGAATGTGGACAGGTCCACCTCCACTCAAGGTGTCTTCAGGCCTTCCTCTTCTTTCTCCATCAAGGCTTTCACCAAGTCTAAAGCAACCATGCACCCTGAGACCAGTTACACAGGGCCCATCTCCAGGCCCCATGCCTAAGAGACAGATGCTTAAAATGGCTGAGGATTTAATTACTCTAATCAGAGGTTCTCAGCCACCTCCGGACAAAAGGCCCAGAGTGGAGGAAGATTCCCCCTCCTCTGATCAGGGATCCATTATTTCAGAACACTCTGATGATCAGGAACAGGCTTACTCCCCTTTTGAAGACTCTGATGCAGAGGAGTCTATTCCTTCTGTATCCCCCCCTGAGGACTTCTCATTTGGGGAAACTTTGCATACCTTAAGGGAACACTTCCACTGGGAAGGCCAGGATTATTCAGATTCCAAGAAAAGGCTCAGGGAATTTCTTTTGTTACCCCAGCACAGGCCTCTGGCTATACCTCCTGTCTTGGACATCCTAGATGATGTTTACTCGGAGGCCTTCCTTAACCCGGACTCTCTACCTCCAGCTCCAGTTAAGTCTGACAGGTACTACAGGGTTCCTGACTCACCACTTTCTTTGCAAAAGCCATGCTGCTGACCTAGAAACCATCTCACAATGACCCAAGGGAGTTAAGGCTTCCATTGCCAAAAATCCATTGCCTTCCCAGAGAGATTCCAGATCCTTAGAAAGGTGGGGAAAAAAGGTATATACCTCGGCTACCTTAACCATGAGGGCCTTAAACTGTCAGTTTCATATGCTAAAATACCAACAGTTTCTGTTATCTCAATTAAAAAGTAAAATGTCACAACCTGAACAACCAGACTTGAAGAAGTTGCAGGATTTGATGCATAGTGCAGAACAAGTGGGTAAACATACCTTACAATGTGGTTTTGATGCTCTAGAGGCCACATGTAGAGCTGCTGTTACAGGCTCAGTCATACGCAGGCATGCTTGGCTCAAGGAACAAACCTTGCCTGATCATGTCAAAGCTAAATTACTAGTCGCCCCTCTTCAAAAGGATGTACTATTTGGGGCAAATGCTGAGGAAGTATTACGAAAAATGGAGGAAAAAGCTAAATCAATGCAAACTGTGAAAGAATTTTTGCAGGTTCAACCACCACGTTTTAGTAGAAATTGGCCTTCCAAAAACTTGTCCTTTCCTGCCACGGACAGACCCCAAAGAGGCAGATACAGGCCGAGGGGCAGAGGACAACCACAAGGATCGTACAGAGGCAGACAATGGCAAGCTCCTACACCAAGAGGTGGTGAGGACAACTCACAATCTTTCAGAAAGCAAACCCAATGACTTTCCCCTTTGCAGGCCAACCAGGTCGCAAATGCCCGTGCCCTTAGGAGGAAAGCTGGCACTATTCTCAAAAAATTGGCATGTTGTCACACAGGACAAATGGATCCTGGACATTATAAACAGAGGCTACAAATTCCAATTTCATACCCTTCCAAAAATGAGAGGCATGCCAAAACTGCCACACAATCAAAGGGCAGAGGCACAAAAGCAAATTTCAGATCTTATAAACATGAAAGCTATTCAAGAGGTACCTACACACGAACAAGGTCAAGGTTTTTTATTCCAGGCTATTTCTGGTGCCAAGGAAGGGAAAAGATTGGAGACCTATTTTGGATCTTTCCATCCTAAACACATTCCTACTCGTACCAATAATCAAGATGCTCACTCTACAGCAACTTCTTCCCATGCTGGGCAAGGAGTCTTGGCTGGTAACATTGGACCTCAAGGAGGCATACCTGCATGTCCCAATCAGACAAAATTGCAGAAGATACCTCAGATTTCTTGCAGGTTCAACCCATTATCAATTCTCTGCATTGCCCTTTAGCTTATCTACTGCGCCCAGAGTATTCACGAAATGCCTGGCATCAGTAATTGCCTACTGCAGACTTCAAGGGATACAAATATACCCTTATTTGGACGACTGCCTGATCCAAGCGGACAGCAAGCACATTATTCTGAAACATCTGGCTTATGTAATAATGTTATTAAACTCTCTGGGATACACAGTCAACAAAGAGAAATCAAGGCTAATACCCTCTCGAAATATAATTTTCCTGGGTGCCAATTTGGACACAAACACCCAGATGGCCTACCTCACGCCAGAGAAGCAGGGGCAACTAATTCAATACCTCAAAACACTGGCAAATTGCACCAGGCTGACTGCAAGGAAAATCCTGCAGGCTCTGGGATTCATGGCATCTTGCATCTTGCTAATCCCATGTGCAAAGCTGCATATGAGAAAACTACAATGGTACCTAAAAAACATATGGTCTCAACACAGCCACAGCTTGGAAACAATAGTACCACTACTTCCATGTCTGCAAAAGGAATTTCTATGGTGGGCTCAAGCATGTCAGGCAAACACAGGTCTTCCATTCAGCAAGCCTCAAGCAAATCAAGTCATCACAACAGACGCCTCGGACTACGCCTGGGGGGCGCACATGACAGACCGGTGCATTCAGGGCAAATGGTCCCAAAAAGAAAAGCACCTTCACATCAATCAAAAAGAAATGCTAGCAGTAATAAATGCTATTATAGCTTTCAAGGACCTTCTACAACCAGGTCAACTATTGATAAGAACGGACAACACCACAGCTATGTGGTACATAAACAAGCAGGGAGGAACACATTCCTATCCCCTATGCAGACTGGCCATATCACTTTGGAACATGGCCATGGACTTACAAATGGAACTACAAGCACAGTACTTGCCAAGCAAGGAAAACACGCTGGCAGACAACCTAAGCAGGAATATGACAGATCCACACGAATAGATGTTGCATCCAAAAGTTTTACAGAAATAATCCAAGAATGGGGAAGGCCAGACATAGATCTCTTTGCCTCCCACAAAATCATCAATTGACAAAATTCTGCTCGAGGACCTTCCACCCAAAGGCCTGGAGAGTGGACGCTCTCTCTTTCAGCTGGACATCAATGACAGTTTATGCCTTCCTGCCTCTTCCTCTGCTGCCCAAAGTCCTATTGAAGACCAGAGCAGACAGACCAAAGATGATCCTCATTGCTCCGGACTGGCCAAGACAACACTGGTACCCACTCCTGAGGAGCCTGACTCATTCCCCTCCATGGACCCTGCCTCTAATGCCTCTTCTTCTGACTTAGCACAGCTTCAAAACTCTTCACAGTCAGCTAAAAACACTCAATCTAGCCGCATGGAAGAGTCCTTAGCATCACAGCAGGCCCTATTCTCCAAGGAGGTGCAGGATGTCATTTTGGAGGCCAGAAGGCCATCAACTAGAAAAGCTTACTCTGCAAAATGGAAATGTTTTTGTGTCTGGAATGAGAAAAAGGGCCAGAACCCTGAAAAACTGAATTTACCTCAAATACTACAATATTTGGCTGAACTACTAAGCAGTGGACTTTCGTTCTCCTCCATCAAAATCCATGCCTCAGCCCTTTCTGCAGAATACAACACTGATCCTCCTTTATTCTCTCACCCTCTTTTAAGACAGTTCCTCAGAGGGGCTAAGAATTTAAGACCTCCAAGGAAACAACCAATACCTGCTTGGGATCTAAATTTCATTCTGGAAAAACTGACTTTACCTCCTTTTGAGCCAGCTGCTTCATCAGATTTGCAATATTTGTCCTGGAAAACAGCTTTCCTTCTGCCTGTCACTTCAGCTCATAGAGTTTCAGAACTACAGGCCCTCAAGGCTGTCCAGCCTTTTATCATCTTCCATCAGGACAGAGTTTCGTTACGAACCAACCCTTCCTTTATGCCTAAAGTGGTATCCAGGGTAGCTTTAAATCAGGCCATACATTTACCTACTTTTTATCCCAATCCTCAAAACAAAGGGGAGAGATTACTACATTCCTTGGACATCCACAGGCAATTGCGTTATTATTTGGACAGAACAAAGCCTTTCAGAAAATCAGAACAGCTCTTTGTGGCCTATGCGGTAGGAGCTCCAGGAAAGCCAATTTCCAAGCAGACAATCTCAAAATGGATAGCCCACTGCATACGCTTTTGCTATTCCTTTCATGGCAAAACTGTTCCTACAGGCATTAGAACTCACTCCACCAGGGCCACAGCCACCTCTGCAGCCTTCCTCAGAGGAGTTCCTACCAAGGATATCTTGGAAGCAGCCACTTGGAGTTCTGTGCATACCTTCTCCAAACACTACAACCTACCATTATACTCCAAATCTAGAGCAGGCTTTGCCACTGCAGTCTTGCAGGGCATTTTGGCTCCTCCTAGTTCCACCTAGTGCCTACCACCCCTTTCTTAGCTTTGGGATTCTACCCATCTGTTATGACTGCAACTGTATGCACGATGAGCATAGTACAGTTTTGTACCTACCATAAATGTAGATGTTTGAGTGCTAATACAGCTGCAGTCCAGGTTTCCCTCCCTCCTTCCCCTCTAGGGGTATTCTTTTATGGTGTATTTGCTTGCAACTACTGCTTTTTGATTATATTGCATTGCATTACTTCATAACCTGACATCTGGGGCAAGAAAAATTGAAGAACATGGCGTCGGCTGGTTCTTTTATACCCCTGTTGCACTGACATCAGGGAAGAAGCGAAGACAACCGACGCCGGACCTAGACTTTGGAATTCGGCCGACCGAGGACCCGCCTGACGGCAGGAGAACCCATCTGTTATGACTGCAGCTGTATTAGCACTCGAACATCTACATTTATGGTAGGTACAAAACTGTACTTTTTTTATTCTTGTAAATATTGTGGAGTTTTAATATTGTATCCATAAATCACTGAATGATGGATGGTGGAGTTCCATGTAGGCACAGTAGTACCTTCTAAAAAAATAAATGTTCATGGGTTACAGAATTCTCTATCAACTTATCAATTCTTGGTATAGGATTGTTATCAACCTTTGTAAGGTATACATTCATTTCTTGGAAACGCATTGTGCAGATGTACGTTTGTATGACTTTAAATGCTGAAAAACAAATGTCTGAACATAACATGATTTCGAAAATGGAAATCTGGAAAACCAGATTCAACCATTTTCAAAATCAAAAAATCTAGATACAGCATTATGCAGGGGGGCTGTGCCTTCCACACCCCCCTACTTTAATATCCAAACTCTGAGATTGCACTATAGTGAGGGAAAGAGTTAATTTCCCGATCCACTCTATAGTGCGATCTGCACCCAAAATGCCGACTTCAAATGAACAAATGCCAATGTGCATTCACTCATTTGAATTCACACTATTTTTTTTTTGACATTTGAGAGATCTGGAGGTTGTACTTTCACAGTGGTGAATCATATAACCTCCTTACAAACAAATGAATGTATACCCCTTTGCAATGCTATTCGGTTTCCAACAATTGTTGCAGAATTTCATAGTTCTCTCATGTTTAGGAGCTAGCACTAATAGACTGCTCTGTTTCATAGATTCATAGACTCTTACTAGGCTAACAACCCAAGGGGCCCTTCTAAGCCTAGCCAAGTCTTCAAAAAAGAATAATGCTGTCCTGCATCCAAATAAGACATTAATAAGCACCTCTGTCCATAAAGTGCATAGGTGCCAGGCACTGTGTAAATTTTCTATTCCCCATCCACTTATCTAGGCTGTGCTTAAACTAGGTAATAGATGAACTCAGCTTCACATGGATGGGAAACCTGTTTCATAGGAGGGGCAATCTCTGGGACACATTTCTGTCTGTCCAGCATATTCTGTTTGTCACACAAATTCAGGCCCCTAGACTTTGTATTTCTGGTAGTCTTTGACTTATGAATATGTCTTGTAAGCCAGGCATAGATCACCCCTCAGCAATCTATAGGAGACAGAATAGAGAGAAATGGCTTTAAGGCACTCTGCATAAGCAGGTTTATTCCACTTTCTATTCTTTTTGTAAGGAACCTTTAAGGTTACTCTAGTTGCTGTATATGCCTGATCAGGTACATACCAAAGGGAGCACTGTACACTATGACTGGTGTGATAAGGGTGGAGTACAGTGGGATAATGACCCTCTATGGACTTAAATGCCATGTCTTTAGTTATAAGTTGCACAACATAAAAGGATTTCCTTACCACTATGGCCATGTGTTGGTTGAAAGTAAGACTACTGTCTATGTGTATACCCAGATCATTGACCACTGGGTTGATTCTTAGGGGTGTATTTGGTAATTAGCCGGGATGGTTGATTTCCCAAAGGGTACAATTAAGCATTTCTTAACATCAAGTTTAAGACCATGGCTTTTGCACCACCAAAGTTGTTCACTCTTTCACTCCTATCACTCCTCGTTTGAATATCATCTGAACTTCTCTTACTAATTGTTTCTGTGTCTCTAATATTTTATAACTTCTCAGTCTAATCTTCACTCCAGCTATCTGTCTTTATATTTTGTTCTATCAAGTTTAGTTCTCCCAGGCATTGTTGATAATACTTCTTTGTTTATTATTTTCTGCTTTTGCACGTTTGAAAATTCTCTTCCCTGACTGCCTAATTTTGCAGTTCACTGCATTTATTCATTTAGTCTACTCATATGGCCTTTGCCACTTAGCCAGAAATCTGATCTCAGATGAAAGTGCTATTATTATTAAAACCTTACCCTGGGATAAATTTTCTATGTTGTGATTTCTTATTACTGACTTACTGTAACATCGTCTGGGCTTTCTGCATGTGCTCCTATACCTGCATAGCTGACTTTAGCCTAGCCTACTTTTAGTCTATCCTATAAGATAATATAATGATCTTAATGTTAATGATTATTTTTTATTTAGTGCATTATGCTAATTGACAAGGGAATATCATCTAGGTCCAAAAAGGTAATCATTCCCTTACATTCAGCACTGATTAAATCAATTATCAAGTACAACTTCCCCTTTGGGATAAATCTCACTAAATATATTAAACAACCAGAAACACCTCAAGAGTTCCTAATCAAAAAGATCACAGGACTAAAGTTTGTGAGCTCTCAAGAGAGGCAGGAAGCTCAATCTGTTCATTCAGTGTCTTACAGATTTTTGAGGGAAGAGCTCTGTCTTGCTTACAGCACCATTAGAAGCCAGATTGTTTGTACCTCCACAAGGCCAGTATCTCCACCAATACTAGAACTGAGGAACTACATTTTCAGCAGCACATAAACAGAATAGCGTGGAAGGGAAGTTTATAAGCTGGCACCTACCAAACCTGTGGGATGAGCTTTCCCTGCATGTTAAGCAATTCATTATCTTCCTTTAAACATTGCCTTAATGACTGGGTGAGGATTCACCGATTTACTGTGGGATTTCCTGGCATGGCCCTCCTTGGGAATGGAGGTGCAGTCAGAAGAAGGGCACTAGCAATGTGTAAATGGCCATAAGACTGAATAGCCTTGGAATATCTACAACTCTGTGAATCTATAATGCCTTTAATTGGTGTCTTCTCTTCTTCCCACTACTCTTTAGCAATATCAGGCAGATGTCTGAAATAGCTGACATACAACACTTCAAAGACGTGAACCAGGCTGAAGCTTTTTGCATCACTTTTATGGGAAACAGAAAGTAGATTAAGAACTGGTACTATTTTTTGCCATCTGCATCAGATGAGATGTTTGCCTTAGCATAGATTTCAATGTTTTACTGAAGCTCTTCCACTAAGTCATTAGTCTGAGAATAATACACTGACATTTATAACTAGTTAATTTTAAAAACATGACATAACTGAAGTGATTCCCATCAAACAGCGGGAGTGTCGTATTCAGTTACCATCTCTTTTGTTATACCCAATCAAGAGTATAACAATACCAGTTCTCCGGCAAAAGCCTTAGCATTAGCTTTGTTTAATGGTACAGCTTCTGGAAATTTTGTAGCATACTTTATTCTTACTATTAAGCACTGATACCATTCATCATCATCATCATTATCCCTTTTTATCATTTCCATCGTGGGATCAGGGCATCATGTCAACTGTCACCATCTCTGTCAGTTCAATGTCACTCTCCTCCCATCTACAACAGTTATGCCTGACTGTCACTGATCTTTTCTCACATAGTCCATCCATCTCTTTGCTGGATGCCTTAATTTCTTTTTGCCGCCTTCTTGTTTGTCCCAAATCTTTTTCATCAGACTGTCTTCTGCTTTCTGTACATGTGCTTGAACTATCACAAATTGTTCTCTTTGCCTTTCTGTGCAATTGGAGCTAATTTGGGTTCTGTTGTGATGGCCTCATTTTTTCCTCTGTCTCATAGTGTGCGCCCTACCACCCATCTCAGGCACTTCATCATCTCTAGCTTCATCAACTGCTTTGCCTTTACGGCCCAGTTTCTGTATCATACAGTAGTACTAATTGCACCACTATTTTATATACCTTACTTTGCAGCAGTCTCATTGGCATTCTTCTGCCATACACTATTCCAGATGCTCTCTGCCAGTTGGCTGCATCCCCTCTGATTGTAGCTTTGACCTCCTCATTCAGACTTACCTTCTCAACCACACCTCCCAAATACATGAAACTGTTAACCCTGTTCCAGAATCTTTCCTTATGTCTCAGTTCTCAGCTTCTTCTGATTTCCCCTGTTTGCTGCTATTACGGTTGTCTTATCTGTACTCTGTTTCATCCCATGTGCCTTTAGGTTTGCATTCTGTTCCCTATTCTTTGCTAAGTTCTTGCTCAAAGTCTGCCTGTAATGTCACATTGCCTGCATACAGCAACTTTGTTGATCTGTTCATTTTGACCTGTTTTCTAATGTAGTCCATCACCAGTATGAATAGCAGTGGAACCCTGATGCACATTTACTCCCACTGGGAACCCCTCCATGAATCTGCTCATTGTTCGCATGTGAGTCACTGGGTCCTTGTACACAGCCTGCAGTAATTCTGCCAATGTTTCTTGGATGTCAAACCACCATAGGACTGCCAAATCCGAATTCTTGGGATCTTGTCATATGCTTTTCCCACGTCTAGGAATGCAGAGTTGGACTCTTTCCTCATCTCTAGCTTCTCCTCAACTATCTGTCTTACTGCAATCAGCCTCTCTAGAACTTTCATGCAAGGTGGTAGGAGTTTGATGCCTCTGTACTGCCCACAGTTGTAGATGTCCCCTTTGTTCTTGTACACAGGTACTTGTATGCTTATTCTCCAGACATCTAGGCTATACCTTTCTCCCCATACTGCTATCAGTACCTTCAGAAGTCATATCTCCCCATCTCACTCAGCATCTTTGTCATATCTGCAGCGACCTCATCTGACCCTGCTGCTTTCCCTAACTTCATTCTCCATAGTGCTGTTCTTACTTCGTCTAGGCTGGGCTTTTCCTCTTCTCTCATCATAGGCTGTGTCTGGGGCAGTACAGCTTCTGTAGGGTTTTGTTCTTTAAGAAGCTGCTGGAAGTACTCCTTTCATCTGCCTTTCATGCCTTGTAGACTGATGAGCAGGTTTTTGCATTCCTTATGAAGGCTGTCTAACTGATAACCATTAATAGATTTTATTAATGGTGCAATAATGTCCATTCCATAGCAGCACTCAAATGGCACCTCTGTAATAGATCCTGGAATGAACAGTCTCTTAAATCCAGGATAGGAGGTAGATGCAGTTTTCTGGCATTCTGTACAAGAAGCACAAGAAATGTTTGATCTCCGTTATTATATCCTCCAGTAAAACCCTCTTGCCTTAGTTTTGTCTGTTCTCAGGTGGCTACCTAGCACAACTACTATGGCCTCAAAGGTGTTGGCATGAACAGCTGGTGTAGAGTTACTAATCAGTCTTTATTTACTCTGCACAAAATATCTCTGTTTGCTCTCATCCCTTACAAACATATACTCTCTCCTATGCCACTTATAATGTAATTTTTCTTTGTGATTCATTAAAGTTTGTCTGGTTTACCTGTATTTTTTTGACTCAAGGTTATATATATTTTTTTTCATTTTTTCACTTCCTCTTCTTGAGATGGAGGTCCCAAAAACTCTGGCACTTCAGTTTTTTCTAAGTCTTCTCCTACAAGGGGTAACTATAAACAAAATTCTTCTACTTTAACTTTTATGTTACCAAAATAATCCTTTTGGGAGTAGAACAAGCCCTCTAAGCAGTTCCCCTTTTTGTTGACCTTTAGCTCCCCTTGGACAGAAATGGTTGTAGAACTCTACGTTTGCTTACTGGTTTCACTTTTATTGCTAAATACCATGTCTTTGTTCTGGGGGTCCTCACTTAAGTGCTCTTCTTTTTCTTCTAGTTCTATTCTTTCTGACTCTGTAATAGCACATTTTGTAAGTCTCTGTGCACACATCTGTCTTGTGGTAATTTTCTGGGTTTCTGCTGATCTGTCATTGCGACCAGTATCTGGTAACACATAATGTACTATTATTCATCAAACAATAACCATAGCATGGTATTTTTTGTAACTTCTATGATAATTCCCATCTTCTGGTTTTGATTCCAAATCAATGAAGCAAAGTCACTGTCCTGTTCTCCTCCCGTCACTCTTTCTTATACTAGAAGCATACATTAATCTGCTTCTGCATCCCTTTCCTATTAGGTATATTGGCCAACCATACAGAGTCCATGATTGTCCTTCCTCCTCCACCTTGCACAGTGCCGTAAAAAGGACACATATTTCATTGATAGTAGTATGAGTCAGGTCAGGAGCCACATCTACATGTTTCCTATAACTCTCTGAATTTCTGCATTAAAAAGAGGATATTCTTTGTACGATTGTGAACACACATCACCTCCAACTTTTGCTTGTTATAAACCTCTTGCTTACATACATAGAAACCACTGACAAGGGTAATCACATCCTTCTAGTATCCACTGATGGTTTAATTTCTCTAATTTCTATCCCTTCTAAAATATTCTACACATCTGCTAACTTGTTTGTGACATAATGATATAAAATGACTCAATTATCCTAGCTTCACTTTAATCACATCCCACAAGAACACTTTGATTTGTAGCATGCATATCAGTTTTCACATTTTTAAAATTGGTATTTTCAGCAGTATGGAACAGAAATGCATTATGTGGCCTCTCCTTCAACATCTGAAACAAGTTAACTCAATGCATGCTACTTTTTTTCTTCATAAAATATTGTAAATGTCTTACTTCAACTTTCAGTTTGGAAGAAGACAATTCATCAAGAGCAGATGACTAAAGTTAATAACTTGTTAGAGTTATTTGGATCAGTTTGCCACATATAATCTTTCATCTTACAAGGTAATATTTTTTTAATTTGTTAACTGCTGGAATTTCTTAGTTTCATTTTAGCTATTATCAGGTTCTAACCACAGCTTTATGATATATTTTAAGTCATAAATCTAGGCTGGTATCAGTTTGAAAGTATCAAAATTCTAACTTAAATGTTATGGGTCAAACTTCAGAAGTTACTCCAAACCTGGCAAAAGCTCCTTTTCTAAGTTTCTCTTAGTATAATCAGTCCTCTGCATGTCCATGTATGCTTTTAGTGTTTCACCTGTCAGTGAGAAAGAAACTATCTTGGTCCATTCCAAACTGTCCAAGTCCTCTTGGTTGCATGTCTTTCAAATGACATCAAGTATGACTCTATACTTATGCTTATTTTTTTAATGGCAAGTACAGGTCTTGGAGTAACAAGTATGCTGGCCAGTGCAACTAACTGTTGTTGTAGCTGCACCTGTTTCTGGCTAGTCTCCATCTTAGAGTCTACAGAGACTTTCACAGATAGTGTGATAAAAAAAAAACTAATATGAGAGTAGTGAGTATATAACAGGTATTATCAACTACACATCTCTGGTTTACAAAACTCAGAAATTTAGCTCAAACAGTTCATGCATATGGCAACAGAGGGATAGTGAGTTGTTTCAGCAAATCCCCAACCAAACTGACAGTTCCCACATTACCCATCAGTGTAAGGCTTGATAACTAGTGGCTGTAGAAATATATAAATACAGGTTTATTTGGATAAGAAATTACATACAGCATATTTGTCTTTTATCAGTCATTTCACAAACTGCTTACATTGTTATTGCACCTTAGAAGTAAAGCTCACACTCTGCAGAGGGAACTTCACCATACTGGCTCAGTCCCACAAAGCCCTTCCAAAAACAGGTTCAAATGATTCACAGATGCAGGCCTTGCCAAGATATCTTTTCAGCTTTCATAAATACATTTTTTCAGTTGAACTTGATTCGAGCTACACCCATCAGAGGGTCTGACTGAGTTGTCAGTCCAGAAGTTCCATGAATCCCACTGCAGAGCCCATGTTCTGTCCCATGATAAACCTCTGACTTCAGGAATGAACTTCCTGTTGTTAGATTTCCTGGCTGCATCCTTTTATACACTCTCGACTGGCAGTCAGTGCTCCCATTAATACAATGAGTTTCCTGACTAGATTGTGAGAAATGCAGACACAGGGTACATTTAAAACCATATATCCTATATATTCTTCAAACATAAAATGTGTTGGTGTATGCAAGTGTGTGTGTGTGTGTGTGTGTGTGTGTGTGTGTGTGTGTGTGTGTGTGTGTATATGTATAACCCTCTCCTCCTCCAAACAGGTTCAAACATATGTGAGAGATGCAACTATTTAGCCAAACTGGAGGCTGAGCTCTCTCATCTCAAAACTGGTGTAACCAGTCAGGAGGAGAAGGTAACCTCACACAACACAATTCCAGTATCATATAGTCCCACCACATCAGCGAACCAAACACATAAATACACAAAAACATACTTGGAGGCTCTAAATAAAAATCTACCTAAGCAACAGAGACCTCCAAAGCAGACATCCAAGCAAACGCTACCTCAAAACAAAACACATGCAACACATAACCCACAAAGTCAGTGTGCCAAGCAGCCACAGCCCTTAAGGCTGAATAACACACCTGATACTCTTGTTATAGGTGACTCTATTGTCAGACACACTGACGTCCCGCTCACCAGGCTGAATAAAGAGAAGGTCACAGTGAGCTGCCTGTCGGGTACTAGGATCCGACACATAACGCAAGCACTCGGGTCACTACAAAGCAAATACAAATATGACACAGTCATTGTACATACTGGTGTGAATGAACTGAGACGTACCTCCCTGGACTACATGAAGAGAGACATAAAGGAGCTCTCTGATCATGTAGCCCAGGCTGGTATGACCCTGACCTTGAGCAGCATCTTACCCTCACCTAGAATGATGCCACAGTACAAAGACAAAATGATTGATTTTAACAATTGGCTAAAATTTTGGTGTCATTCAAAGGGGATCCAGTGTCTGTCAGCCTGGGATGACATGCTCGACAAGCCACGTTGCTTCGCTAGGGACGGCTTGCACCTGTCACCACTGGGCTTTCGGATATTGGCAAAGGCTCTTGCCAACTCCATAGTGCCTTTTTTAGGCAAGGCTTAAAAGTCAAACCCACCCCCATAGACAGTACAAGGAACAAGAAACTAAGGGTAATGCTGCTAAACGCCAGAAGTCTTAACCTCAAGATGCACGCACTCGAAGCTCGCCTCAGTATGGAGAACATTGATATCTGTGCAGTGACAGAAACCTGGTTCAAGGCTCCAGAGAGCACCCCAGCACTACCAGGCTATACCTCATATCATGCTTTTCGGCCCCAAACCCGGACCGAACCACAAAAGGAGGGGGAGTTTCCATATTTATCAAGGATATCCACACCTCCAGGTTAGTGGCATTGCACGAAGTATCGGAGACCATCCATGTGCAACTAACAGTGGGCAAGACTGCTTTTCAATAGGAATAGACCACCCTCTCAAAGTCAGGAATCCCATTCGGTTTTCCTGAAAACATTGGAGAACATTAAGATCTCTCCGAACACCATTATATTGGGTGACTTCAACTACTCAAACATTGACTGGAAGCACTACTCAAGCCCCAGCACCTTAGCCCAAAGATTCCTGGAAATTATAAACTCAAATGCTATGGAACAACTAGTCACCACTCCCACAAGAGGGGACAACATACTAGACCTGATCATTACCAACATGGGGACTCTATGCTCCACACCAGAAGTATATCCCTCATTGGTAAGATCAGACCATAAATTAATTTCACTGGATGTCCACATCCCGACCCCACCCCTAGCCCAGAAAACCACAGTGAAAAACTTCTCAAAAGCGAACTTCTCAAAACCGAAGTGGAATCCTTCAAGGCCCCAGGGCCAGTGGAAACTACAGCCTAAACTGCAGAATCCTATATAAATGCATTCTACGGACATCTCCAGGAATGCATGGATCATGCTATCCCAAACAAAACCAAGACCCAATCATCCAAAGGCAGGTGTCCAGTCTGGTGGACCCCTGCCATAAATAAACTGTACAACAGAAGGAGGAAGCTACTACATGATAGAGCAAAATCACTAATAGGGAAGGTATCTCTGATCAGTACTAGCAAAAAATTATGATCCCTCATAAAATCGTCCAAGGCCAGCTTCGAGAGAAAAATTGCACAGGACACCAAAGACAATCATAAGGCTTTTTTCAGTTATGTTAGAAACTTGGGATGCAACTCCCAGACTTGTTCTGAGTTGATTCTAAACAACAAAAAATACACTGAACCCACAGACATCGCCAATATCCTGGCAGACAGGTTCAGTGCAAACTTCTCCACCCCCTCCCCCCCCAAAGAGCAAGTATCTATCCCGGCAGAGGGCTGCCTCCCAAACATCTCAGATGCTCAGGTGAAGGCTGCCCTCTGGGAACAGATGGTGTCCCAGGTTGCGTCCTACATGAACTACAAGAGGAACTAATCCCTCAAATAAAACAGCTATACAATCTCAGCCTCACTACAGGATATGTGCCCACAGAATGGCGTACAGCAACAGTGGTCCCACTCCACAAAGGTGGAGCCTCTACGGACCCTGGAAACTATCGCCCCATAAGCCTGACTAGCTTAGTCTGCAAGGCTATGGAGGGGATCATCATGGAGCTCATAAACAAAGACATTGGGGACCTACAGACACTAGATCCTACCCAGTTCGGCTTTGTCAAGGGCAGATCCTGCCTTTTGAACCTAGTTGACTTCTTTGAAACAGTCACCAAAGCCATAGATGAAGGGAAGGTAGTCCACACAGCCTATCTGGACCTTGCAAAGGCATTTGACACAATACCCCACTGGCACCATAGATAAGCTATCCAGCTTAAATATAAACCCCTATGTCACAAGATGGGTCGCAAACTGGCTCAAAGACAGAACTCACAGAGTGAGAGTTGCTGGAGCCATGTCAGACTCGAAACCGGTCACAAGTGGCGTCCCACAGGGTTCTGTCCTGGGACCACTCTTGTTCGGTATATACTTTTCCGGGGTACAGGCAAACGTGGGAGGACTATGGCTCACCAAGTTCGCAGACAACTGCAAACTGGGCACCATAATCAACTCTCCAGCTGAGACAAACATCCTTCAAAAAGGTCTCACACAGACAAATAACTGGTGCCAGCGCCATGGTTTAAAGCTAAATGCCAAAAAATGTATAGTCATACCCTTTGGCAAAAACAATGTGCCCACAAATTACCACATAGGCGGAAACCCAAGTACAGAGAAAGTTATTAGGGATCTGGGGACCCAAGTTGATGGCAATCTCTCCTTTGAAAACCACATTGCCAAAGAGGTTAGAAAGACCTTCTACATAGCCCACCTCATCAAGAAGGGTTTCACATCTAGATCAAGAGAGGTAATCGTGCCCCTTTATTCATCCCTCATCAGGCCCATCATAGAATACAATGCCCCTTTTGGGATGTACCTTACCCGACACATACAGCAATTAGAAAGACCCCAAAAGTATCTCACCAAGAGGATCAAGGGTCTCAAACAGATGCCATATGCTGCTTGATTAAAAAAACTCCAGCTCTACTCAGTTGCATACCGCCTACTTCGAGGCGATTTATGCCTGACATACAAAGCTATGTCAAATCCAGAATTAATGGACATGCTCCACCTCAGTAAATCTAAATCCCTTAGAGCCACATGCTCGAGAGACTTGAACCTCAGCACAGAAATAAATAGAACTTGCTGGAGGGACAAGTTCATAACCCAGAGGCTCCCTTCGCTCTGGAATAGAATTCCAGTTCATGTGAGGCAGAGCACCTCACTGAATCTCTTCAAGAAGAATCTCGATAAGTGGATGGGGGATCATAGGTTTGTCCCAGGGATTACTCCCGTGTCACTATTAGACAGAGGCACAGTAAACTAAACCTTAAAAAGGGCACAGTATACTCAAATCAAGGGGTGGCGTAAGCCATACAGAATCGGGCTAGGCTTATAATTGCCCCAGGGCAGATAGCCTAGTATGAACCTATGAACCGATATATATATATATATATATATATATATATATATATATATATTTTTTTTTTTTTATATTTATACACACACATACATGTACACACGGGAACACTTAATTTTGTCAAAACAGCTTTGGTCAACATCTGTTTAGTCAACAAAAGTTGATCAACTAAGTAAAACATTGACAGATGCATGAGACAGCACAGTTCTCAGGGTTGGGGAATATTTCCTTTCCCTGATAGCATGCAGTCTCAGAGTTGGAATTTATAATTAGCAGGGGGTGTGGAGTGAGCCTCCCTGCAAAAAAATGTTCATATGATCATAAGAAGTTATTAGGCTAATGGCCCTAGGGCCTTTACAAGCCTAGCCAAGTTCTACTCATTTCCACTAGCAGCACCTAATGCCTGTGTCCAAGAAGGATAGAGGTAGAACCCCTGAGGTGAATTTATGGTTACCCATCCAGTTGTCCAGACTGCATTTGAAGATGGACAATAAGGAATTCTGTTTGACATGAAATGGGAGTCTGTTCCAAAGGTGTGATAGCCTGTGGGAGACAACTCTGTCCCCCAACAGGTTATATTAATGTCACACACCAGGTTAAGGTCTTTAGGGTGAGTAATCTGTGTATCATTTGACAATATGCATCATTTCCAACAAACCAGGGTCAGAGATTGCCTCTGAGCAGTCTGTATGAAACAGAATAAAGTGACAGTGATTTCAAGTAATCCACATAGGACAAATTCTGAAGACCTTGAATTTTCTTTATGAGGAACTTTGTGGTCTCTCCACTTGCTGCAGGTGCTTGGCAAGGTACATACCAAAAGGGGCATTGTACTCAATTATTGGCCTGATGAGGGAAGAGTCCAGGGAAGTTATAACTTCTTTTTTTCTAGAGGCACTGCCCTTACTTATATGAGCTATATAGAATGCCCATCTTACCACTGTAGAGACATGGTGGTTAAAGGTAAGGTTGCTGCCAACCTGTGCGCCCAGGTCTCTCACCACTGGGTATATACCTAGGGTGTTGTTAATGATGTGGTAGTTAGCAGGAACATTGCTCTTACTGAATGGGATGATAATACATTTTTTGTATTGAGTTTAAGGTCACGACTTTGGCATCAATCATTTGTTTGTGTAAGACCCTCTTGTAGGATGTTGACATCCTTTGGAGATTCTATGACTGTTGCCAGTTTACTGTCATAAGTAAACTTTGTCAGCCACATACCTTTACTTTTTGCTTGTACTTCAGAGAAATAGAGTACAAAAAGTAGAGGTCCCAGGACTGATCCATGTGGAACACCACTGGTTACAGGTCAGATGTTGGAGGTGAATTCCCCTATTTTGACTATATATGTTCTATCTGTGTGCCACTTAGTGAGCCATCTAACAATATAAGGTTGATACCTAGCTGGTTGAGTTTGTCAATGATGCCTAAGTGGGTAATAGTGTCAAAAGCCTTGGCTAAGTCTAGGTAGGCTGTATGCACAGATTTCTCCTTGTCCAGGGCCTTGGTGACTGTCTCAAAGAAGTCCACCATGTTTAACAGGCATGATCTCCCTTTGACAAATCCAAACTGAGTAGGGTCAAGTGTTTGGAGAGCACCTATATCTTTGTTGATAAGGTCCATAAAGATTCGCTCCATGATCATCCAGATAAGGCTAGTCAAGCTAATAGGTCTGTAGTTCCCGGGGTCAGTGGAAGCACCACCTTTGTACAAGGGAATAATGGTGGCCATTCTCCATTCAGCTGGGATGAAGCCAAGGCTTAGACTATGATTAAAAGAAGTACCCAATAGTGTTGCTAATTGTTGTTGGAGCCCATGTAGGATGCAGCATGGGATGTTATCAGGTCCCACAAATGCTGTGTTTTTGGCCTTAGAGAGGGCATTTATGACCTGCTCTTTAGAGATACAAGGTAGGAGACAAGTGGTAGGGATGTCAGGGGGTGCAGGTGGCAGGGACAGGGGAATGAAGTTTTCACAGAACCTGTCAGGCCACAGGTTATGTATGTCCACAGGCTCAGTATATGTGGTATCATTAAATATTTGGATTCATAGTTTGCTTTGGAGGACTTCACAGGAAGTTTTATTTATGTGTTTAAGCTGAGGAGGGAATGTTTCCAGTTTAAGGCTTTCTCCCTCTTTCTCTTACACAGCAATTTCTTCCTCGTGTTGTAAAGCCTGTTAATGGCAGTTGTCTACCAGGCAGGTTTGCTCTTCCTTGAGGAGCTTGTTTTGGTGCTATCAGGTATGGCCAAGTCAATGCAGTTATATAGGTGTTTGTATAAAACATTAGTGTAGAACTCTGCATAGTTGCCAATTCCATGGGGGTGATGCAGTGAAGCTATTTATACCATCCCATAAGAGATTATAATCTGCTTTGGAGAGGTTTTTTAGTTTAATTGTTACTGGGGGGGCAGGTGCGATAGTCACTTTGAATGAGCCCGATTTGTGGTCAGATCTCACAAGGGAAGAACTGACAGTGGGGGGTGCTGTATTGGTCCCCCATATTGGTAAGTACCATATCCAGGATGCTGGCATCCCTTATGGGGGTGTCAACCAGCTGGTCCACAGCACTAGAATTAATGAAGTCAAGGAACTTTTGGGCAAGTGAGCCTGAGCACAAGTAATTTACCCAGCCAATGGATGGTTAGTTAAAGTCACCCAAAACCATGGCGTTCAGATGTTTCTTGATAGACTCAAGTAGATTCAAATAAGCTGAGTAGGTGTCCTGATTCATGGAAGGGGTCTTGTAGCTGTCAATGACTTGAATGGGTGTCCTGCCAACAGTTAATTGCACCTGAAGTATCTCTAGGGAATCATACTGTTTAACTAATCTGGAGGTGTATTTATCTTTAATGAATATTGATACACCACCTCCTTTAGTTTTCATGCCTTTAGTTCATGGTCTGAACGTGTGGAAGGAGGTGTAATCCAGTACAGCTGGGATGCTGTCCACAACCTTGAACCAGGTCTCTGTGACTGCACAAATGTCTGCATCTTCCTAGGTAAGGACTGCTTCCAGTGAGTGCAGTTTCATGTTAAGACTTTAAGCATTTAGCAGAATAACCTTGAGGTTGTTTTTAGATGGAGTTTTTACATCAGAAATGTTGTCCTTGAGGCACTGCCTAAAAAGGTACTATGGGGGTGGCAAGAGCCTGAGCCAGTAGCCGAAATCTCAGTGGTGACAGATGAATACCATCTCTGGCAAAGCATCGAGGTCTGTTGATCATGTCATCCCAGGCTGACAGATAGGGCGGCACAGTGGTGCAGCGGTTAACGTTGTCGCCTCACAGCAAGAGGTTCTCTGGTTCGATTCTCGGCTGGGGTGCCTTCTGTGTGGAGTTTGCATGTTCTCCCTGTGTTCGCGTGGGTTTCCTCCGGGTACTCCGGTTTCCTCCCACATTACAAAGGCATGCATCTGGAGTATTTCTCCCCGGGCCTCCGCTGAAAACAGGCTCTGTGGAACCTAGTCGGACATTCCCGGTCAACAAATGTTAAAAATATAAAAATAAAAATATTACATCCCCTTAGAATGATACCAGAAGCTAAGCCAATTATTGAAGTCAATCATTTTCTGTTTATAGTGAGGAATCATCCTAAGAAAAGGTAAAATGCTGCTTAAGATTAGGGACATACCTCCAAAAGTATAAATGTGGCAACAATAAAAATAAAGAGGTTGGGAGGGTGGCCTACTGGTTAAAGTGTTTGCCTTACAAACACAAGGTGCAGGGTTTGAGTCTCATAAGGGATAATTAGCTAGGCTTAAAATGGCTCACAAGGGCAGTTAACCTCGAACTAACCTATGAACCTAAACTTATAAAAGTAAAATAAAAAACACCAGGAATGTCCTTGCAGGATTAGGATTGTGGAAGTAGTTTTAATACAATAAAAACAGTACAAGTGCTTTTATCTCCTATGGAGACTTCTTCCGATACAAAAATCACTCTATCCATTCAGGTTTAAATACATTTTAATCCTCTTATTACTACAATCATCCTTCATTAATAAATGAACCAATTATTCAATTATCTTAAAAAAAACATCTGCAATGGGAAAACCTTCACTGACTTTCTTCAAACAACCTAACCAACAATGGTTTAACCTCCTATCCAGTTACAGTGTTACATCTTTTTGCCTTCAAAGTAAATTCCCTTATTTAGTGCAGTCAAAACTCCTTTTTAAAGGCTTTATGTTAATGTTTATGCATATTCCCATAGGGAGTGTAGGATGGATGTAGTAAAAATATATAAGCCATAAAAATATTTGTTAGTTTGGGAAGGCAGGGAACATTGAACATATGTCAAGTGTGTCACCAAGTGACCTCCACCTTAATACAGGGATTCCTCTTAAAATGACATACCCCACACCTTGCTTATTATTTGAGTTTTTCATGTGTCTTCACCTGTGGTGTACTGCAGGTGTGTAACCTCCTATGTCAACAAAATGTGTTGTCAATCTTCCTTGCCCCCCAACCCCAAACTCACTACCTGTCACCCTTTGTAAGGGCACCCTTCCATGGTTATCACTATGTTCTTCCAGTAGAAATGTCCCTTAACATATCATTTCTGCCGTCTCTTTTAATGTAGGCCCAATGGAAAAATGGTCATTCAAACCTCGGGGTGAAGCAGCATTAAATCTTATTTGCCAAAACAACTCCTTTTTGAGCAAATCCCTCTGCCAATCAACCCCCTCAGGTTAATCTGCATCATCAATAATACCAAACTTGTACCCCTTAAATTCTCTACTGTCTTTTGCATGTCTGTATAGGGTGTTTATTTATTTCCTTACTTACATCATACAGATGCTCATAAATTCTTGTTCCTAGTGCTCTTTCCGTCTTCCCTATATAAAAGGCAGTGCAGGTGTCACATCTTATTAAGTAAACTATCTTACTCGTAGAACAATTCCCTTCTAGAAGTTACACCTTACTCTTCTTGTAATTCTGCAACACACATTTTCTTTTAAAATAAATCTACATTGTGCACAACACCCACATGGTGTCATCTCTTTCCCACTATTTCTGTTCTTTAATCTACTGTCGTCAAATATTTGTATGAAATTTTTCCCAGTTTTATAAGTAAATATAGGCTCCTTTCCCATTGTTTCATATAATTCCTTATTAACTTTGAAAATGTTCCAGTTACATTCCACTATTTCTCTAATCTTCCCTACACTATGATTATATTCTAAAGCTAGAGCCTTTTCATATTTTTTGTCACCCGTCTCACATTATCCCTTCCTAAAAGTGGATAAAATGTAGTCCCCCATCCTTCAAAGACTTCCTTAATAGTAGTGTCGGTCAATTTCTCTGGATACCCTCTATCCATAAACATGTGTTTAAGTTTCAGCAACTCATCCCATAAATCTCCATACTCTGTAGTCATCCTGCAATTCTTATGGCTTGCCCTCTTACCAAACTCTTTTTTTGATGCTTGGGGTGGTTGCTCATATAATATGAATAGGTATTAC
This sequence comes from Protopterus annectens, assembly GCF_019279795.1. Classification (NCBI taxonomy): domain Eukaryota; kingdom Metazoa; phylum Chordata; order Ceratodontiformes; family Protopteridae; genus Protopterus; species Protopterus annectens. Next base: position 1,539,310,345 of record NC_056743.1, on the reverse strand, counting down.
AAAAGGTATCCTTTCTGTATATGTTAGATTTAAATCTTTTCTGTGTGTGTGATATTTTAATGTCTAAGTAGTTAATACTATCTTCACCCCATGAATAGGTGAATTTGAAATATTTTGCACTGTTGTTCAAATGCTCTACAAATCCATGAATCTCTTCTTCTGATCCTTGCCATAGAATAAAAATGTTGTCCAAAAATCTATTATAAAATATAATGTTTTTCTTATATGTACATGAGAATATATGTTCCATTTCCCACCCTAACATCACTATGTTGGCGTAAACTGGTGTATACACTGCACCCATAGCTACCCCTGTCTTTTGGTGGTACAATTCTCCCTTAAAGTGCACATAGTTGTTTTCTAACACTAATTCCATTAATTCTACCACCAAAGAAATGTTGTCACTCGTCAGGGTGGAATGTAAATGAAGCATTTCTCTAAAAAATTGTATCGCTTCATCTTTTGGTATGGTAGAAAATAAATCCAGTACATCTATGGTTAATAATTTTACATCTCTTTTCCATAAACCCTCTTTAAGTTTTCCCCCAAAATCCCATGAATCTCTTAACAAATGCTGGGGTCTTGTTTACTACCTCTTTCATCCAGTTGTCTATTAAAACTGCCAAGGGGTGGGTTTTTGACCCTTTAGCTGATACAATGGGTCTAAAGGATGGGCTAAATATGTTTTTATGTATTTTAGGTATTCCAAATATATTAGGTTTCAATGTTTTTTTTGTTTTAAAAAATCATAATTTTTCACATCAAGTTGCCTTTCCAGTAGATATTCTTCCAAATAAGAGTCTAATCTTTTATATGCTATTGTTATTTCATTCCTATATGCTGTCTCATAGATGTCACAATTTTGTAGTACCTAAGTCATCCTGTTCTTGTAATCCTCCACCCTGTATTTAACCACCCCTCCTCCTTTATCAGGTTTCATTATTCTTATCTCTTCATTGCTCCTTAGACTATTACTCGTGATTTTTTTCTCCCTAGTAAGGTTATGTAATATTCTCATGTCATTTGCCTATAAATAATAAATATCTTCTATCACTGCTTTCTCAAACATCTGTAAAACTATATTTAACAGAGGGTTAAATGTACTATGCCTCTAACAATGATGTATTTTCCTCCATATTGTTTCTTTGTTCATTTTGTCCTTTAAAGAACACTGTTACAGGTTCATAGGAAGGTACTAGGCTATTGGCCCTGGGGCCTATATAAGCCTAGCCAAAAAGGTTCCGTGGCTTTCGCCACCCAAGAAAATTATTTTCCTGTGCCCTCATCAAGCAGTGCCACAGAAGTGATCCCTGGGGTGAATTTTCTATTTCCCATCCAGTCGTCAAGATTTTTCTTAGAGGGCCAATGAGGAGCTTTGCTTGACATGAATGGGTAGTATGTTCCAGAGTTTGGGAAGTCTCTGGGACAGCAATCTATCCTTCCAGCATGTTCTGTTTATTGTGGTGACAAGGTTTAGGTCCCTGGAGCATGTGGTTCGGACAGACTGGGACTTCTTTAAGTGTAGCATGTCCAACAGCTCTGGGTTTGACATGGCTTTATATGTTAGACAGAGATCACCTCTGAGTAGGCGATGTGTGATGGAGTAGAGCTGGAGGTTTTTGAGACAGTCTGCGTATGGCATCTGTTTGAGACCAATAATCCTCTTAGCGAGGTATTTCTGTGGCTTTTCTAATTATTGTAGCTGTCTTATGAGATACATGCCAAACGGGGCATTGTACTCTATAAATGGTCTGATGAGGGATAAGTAGAGAGGAAAAATGACCTCCTTTGTTCTAAAAGAGAACCCTCTTGTATTGAGGTGTGCCACGTAGAAGGATTTCCTGACTACTGTGGCGATGTGGTTATCAAAGCAGAGACTACTGTCCACCTGTGTCCCAAGTTATCTTATCACACTTTCAGTGTTTAGTGAGCTACCGCCTATGTGGTAGTTCATGGGTACCAAGTTTTTTCTAAATGGGATGACAATGCACCTCTTGGCATTGAGCTTGAGGCCATGACTTTGACGCCAAATATCTGTCTCTGTGAGGCCCTTTTGTAGAATGTCTACATCATTAGATGATTCTATTATGGCTCCCAGTTTGCAGTCATCTGCTAACTTTGTTAGCCAAAGACCTTCTGTGTTGGCCTGCACTTCAGAGAAGTAGATGGTGAAAAGGAAAGGACTCAGGACCGAACCCTATGGTACTCCACTCACCATTAGTCTGAAGTTGGACTTGGAGTCAGCAACTTTTACTGTGTGGGTTCCATCAGTGAGCCAGTTGGCCACCCATCTTGTGACATAGGGATTTATGCCCAGTTTAGTGAGTTTATCTATATTTCTAGAGTGGGGGATGGTATCAAAAGCCTTGGTGAGGTCAAGATAGGCTGCGTGTACTATCTTGCCCTCGTCTACGGCTCTAGTGACTGTTTCAAAGAAGTCAATCACATTTAGTAGACATGATCTACCTTTTACAAACCCAAACTGAGTGGGCTCCAGGGTTTGGAGGTAATCTATGTCTTTGTTTATAAGCTCCAAGATGATACGTTCTATGGCCTTGCAGACCAGGCTTGTCAGGCTTATGGGGCAATAAATTCCAGAGTCCGTGATGGCACCACCTTTGTGGAGTGCGATAACCATTGCTGTGCGCCATTCAGTAGGCACATAGCCTGAAGTGAGGCTATGATTGAACATGGTACTTAGTGGGGTGCCAGTTCGTTCTGTAGTTCGTGCAGTATGCAGCCTGGGATGTTGTCTGGTCCCATGGATGCTGTGTTCTTGGATTTGGAGAGTGCAGTCTTTACTTGTTCATCCATGATTACAGGGGTCTTGCATTCTTCCAGTATTAAGATGGGCCCTTTGGAGGGTGAGGGGGGTTAAAGTTAGCACTGAACCTATCTGCCAGGATGCTGGCAATTATCGGTTGGTTCTGTATAATTAGTGCCATTGTGCTGTAGCTCAGAGCAAATCTGAGTGTTGCCATTGAGATTCTTGACATAGCTGTAGAATGCTTTGTGGTTGTCTTTGGAATCAGTGGTGATTTTATTTTCATAACTGGCTTTGGAAGATTTTATGAGGGATCTCAGCTTCTTGCTGAGGCTGACCAGGGAATTTTCCAATCTTGGGATTTTACTCTTTTTTGCAACAGCTTCCTCCTTCTGTTGCAGAGTTTGTTTATGGCAGGGGACCTCCAGACTGCCTTCCTTTCTTTGGAGGATAGCATTTTTGTTCTGTTGGGGATGGCACAATTCATGTACTCGTGTATGTGCTTATACAATGCATTTGTGTAAGATTCAGCAGTCGTGCCTCTGTTTTCCGTCTGGATGGGTGTCATGAAGTTTGCCACTTCTCACTTAAGAAGCCAGAAGTTGGCTTTGGAGTAGTTTTTGATGGTGGTTTCCTTAATGGGGTGGTGGGGGTGTGATGTGGATGTCTAGGGTGATTAGCTTGTGATCGTATCTGACCAGCAAGGGGTTGACCTCTGGCATGGAACACCGGTTACCCATATCGGTAATGACCAGGTCCAGGACAAACTCATCCAAGGCATTGGAATTTATGAATTCCAGAAAACATTGAGCAAATGAGTTGGTACATGAGTAGTTTTTCCCAGTTGATGGTGGGGTAGTTGAAATCGCCCATAATTAAGGTATTGGGTTGTACCTTAATATTTTCCAGTATCTTAAGAAATGAAGAGTGGGAATCCTGGGGCATGGTGGGAGATCTGTAACAAGCTACAACCTGGACTGCAGTCTTGCCCAGTGTTAATTGCACTTGGATAATTTCGGATGCATTATGTTGAGCAACTAGCCTGGAGGTGCGGATATCCTTAAATAATATAGACACGCCTCCGCCTTTAGTGTTTCAGTCCAGATTAGGTGGCCAAAAGGTGTGGTATGAATTATAGCATGGTAATGGAGGGGTGTTCTCTGGAGCCTTGAACCAGATCTCTGTCACTGCACAGATGTCGATGTCCTCCATATTAATGAGTGCCTCGAGTGAGTGCATTTTGAGGTTTAGACTTCTAGCATTGAGTAGCATTGCCCTCAGAGTTTGCTTGCTTGTACCTGTTATGGTGGTGAATTTAGCATTTGAACCTTGCCTAAAAAAGGCAAGAGCCTTAGCCAGTGTCCGGAATCCCAGGGCAACAGATGCAGGCCATCTTTGGCAAAGCATCATGGTCTGTCGACCATGTCACCCCAGGCAGACAGATACTGGATCCCTTTAGAATGGCACCAGATGATTAACCAATTGTTGAAGTCAATTATTTTGTCCTTGCACTGTGTTATTATTCTGGGCAATGGCAGGATGCTACTCAGGGCTAGGGTCATACCTGCTTGGGCTACAAGTTCTGAGAGCTCCTCCATGCCTCTTTCATGTAGTCCAGGAAGGTATGTCTCAGGTCATTCACAGCAACATGGACAATGACAGAGTCGTATTTGTACTTGTTGTGGAGTGACCTGAGTGCATGTGTTATGTGGCAGATCCTGGCACCTGACAGGCAGCTGACAGTAATTTCTCTTTGTTTAGCCTGGTGAGTGGGACATCAATTTGCCTAACTATAGAGTCAACTATGACTAGTGTGTTGGGTATGTTTACCTTATGGACTGAGGTTGAGTGGCACACTGATTTTGTGGGCTGTGTGTCACTTGGGTAGTGTTTGGGGGTGGTGGTTGTCTGCGTTTCACCTTGGGACGTCTCTGTTGCCTGGGCAGATTTTTATTAAGAGCCTCTGTGAATGTGGGTGTGTGTTTTGTGTTTCTATGTGTGGGTTTTGGTAGTGTGGGTTTTGCAAGACAATGTGTTAAGTGTGGTGTGGTGCAGGTGTTATCCTTGTCCTCTTGACTGTCCTGTCCAGTCTTGGCTGGAGAGGGCTTGGCTTCCAGTTTGGCTATATAAGTGCATCTCTCACAGGTTGTAGTGTTGGGTGGTAGGAGGAGATGGTTGTCTGTGTACATGAGGCAATTGCTACATTGCCCCAAGATGTCCAGGTTCATCAGGTGGACACGAGTAAACACTGGGAGTTGACCCATGGACATGCCTGGATAGGTGTTTATTAATTTAAGTACTAAGAACTGTATTCCTCTTGACAAGTGAGGAAAGTTGAGTGCTGTAGTAATTTGTAGTTTATTTTAGTGCCTACAACAAGTTCTGAGCAAGTGCTGAGCACAAGGAAACAGTTTCGAGTGCTAAAAGTAAAAAAAAATGGATAGTTCTAGCTAAAACTAGCTAGTTTTAGCACCAATCCCAAGAAGAGAAGCAGGCCATGGCCTGTTTGGTGATCCACAGTCTTGTCCCAGATGATGCAAGGGTCTGCAGGCTTGTAGCTTTTTTCTGGTAGATGCCTCAAATAGCAACCAAACCAGTCAGGTATACTAAGCACAGACACTCACTTTCCAACTAGAAAGAGTCAGGAATCAATGCACTCCCACAGGGAATTCCTCTAAAACTGACACACCCTTATGAAGGGTGACAGGTAGTGAGTTTGGAGGTGGGGGGTAAGGAAGATTGACAACACATTTTTTTGTCATAGGAGGTTACACACCTGCAGTACACTATAGGTGAAGACACATGAAAAACTCAAATAATAAGCAAGATGTGGGGTATGTCATTTTAAGAGGAATCCCTGTATTAAGGTGGAGGTCACTTAGTGACACACTTGACATATGTTCAATGTTCCCTGCCTTCCTAAACAAACAAATATTTTTATGGCTTATATATTTTTACTACATTCATCCTACACTCCCTATGGGAATTTGCATAAACATTAACATAAAGCCTATAAAAAGGAGTTTTGACTGCACTGAATAAGGGAAGTTACTTTGAAGGAAAACAGAAATAACACTGTAACTGGATAGGAGGTTAAAACATTGCTGGTTAAGTTGTTTGAAGAAAGTGAGTGAAGGTTTTCCCATTACAGATGAGGTTTTCTTAAGATAACTGAATAATTGTTTTATTTATTAATGAAAGCTGATTGGTAGTAATAAGAGGGTTATGAATGTATTTAAACCTCAATGGATAGAGTGTTTTTTGTATCTGAAGAAGTCTCCATAGAAGACAAAAGCACTTGTACTATTTTTATTTTATTGCATTAAAACTACTTCCATTATCCTAATCTTGCAAGGACATTCCTGGTGTTTTTTAATTTACTTTTACTAGGGACATACCTGCTTGAGACACATAATCCGAGAGCTCAGTCATATCTCTCTTCATAAATTCCAGAGAGGTACAGCTCAAGTCGTTCATACCATCATGGACTATGACAGAGCCGTAACAGAGCCTGTTGTTGAGACACTTGAGGGCGTGTGTAATATAGCATATCTCAGCACCTGACAGACAGCTGACCATGACCTTTTCCTTATCCAGCCTGGTGAGAGAGACATCTGTGTGTCTCACGATGGAATCACCAATGACTAACATATTTGGTTTTGTCTTAAGGGCTTGACAGATGAGATACTGGTGTGTGAACTATTATGAGTATAGTGTTCTTCAGAGGATGTATTATAAGAAGCATGCTTTTGCTTATGTTTGGGAGGTCTCTGGTGTTTAGGTATGCTTCTGGGGAGGGCCTCTGCATATGTAGGTATGTGTAATATTTTTTTTTTTTTGGGTGGAATAAGAGGTGAGGTGTTCATGTTGACAACCTGCTCATTGTCAAATGTACTAACTGGTGTATGAGAGAGCTTGGAATCAAGGTTTTTAATATAGTTGCATGTCTCACATGTTCAGTTTGTGTGGAGTAGGAGTAGAGGGTTGTCGGTGAACATGAGGCAGTCGCTACACTGCCTCAGTATGCCCATGTCGACCAAGCTGGTTACAGAAACTGTGGGAAATTATCCATCCATACTGTTAGGTAAATTTATATTTGTTGTTTTATTTAATTTTGCATGCAGCAAATTTATTATTTGGTGCATGTGAAGAAGCATGACAGTATCTGCATTGTCAGCTTTTTACGGTTGGCATTTTGAAGGTCAATGTATTTCAACTATATTCAGTGTATATATATATATATATGAAAAGCCACGGTGGTACAGCGGTAGCGTTGTTGCCTAACATCAAGAGGTTCTCCTGTTTGATTTGATCCTTGGCTGGAGTGCCTTCTGTGTGGAGTCTGCATATCCTCCCCGTGGTCGAGTGGCCTCTAAAAGACATGTGTGAATAGGTGTGCCTTCACTGAAGGTTGGGTGTCGGGCTGGCAACTTGGCACCATAATAATTGACTGCCAATCATTACTGGACTGGAGTTCCGCTGTGGCGATGCCTAACTGGGAAAAGCTGAAAAGACAAACATATATATATATATATATATATATATATATATATATATATATATATATATATATACATATATATATGGTTCCACTTCATATCATCAAAATTTAATTTCATCGAATTGCAAAACATCGAGACCAAATCATCGAAAACTCATATCATCGAATCTCAAATCATTGAAAACTATAAAGCAACTAGAAATAACATCCCAGAGACTGTTTACTACATTTATGCAGGGGGGCAAGTCTGCACCCCATAATTAAATATACCAACTCCAAGGTCGCACTACAGTAGGGTTAGGAAATTACCTTTTTCCCCCACTGTAGTGCAACCTTGGAGTTGGTATATATATTTATTTACCGGGGTGTGGGGGTGCAGGGGGGGTTGCCCCCCTGCATAAATGTGGTAAAAACTCTGTGGAATGTTATTTCTAGTTGCTTTATAGTTTTCATTGATTTGGGATTCGATTATATGAGTTTTCGACGATTTGAGTTTTCGACGGTTTGGTCTCGATGTTTTGCAATTCGATTAAATGAAATTTCAATGATATGAAGTGGAACCATATATATATATATATATATATATATATATATATATATATATATATATATATATATATAAAACGCACACACACGGATGAAGATAACAGACAACTGTAGGGAGGGGAGATACACACATGGGTGCACAGGTGAAATAATTTAACAGAAGAATGAGGCAGAACAGATGGTGTGGGACAAAAAAAAGTAATTATGAAAGAAACAAAAAAAGAGTTAGGGCATTAAAGTAGTTATGGATAGCAATTTTATTCAGTGCTGTTGATAAAAAAATACTGGACCAGCAAGCAATCCAAACATATGAATCAGGTGCATCTTTAATCAAAATGCATAAAACATTCAGAAGATGAATGCATATTTGATCCAATTATCTGCATGAAGTAGACAGTGGTAACATAAGAAGACAGGAGCAATACTAGACAAGTGATCACGGGGACCACAACATGCCTATCGATATACACCTTTAAGAACAGATGCTTGAAAGTTCTTGCCACCCTTTTCAAGCACTTAATAGTGCTCACCTCCCAAATTAAGCAGGGCTATACAGAGTAACCATGGAGTAATTATATGTATAAAGCATATGTATCAAGACTAGTGTTAAAGGTAGCACCTTGTTTCACCTGTAATGGTAACTTATTCCATAGGCTGGGAATACAATGAGTTAGAACCTGTACTCTTAGCAAGTCTTGTTTATTTAGTGTCAAAGAGTTAGGTCACTAATATGGGGGATTTTAGAACTATTGGTTATGTTAAGAAATTAGAGGTCAGATAGGATTTGGTCTTTCATGGTTTGACAAGAGAGATTTGGGTCACTGAAGAAGTTGTTAAGCTGCTGAGTATAATGACAGTCATGTTAATCTATTGGTATAGTTGAATGATTTATTGCCTTTAGCTTTCTTGGTTACAAACTGCTGGGGCATTTTCAGTTGAGCAATATGCTTGTGTTTGCACTTACCAAAGGGGGCATTATATTTGATGATGGGGCAGAAAAGAGAAAAGTACAGTGATGGGATGACTTGTTTAGATCTTGAAGATAGTTCCTAGAAAATTAACTGAGCCAAATCGAAGGATTTGAAAGATTTTACTATTGTGGTGGTGATATGATTCAATGAGAGAGAGAGTTGTTCATTTAAGTATCCAGGTCCCTTATGACTGTATCTGTCTGAAGAGTATAATTTACAACATATTAACTGGGCACATCTTTTTTTTTGCGGAACACTGTTACATGGCACTTTTTTGCATTTAGCTTAAGACCATTTCATCAGAAGACCAGGTATGGGCATATTCTAGCCCTTGCCTGAGTGAGTTATTATCAGTGAATGAGTGGATAACTCTGCCCAGTTTGTACTCATCCTAAAACCTTGTCAACCACACTTCTAGGACATTGGCCTTGATATCGGCAACAGTAATCACTGTACCACTAGTTACAGTTTCATGTTCAGTGGGAGCACCAGCAAATTCCATAACTTAGGATCTGTTGGCTATCCAATTTGTAACACAGTGGACAACACAGGGGGTTACATAAGTGTCTATTTTTTCAATAATGCCAGTAATTGGGACTGTGTCAAAAGTCTGGGTTAGGTCAATATAAGTAGCATGCAAGAACTGGCTACTGTCCACAACCTCTGCAATATTTTTAAACAAGGTTACTAGGTTCATGAGACATGTCTCACTTTTCTGAAAGCCATGATACATGGGGGCTAGGTCAGGTAAGTCACCTATATCTATATAAATGAGTTTTGCTATAAAAGACTGATGAGTCTAATGGATCTACAATTACCTGGGTATATAAAGGACCTATTTGTGTGCAGGGTAGTCATAGTTAGTGGCTGTTCTCCAGACATCAGGCACAAAACTTGAGGACAGGCTGCAACTGAATCATTTCATTTTTAGCTTGGATGATGCAAACTTGGAACTGATGAGAATATAGCTTAGTGTATTGTCTGGTCCTATGGAATTATTATTTTTCGCCTTTGATAAAGATTGTAAAACGTATTCCAATGTGTTTTCAAGGGAAACTAAATGTTCTGGGATAGCAGCAGCAACAATGTGGGAATATGGGGTAAAGTTAGCACTAAATTTATCTGCTGTTATACTGCTTATACTTTGTGTGATGTTACTACTGACAGGTTTACCGAAATGTTTGATGTTATTCCTAAATTTTCTTAGATAACTGAAAAAGTAAGTTTAAAATAATATTACAAACATATTTTTGGTCTGTTTTAGTTAAGCAATCTTCAGTGAGTTCAAAACTATGGAGGGAAAATTCCCTAACCTACTTTTCTTAACAAATAACAAGAACAGAAGCAATGACATAAATTGTTAAAGGAAATGCAGAAATTGCAAAAAGGAAATGCAGAAATATGCTTTAAAAAGATACAAAGAAAGGTGAATAAATTAGAAACTGAGTAGCATTAAATAAATTGTTTTTGACTTCGATGCAAGTCTGACCAGTGCTCAGACCTTCGAGATTCACTGATTCAGTTCACTCATTAGCAAGTTACACAGGTGTTTGGTAAAAGTTTCATATCCAGTAAGCTACACACAGCCTTCACACAACCTTTAGGTTCCTGTTGAAAGTCTGAAGACCATAATTGTGATCCTTAAAACAGCATGCCTAAACATTTCTTTATTATGTGGTACAATCACCTAGAAGTTAGTTTATGCAAGCAGCAGGGGTCTGTAGTACAGGGACAAACTCTTCATAGAAATGTCTTAGTGACATTACAATAAAAGTCAATATTCACTACAGATATTGGTCATTTGCAGTTTCCTTTCCAATCTCACACTTCTGATATGGAGTGGTATACATCCAGGTAAACCATTAATGCAGCAAAAAATCAGCAACCTGGCCTTTTGGCAATGACAGAAAAAAAGATGCTAGCAGAGATAGTAGCAATGCTAAGATATACTACAATCTAAGCACAGAAAGAAGAGCAAACACAGGCCATCATTTGGGAAATATTTTTTGTTGTTTTCAAGCGCTACAAAATTATTAAGAAACATAGTTGACATTAGGGGAATTGATAGGAGTAATATTGATTCAGAAATCAAATGAAGCTGTCATGGCCAAAATAAGAATAGCAATCTAAAATCACTTTTCCAAAACAACGCAATGCTTTTACGCATGTTTCATGTGTGTGTGTGTGTGTGTGTGTGTGTGTGTGTGTGTGTGTGTGTGTGTGCATGTGCACATGAGCTTCTGTGTGTACATGTGCGTATGTATGTGTGTGCATGTGTGCGTGAGTTTGTCTGTATATGTGCATATGTATATGTGTGTGTGTGTGTGTGTGTGCACATGTGAGCTTGTGTGTGTATATGTGCATGTGTGTGTGTGTGTGTGTGTGTGTGTGTGTGTGTGTGTGTGTGTGTGTGTGTGTGTGTGTGTGTGTGTGTGTGCATGTGAGCTTAGGTATGTATATGTGCATATGTATAAGTGTGTGTGTGTCTGTGTGTATGTGCACGTGAGGTTGTGCGTGTATGCATATGTGTGTGCGTGCGTGTGCATGTGTTTGTGTGCATGTGAACTTGTGTGTATATGTGCATATGTATGTTTGTGTGTGTATATGTGTGTGCGCGCGTGCAAGTTTGTGTGTGTATATGTGTGTATTTACGTGCTGTGTGTGTGTGTGTGTGTGTGTGTGTGTGTGTGTGTGTGTGTGTGGAGGCATATGTGGTAGTTTCCCACAGTGTCTGGTGGTTCCTAGGGGCAGCCCCGGTGGTTGCCTCACAGCAAGAGGGTCTCTGGCTCACTACTCGGCTGGGGTGCCTTCTGTGCGGAGTCTGCATGTCCTCCCTGTGGACACATGGGTTTCCTCCGGGTGCTTTGGTTTCCTCCCACATCCCAATAACATGCTGCAAGTGGATTGGACACTCTAAATTGACCCTAGGTGTGAGTGCGTGTGTGTGCCTTCTGTGGAAGGTTGGGCACCGGGCTGGCAACACGACACTGTAAAACTTCACTGCCAATCATGAGTGGACAGGTGATCCACTGTGGCGACCCCTAAATGTGAAAAGCCAAAAGAAGAAGAAGTGTTTGGTGGTTCCTAGATAAACTCATGCACAGACAGGAGTGTACAGAAAACCAGAAGTAATTACATGTAAACATGAAGCACAGAAAGAAGAGCAAACACAGGCCATCATTTGGGAAATATTTTTTGTTGTTTTCAAGCGCTACAAAATTATTAAGAAACATAGTTGACAGGGGAATTGATAGGAGTAATATTGATTCAGAAATCAAATGAAGCTGTCATGGCCAAAATAAGAATAGCAATCTAAAATCACTTTTCCAAAACAGTTTAGGAGATTCTGGCTTCAGCTAGAATCAGGTGTGATCTGACATATGAAGAGCAATAACTGGTTCATTCAAGCAGTCAAAGACATAAAGAAACTTAGTCTAAGTTAATCTTTCTAGATGGTCAAGCAAATTTAAAAATTGCACACAGAATATAATTTTATCAGCAATCTGAGATAAAAGTGTGCTTGTGTAGACTGTAAGATATTGGGGAATAATACATAAAACTATAAAAATAAACTATAAAAAAGCTCGGCTGCACAATCTCTTAAGTTAAAATTAGAATACGAAATATGTTTTAGACAATGCACATGTATGTTCTCCACAACAAACAGTCTCAGATGTGGGTAGCAGTTCCCTCTAACATCCTCAAGGTGATGTTCTAGGAAAATAGAAAAAGAAAAATATATATAATGGGCAAAAAAGAAAAGCAGCAACATATCCCTCAGTATGGCAACATTAAAGGAGAAAAAAAAAAACTGAAACCAATACAGCAGGTTAAGGTACATAATTTAGGGACTTTGGAGCAATACTGGACAAGTGACCACAGAGCCCATATGATGCCTAGCCATATACACCTATACATAAACACAATAAAAAGTTCCTGCCACCCTTATAGCACTTAATAGAACTGACCTCCCAAATTAAGTAAGACCATACATGATGACTGCGGTGTAACTTATTGTTTACTCATCCAATTGTCCATAAAAAAAAAGGCCAACAAGGTAGTACTTTCAAACTAAGTTAGGAACCTGTCACTACAATGCATCTTATTTATTTTATGGTGCAGATTTATAGGTTCATAGGTAGATACTAGGCTATTGGCCCTAGGGCCTAAATAAGCCTGGCCAAATGGTACCCTGGCTTTTGCCACCCAAGAAAATTATTTTCCTGTGCTCCTGTCAAGCAGAGTCACAGAAGTGATCCCTGGGGTGAATTTCCTATCTCCCAACCAATCATCAAGATTTTTCTTGAAGAGTTCTAATGAGGTGCTTTGTTTGATATAGATAGGTAGTTTGTTCCAGAGTATGGGAAGTCTCTGGGATAGGAATCTGCCCCTCCAGCATGTTCTGTTTATTGTGGTGACAAGGTTTAGGTCCCTAGAGCATGTAGCATGAAGGGATTGGTATTTCTTTAAGTGGAGCATGTACAACAGCTCTGGGTTTGACATAGCTTTGTATGTTAGGCAGATATCACCTCTGAGTAGGCGATATGCGACAGAGTAAAGCTGGAGTTTTTTGAGACGGTCTGCGTAGGGCATTTGTTTGAGGCCGGTAATCCTCTTTGTGAGGTATTTCTGTGACCTTTACAATTGTTGTAGATGTCCTGTGAGGTACATACCAAAAGGGGCATTGTACTCTATAATGGGTCTAATGAGTGATGAGTAGAGGGGAACAATGACCTCTTTTTTTCCTGGATGAGAAATCTTTTGTGATGATGTGTGCCACGTAGAAGGATTTCCTGAGTACTGTGGCAATGTGATTATCAAAAGAGAGACTACTGTCTACCTGTGTCCAAAGGTCTCTCATCACACTTTTGGTGTTTAATTAGACCACCGCCTATGTGGTAGTTCATGGGTACAGAGTTTTTACCAAAAGGGATGACCATGCACTTTTTGGCATTGACCTTGAGGCCATGGCTTTGACACCAGGCAACTGTCTCAGTGAGGCCCTTTTGTAGGATGTCCACATCATTAGGAGTTTTGATTATGGCTCCTAGTTTGCAGTCATCTGCGAACTTTGTTAGCCCAAGACCTTCTGTGTTAGCCTGTACTTCACAGAGGTAGATGCCAGACAGGAGAGGACCTAGGACTGAACCCTTTGGTACTCCACTTGTCACAGGTCTGAAGTTGGATTTAGAGTCTGCTACTTTCACAGTGTGGGTTCTGTCAGTGAGCCAGTTGGCAACCCATCTTGTGACATAGGGATTTATACCTAGTTTAGTGAGTTTATCTATAACTCCAGAGTGGGAGATGGTATTGAAAGCCTTGGCAAGATCTAGATAGGCTGTGTGAACCACCTTACCCTCATCTACAGCTTTGGTGACCACTTCAAAGAAGTCTATCAGGTTTAGGAAACATGATCTGCCTTTTACAAACCTGAACTGGGTAGGGTCCAGAGTTTGAAGATTATCAGTCATTATTTATAAATTCCATAATGATACATTCCATAGTCTTGAAGACCAGGCTCGTCAGACTAATGGGGCAGTAGTTCCCGGAGTCCATGGTGGCTCCCCCTTTGTGGAGTGGGATAATCATTGCTGTGTGCCATTCAGTGGGCACAAAGCCTGAGGTGAGGTTATGACTGAACATGGTACTTAGGTGGGGTGCCAGTTCATTCTGTAGTTCATGTAGAATGCAGTCTGGGTTGTTGACAGGTCCCATGGATGCTGTGTTCTTGGCTTTGAAGAGTGTGTTTTTTTTACCTGTGCAGCCATGATTACAAGAACTTTGCATTCTTCTGGTACAGAGATGGGCCCTTTAGGGGATGAGAGAGGGGTAAAGTTAGCACTGAACCTATCTGCCAGGATGTTGGCAATATCAGTTGGTTCTGTATATTTAGTGCCATTGTGCTGTAACTCAGAGCAGATCTGAGTGTTGCCCTTGAGATTCTTGACATAGCTATAGAATGCTTTGTGGTTGTCTTTAGAATCAGTGGCGATTTTGTTTTTGGCACTCGCTTTGGAGGATTTTATGAAGGATCTCAGCTTCTTACTGAGGCTGACCACAGAGTTCCTCCAATCATGGGATTTTACTCTTTTTTTTTGCAACAGTTTCTTTCTTCTGTTGTAGAGTTTGTTTATGGCAGGGGACCACCAAATTGGCTTCCTTTTTTTGGAGAATAGCATCTTGGTTCTGTTAGGGATTGTATGATCCATGCCCTTGTGTAAGTGCTTATAAAGTGCAACTGGATAGGATTCAACAGTCGTACCTCTATTGTCCTTCAGCATGGGTGTTGTGAAGTTTGCCACTTCTGTCTTAAGAAGCGTGAAAGTTCCCTCTGGAGAAATTTTTTGCAGTGGTTTCCCTAATGAGGGGTGGAATGTGGATGTCTAGGGTGATTTGCTTGTGGTCGGATATGACCAACAAGGAATTGACCTCTGGTGTGGAACACCGGTTGCCCATGTTGGTAATGACTAGGTCTAGGATATTGCTGCCCCTGGTGGGGGTGTGAATAAATTGATCCAAGGTGTTGGAATTTATGAATTCTAGAAAACATTGAGCACAAGAGTTGGTACATGAGTAGTTTTCCCAGTTAATGGTGGGGTAGTTGAAATTGCCCATTATTTGGGTGTTGGGTTGTACCCTAATATTTTCCAGTGTATCAAGAAATGAGGAGTGGGAATCCTGGGGCATGGTGGGGGATCTGTAACAAGCTACAATTTGGATTGAGGTATTGCCCAGAGTTAGTTGCACTTGGATAATCTTGGATGCATTATGCTAAGCAACTAGCCTGGAGGTGTGGATATCCGTAATGAATATGGACACGCCTCCACCTTTAGTGCTTCGGTTCAGGTTAGGTGGCCGAAAGGTGTGGTATGAATTACAGCCTGGTAATGCAGGGGTGCTCTTTGGAGCCTTGAACCAGGTCTATGTCACTGAACAGATGTCGATGTTCTCCATTTTAAGGAGTGCCTTGAGTGAGTGCATTTTGAGGTTTAGACTTCTAGCATTAAGTAGCATTACCCTCAGATTTTCCTTGCTTGTACCTGTATCTGTGGTGAATTTGTCATTTAAATCTTGCCTAAAAAAGGCACTATAAGGGTGGCAAGACTGTGAGCCAGTATCTGGAATCCCAAGAGTGACAGGTGCAGGCCATCTCTGGCAAAGCATCGTGGTTTGTCGATCATGTCATCCCAGGCAGACAGACACTGGATCCCCTTAGAATGACATGAGAAGCTTAGCCAATTGTTGAAGTCAACCATTTTGTCCTTGTACTTTGGTATCATTTGGGGTGATGGTAGGATGCTACCCAGGGCTAGAGTCATACCTGCCTGGGCTAGAAGATTGGACAGCTCCTCCATGTCTCTTTTCCTGTAGTCCAGGGAGGTACATCTCAGGTCACTCACACCAACACGGACAATGACAGAGTCATATTTGTACTTGATGTGGAGTGACATGAGTGCATGCACTATGTGGCAGATCCTGGCACCTGACAGGCAGCTGACAGTAACTTTCTCCTTGTTTAGCCTGGTGAGTGGAACATCTGTGAGCCTGACTATAGCGTAATCTATGACTAGAGTGTTGTGTACGTTGGTATGCCTTATGGGCTGTGGTTGAGTGGCACACTGAGTTTGAGGGCTGTGTGTCATTTGGGTTGTGTTGGGGGGTGGAAGTTGCTTGTGTTTCTGCTTTGGAGGTCCCCATTGCTTGGAGAGATTTTTTTGAGAGCCTCCATGAATGTAGATGTGTGTTTTGTGTTTCTATGTGTGTGTTTTGGTGGTGTAGGTTTTGAGGGACTATGTGATGAGTGTGGTGTGGTGCAAGTGTTTACCTTCTCCAATTGACTGTCTAGTCCAGTCTTGGGTGAAAAGAGCTTTGCTTCCAGTTTGGCTATACAAGTGCATCTCTCACAGGTTGCAGTATTGGGTGATAGGAGGAGAAGGTTGTCTGTGTACATGAGGCAATTGCTACATTGCCTCAAGATGCCCAGATTCATCAGGTAGACAGGAGAAAATATCGGGAGCTGACACTTAGACATGCATGGACAGTTGCTTATTTATTAAGTACTAAAACTGTTTTCCTCAAGACAAGTGAGGAACGTTGAGTGCTGTAGTAATTTGTAGCTTATTTAGTGCTTACAATGAGTTCTGAACAAGTGCTGAGCTCAAAGAAACAGATTTGAGTGCTGAAACTAGAAAACTGGCTAGTTTTAAGAAACAAAATTAAGCCAGAAGGCTTCCCTCCAACATAAAAATGCATGGGGGCTCAGAAGCTTACAAAGAGTCCTGGATACAGCACATTTATATCTGGACTAGACTTACAGGAAAGGCAGGAAATAACCTTAGAAAAATTAGGAAAGGAGGAGCAGAAATTAACTGGGTTGGCCTTCTCAAAAGTTCTCCCTAGGTTAGGTAGAATGAGGTAATGACACTAGACTGGGAGGATTGTCCCAGATCAAATTTACAATAGGGGCAGGCAACTGCAAATCCACCAAAATCAGAATAAACAAATGCGACAAGATGCTTAACAATTGTAGAAAATTTCTAGTTAATACATCTCACACTGTGAAACTAGCTAGCAAAGTATATTCAGACAATAAAAATGCTATAAATAACTCAGAAATAAGCAAAAACCAGGATACTTAATGTTATATATGACAGATTAGTGTGCTCAGAGCCCTTCCTCCAACTTCCTCCAATTCGCTCAGTGTGAAATGGCAGAAACACTCACAGGTTAACTTAAGTAACAAAGTTGAAACCTGAAACAACTTTAAAAAAAGCATGAAATAACCAATGAGGTGCTTACTCCAAGGAGTAGTCCAGGCAACCCCAATCAGCCAATGACCACAAACAATTCACTCTCACTGAAATGCTATACTGGCTTTGGCTAAGCTGCGATGGCCTGGAAGATGTGCTCACACATCCTCTACAAACAAACAACTCTGCTCAAAACAGAAGCCTGGATATGGACAATGCTATACTACCAACACTACTTGGGTAGAAAAAAACTTCAGAAATGTTTAAACAGATAAAGGATCAAGGAGACTTTAGAGAATGCTTTAAAATGCAAACAAGTTATATGATATACTCTAGCAGGAAATGAGAATAAACAAACAAACCAAACCAGATACTCAATAATTGTAGAAAATTTCTAGTTAATACCTCACACACAGGGAAACTAGCTAGCAAAGTATACACAGACAATAAAAGTGCTATATATAACTAAGAAATAAGAAAAAAGCAGGATACATAATGTTATATATCACAGATTAGTTTGCTCAGAGCCCCTCCTCCGAATTCCTCCGATTAGCTCAGTGTGAAATGGCAGAAACACTCACAAGTTAATTTCTTAAGGAGCAAAGTTGAAACCTGAAACAACTTTAAAAAAAACTTGAAAAAAACAATGAAGTGCGTACTCCAAGGCGTAATCCAGGCAACCCCAGTCAGTCAATAACCATAAACAATTCACTCTCCCTGAAATGCTGTACTGGCTTTGGCTATGCTATGATGGCCTGGAATATGGCCTCAGAACACAGCCTCTTCTAACAACTAGGCCCAAATCACAAGCCTGAATATTGACAGTGCTACATTAGCAACACTACTTGGGTAAAAAAGAAACTGCAGAAATGTTTAAACAGATCAAGGAGACTCTAGAGAATGCTTTTAAATGCAAATATGTTATATGATACACTCCTAGCAGGAAATCAGAACAAACAAACCCAACCAGATGCTTAACAATTGTTGAAAAATTCTAGTTAATACATCACACACAGTGAAACTAGCCAGCAAAGTATATGCAGACAATAAAAGTGCAAAAATAACTCATAAATAAGCAAAAACATAATACTTAATGTTATATATCACAGATTAGTTTGCTCATAGCCCTTCCTCCAACTTCCTCCGATTAGCTCAGTGTGAACTAGCAGAAACACTCACAAGTTAACTTCTTCAGTAACAAAGTTGAAACCTGAAGCAACTCTAAAAAAACTTGGAAGAACCAATGAGGTGCTTTCTCCAAGGCGTAGTCTAAGCAACCCCAGTCAGCCAATGACCACAAACAATTCACTCTCACTGAAATGCAAAACTTGCTTTGGTTAAGCCATGATGGCCTGGAACATGTGCTCAGACACACAGCCTCTACTAACAACTAGGCCCAAAACAGAAGCCTGAATATGGACAATGCTACACTACCAACACTACTTACATAGAAAAAAACTGCAGAAATGTTTAAAGAGATAAAGGATCAAGGAAAATCTAGAGAATGCTTTTAAATGCAAACATGTTATATTTTTATTTATTTTATTTATTTAACATTTGTTGACCGGGAATGTCCGACTAGGTTCCACAGAGCCTGTTTTCAGCGGAGGCCCAGGGAGAAATACTCCAGATGCATGTCTTTGGAATGTGGGAGGAAACCGGAGTACCCGGAGGAAACCCACGCGAACACAGGGAGAACATGCAAACTCCACACAGAAGGCACCCCAGCCGAGAATCGAACCGGAGAACCTCTTGCTGTGAGGCGACAATGTTAACCACTGCACCACTGTGCCACCCTAAACTACACTACTAGCAGGAAATCAGAACGCACAAGCCCAACCACATGCTTACAATTTGTAGAAATTTTTTTTAGTTACTACCTCACACACAGTGAAACTATCTAGCAAATTATATGCAGACAATAAAAGCGTTAAAAATAACTCAGAAAAAAGCAAAAAACAGGATACTTAATGTTATATATTACAGATTAGTTTTCTCAGAGCCCTTCCTCCAACTTCCTCTGATTAGCTTAGTGTGAAGTGGCAGAAACACTCTCAAGTTAACTTCTTAAGTAACAAAGTTGAAACATGAAATAACTTTAAAAAAACTTGAATTAACCAATGAGGTGCTTACTCCAAGGTGTAGTCCAGGCAACCCCAGTCAGTCAATGAGCACAAACAATTCACTCTCACTGAAATGCAGTACTGGCTTTGGCTAAGCTATGATGGCCTGGAACATGTGCTCAGTTAAACAGCCTCTACTAACAAAAATTATGCCCAAAAATACAAGCCTGAATAAGGATAATGCTACACTACCAACACTACTTAGGTAGAAAAAAACTGCAGAAATGTTTAAACAGATAAAGGATCAAGGAGACTCTAGAGAATGCTTTTAAATGCAAACATGTTGTATGATACACTACTAGCAGGAAATCAGAACAAACAAACCCAACCAGATGCTTAACAATTGTAGAACATTTCAAGCTAATACCTCAAATACAGTGAAACTATCTAGCAAACTATATGCAGATAATAAAAGCGTTATAAATAACTCCGAAAAAAGCAAAAAACAGGATACTTAATGTTATATATTACAGTTTAGTTTGTCAGAGCCCTTCCTCCGACTTCCTCCAATTAGCTCAATGTGAAATGGCAGAAAGACTCACAAGTTAACTTCTTAAGTAGCAAAGTTGAAACCTGAAACAACTTTAAAAAAAAGCTTGAAAGAACCAATGAGGTGCTTACGCCAAGGTGTAGTCCAGGCAACCCCAGTCAGCCAATGACCACAAACAATTCACTCTCTCTGAAATGCAATACTGGCTTTGGCTAAGCTATGATGGTCTGGAACATGTGCTCAGACAAACAGCCTCTACTAACAAAAAATATGCCCAAAGCACAAGCCTGAAAAAGGATAATGCTACACTACTAACACTACTTAAGTAGAAAAAAAACTGCAGAAATGTTTAAACAGATAAAGGATCAAGGAGACTCTAGAGAATTAAATGCAAATAAGTTATATGATTCACTCCTAGCAGGAAATCAGAACATACAAACCCAATCAGATGCTTAACAATTGTAGAAAATTTCTAGTTAATACCTCACACACATTGAAACTAGCTAGCAACGTATATGCAGACAATAAAAGTGCTATAAATATCTCAAAAATAAGCAAAACAACCAGGATACTTAATGTTATATATCACATATTAGTTTGCTTAGAGCTCTTCCTCCGACCTCTTCCAATTAGTTCAGTGTGAAATGGCAGAAACACTCACAAGTTAACTTCTTAAGTAACAAAGTTGAAACCTGAAATAACTTTCAAAAAAGCTTGAAAGAACCAATGAGGTGCTTACTCCAAGGTGTAATCCAGGCAACCCAGTCAGGCAATAACACAAACAATTCACTCTCACTGAAATGCTATACTGGCTTTGGCTAAACTATGTGCTCAGCAACACAGCCTCTACTAACAAACAACTAGGCCCAAAACAGAAGCTTGAATGTGAACAATGCTACACTACCAACACTAATTATGTAGAAAAAACTGCAGAAATGTTTAAAGAGATAAAAGATCAAGGAGACTCTAGAGAATGCTTTTAAATGCAAACATGTTATATGATACACTACTAGCAGAAAATCAGAACAAACAAACCCAACAACATGCTTACCATTTATAGAAAATTTCTAGTTACTACTCACACAAAAAAGTGGAAA
>NC_056743.1:1539183101-1539288603 GCF_019279795.1 Protopterus annectens | reverse complement strand
GATTAAAACCATGGGCGGGAACACCTTTCCCCCCAAACCCCCCCCAAAAAATGGAAAAAAAACCAAAAACCAAATTTAACCCCCCCCCAAAAGGGAGGGGAAATGAAAAGGAGCTGGTAACGGGGATGTTCCCATGTGTTTCAACCTTTTTTAAAAAAAAAGGTAAAAAAAAAAAAAAAAAAAACCCCCCCCCCCCCCCCCCCTGCACCCCCCACAAAAAAAGGGGTGGGCCAAAAATACCCGGGGCCCTGGCCCTTGGGGGAGGTGAACTGTGCCTGATGTATAGAGCCATGACCAACCTGGTATCAATGGACATTTGGCACCATGTAAACACAGAATGCTGGTGACCTATGCAGCTGACAGGCCTGAACCCCAGCACAGACATAAACAGGACATGCTGTACCGATTGGTCCATGACCCAGAAGCTCACTCCACCCAAACCCTAAACCCCACTACAGGATATCCAGGGAGTCCCTCAGTGACTGTCATCCAGAGGAATCATGATGACTGGAAGGGAGATGGTAGGTGTACCCTGGATAACACCTGTATGTCACGGGTAGACAGAGGCACAGCACACTAACCGTGACATATGTCATGGCAAACACCAGTAAATGTGTGTTGAACACTCTCTGACTAGCATTACAAATGGACTAGGGCACATGGCCATTGTTTGTCACTGTCCACACAAGTTGTGGAATACATTAACAATGTCGGACAATCATGTACTATGCTGTCCATATCTGAACATAATGCAACATGGTCTTAACTGCACAACTGGTCCTCAACCAGTCTGGTGTGCTCACTATAAATATTACAAGCAGTGATAGGACTGAAACCGATTATACTGTCCACCACAGTGAAAGTTCTGCACCAGTACACGATATGACAATACAACTGTTTGGTCAGCAGGAAAGGATGATGACAACTGTATGCAAACTATCCCATGGTGACCCTGCAGGCACAGCATAATGCCTGTTAGGTTCAGACACAAAGCAGTTGGGCAGTAAGAACACAACCCGATGTCCAACACTCAACTGTACATGTGATATATAGATGGCGTCCACACACAAACAGAAATGTGGTGGTCCACACATCCCAACATAAGGAAAGGTCACACTGAGCATGCTCACACACTTAGGTAAATGAGATGTGGCAGTCAAGAAGCCATACAAACTGCGAACTGGGCATGCTCACACACTTAGGCCATGTCACAGTTCAGCAGTTGCACACACATATATGGCATGTCTATGTGTTAAGACAGGAACCTCCCACAATACATACATCTGCCCAGTGCACACAGTGAAGTTACAACAGAGACGCAAGTAAAGTACTGGATCCCACTCATATGCAAACATCTCCCACAGTACACACGTTGTTTATAGAGATAGGGAAGGCTATGGCAATAAAGACCCACAAACAGTATATGAGCAACAGATACCTGCAACTGACAGGTAAACATATGGCCGCAGAGTGCAATACTTGACTGTTGTCCCTAGGGAATACAGAAGGTTATCCACAGTGTATTTGGCGTCTGCCTCCACAGTACAGTAGGCCACTGTGCCTGCGCAAAGTTAATGCATAGATATGCTCTCCCCTGTACTGATGGATAGTCACAGATGTACATACCTCTTCATCCATAATGATGTCAGCAAACTATACATATGTCAGGAGCAAATAGTTATACCCAGTAATGTGAATAGCACGCTCCACTACTGCATCTCTAACAAGTGTCATAACATAGTTAGGTAGGGGTTTGAATCCTGCAAGTGCCCAGTGTGTGTGTGAATGCGTGTGGGAGAGTAGTGTGTGCAATTCCATGTGTATGAGAAATGTCCCTTTTGGCAACTATCACTACACAACACATGCTGCATATTCCACTGTCTAAACACTGATGATGTCAGCACCCTATAAGTACAGCAGAAGAAAGCAATCCCCTCAGTAATGCAAATATTGCGCTCTGCTAATGCATCTTTCATAAGTGTCATAACATAGTTAGGTAGGGGTTTGAATCCTGCAAGTGCCCAGTGTGTGTGTGAATGTGTGTGGGAGTAGTGTGTGCAATTCCATGTGTATGAGAAATGTCCCTTTTGGCAACTATCACTACACAACACATGCTGCATATTCCACTGTCTAAACACTGATGATGTCAGCACCCTATAAGTACAGCAGGAGAAAGCAATCCCCCCAGTAATGCAAATAGCGCGCTCTGCTAATGCGTCTCTCACAAGTGTCATAACATAGTTAGGTAGGGGGTTTGAATTCTGCAAGTGCCCAGTGTGTGTGTGAATGTGTGTGGGGGGAGTATTGTGTGCAATTCCATGTGTATGAGAAATGTCCCTTTTGGCAACTATCACTACACAACACATGCTGCATATTCCACTGTCTAAACACTGATGATGTCAGCACCCTATAAGTATAGCAGGAGAAAGCAATCCCCCCAGTAATGCAAATAGCGCGCTTTGTTAATGCGTCTCTCACAAGTGTCATAACATAATTAGGTAGGGGTTTGAATCCTGCAAGTGCCCAGTGTGTGTGTGGGGGGGAGTAGTGTGTGCAATTCCATGTGTATGAGAAATGTCCCTTTTGGCAACTATCACTACACAACACATGCTGCATATTCCACTGTCTAAACACTGATGATGTCAGCACCCTATAAGTACAGCAGGAGAAAGCAACCCTCCCAGTAATGCAAATAGCACACTCTGCTACTGCGACCCTCACAAGTGAACTAACATAATTAGGTAGGAGTTTGTATCCTACAAATGCCATGTGTATGTTTGTCCATGTGTGTGGGGTGTTGTTCCCAATATTGCACGACATACATTATATCAGTAATGTCAATGCACACATGATGTATGTGTGTGCCACCTACACATATGTACCTGTGAACTGCAAGAGATCCCACATCCAAAGCCTGCCTCATGTGAATACATGGAATATGCATCAGATGACTGTGGTGTTCTGTGCAGGGGCTGCATGTGGTATGTGACTATACAGTGTGGGTTGTAGATGGTGTCATCCCACCAGCGAGGGATACACGATTGTTCTGGAGCATATAGTCCACACGTTGGTGATGAACAGGTGCAGCATGTTGTCACCACTTGTGGGAGTGGTAACAAGTTGTTCCATAGCAATACAGGGAATGAATGATAAGAATCCTTCAGATAGGGTCTTGCAGCTAGAATAATGCTCACACTGTATGTTTGGGTAGTCGCAGTACAACCATATAATGGTGTGTGTAGAGACCGTCATATTCCCAGTGTTGTCAGGAAGGCCAAGTGGGTTTCCTGGGTATGGGAGTGTGGTGTGTGCCAGGCTATGAACCTGAAGGCAGTCTAACCCACTGTGTGTTGCACATGGAGAGGCTCTGATGCTTTGTGCAGTGCCACCAACCTGGAGGTGGGTGTATCTCAGGTGCCTTTGGATACATCCCCCCTGTTCTGGTTTGGTGCATGTGTAGGGGATGACAAGCATGGTATCAGGAATGACCTGGCACTGATGGTGTGCACCTGGGAGCCTTGTACCAGGAGTCTGTTACTGCACGGATATTGCTGTACCCCATGCTAAGGACAGTTTCCACTGCATGCATCTTGAGGTTTACACTGCTGCTGTTGAGTAGCATTGCTATTAGTGTCCTATCCCGTGTGATACCTGTGCAGGTGGCTATGTAATGTTAGCCTTGCATACAAAGGCACTATGTGTGTAGCAACAGCCTCTGCCAATATACAACGGCCCATGGGTGACAGGTGCAAGCTGTCCCAAGCAAAGCAATGTGGCTTGTCCAGCATGTAATCCCACACTGACAGGCATTGGATCCCCTTTGAATGTCACTGAAAGATACGTTAATTGCAGAAACGGATGATCTTGTCTACATATTGTGGCAGCATTCTTGGTGAGGGTGAGATGCTACTCAAGGCCAGGGTCATACCAGCCTGTGCCACAAGCTCAGAGAGCCCCTCTATGTCCCCTAACATGTAGTCCAGGGAGGTGTGTCAAAGGTCATACACACTGGCACAGACAATGACCGAGTCATACTTCTACATGCCTTGAAGTGACTAGTATGCTTGTGTTATGTGGTGGATCATAGTGCCCGACGGGCAGCTCAGCATGACCATCACCTTGTTCAGCCTGTGAGCAGGACCTCAGTGTGATAGAGTTACCTCATACAACTGTAGCAGGTGTGTTGTCAAGCCGTATGGCCTGGGACTGTTTGGCACACAGGCTTTGTGAGCTATGTGTTGCATGTGGTCTGGTCTGGCTTAACATTTGCTTGTGTGTCTGCTTTGCAGGTGCCAGCTGCTCAGGCAGGATGCTATTCTGAGAGCCCAATAATGTACCTGTGTGTATCTGTGTTTGGATTGCGGTCGTGGCAGGTCTATGGGAGACTGGTACTGTATTTACTGTAGTATCCCACTCCACCTGACAGGGAATGCCAGTGCTGTGTTAACAGAGCTTAGCCCCCAGTTTGGCTATGTGGTTGCATCTCTCACATGTGTTTTACGTGTATGGGAAGGGGAGAGGGTTGTCTGTGTATATGAGGCCGCTGTAACATTGCCACATGACTCACAGATTCACCAACTGGACCTGAGAGTACATCGACAGGTGACCTTTGCACATGCTACCATAGCATTGTGACTCCCATAACAAGTAACGACACATAGGGCCAATGGGGAACAAGGTACTCAAGGTGACTATGTGAGGGTGTAGTGCTCCTGATTTGTTAGTGCTGGCATATATGAATGCTGTCTTGAGCAAATGTGAGGTAAGTCATATGCAATGTGTTACAGGCAAGCTACATGCAAACAGGACAAACCGTGACGTTCTGTCAAGTGACACATGGACATCAGTACAGTAAGCAATACAGATGTCACTAGGGATCCACAGAGGCACTGTATATCTGCACTGCAGGTGGAATCAGTGTTTCAGGAACATAACAGGCAAACATGCATACAAACAAAGCTACGGTCAGCAGGCCTGTATGTAGACTATGCTACAACAAACAAGGTGTACGACTTCCAGTAGGTAACAGTGCATATATGCAGGCACTATAAGCCAGTACCCAGACATTCACAGGTCAGATGGGCTGGGTCCAGCCACACCCCACACAAGTGTATAGACCACGTACCTTCGTAATGTTGACTAACTGGCCTGATACACAAGTGCTCATACCTATAATAATACATATGTCAAATAACAGACACTGAGCCCACACTCAGCAGTTCCAGACCTAGTATGATGTATGCTACCTGTCCTGGCACCACAGTATCCTTGACATGCATGGACACTCTCCCTCCTGTCATAGTTAGTTCTGTGTTTTGGTGCTGTCATGCATGGTATGAGGTGTGACCTTGTAGTGCTAGTGTGCTCTTGTGAGCCTTGAACCTGTTGTGTAGTACTGCACAGATATTAACATCCTGAAACATCTGCATTGCAGAGCCGTGTGTGGACAGCATGCAACTTGCAGTTGACATGGCCAGCATTGAGTATCAATATGTACATTGTTGAATCCCCTGTGCTACCTATGTAGGTGGCCATCCCTTCACAGCCTCACTACCAGTACGCAAAGATGTGCAGACAGAACACTGTAGTAATTACTATGGGTGTACAAAACAATGCATTGACATTCATACTGTAACTGCATCAGGCATGCTGGTATATACCCATAATGCTATCATTACACTGTACTGTTGTCAACATCATACTATTACAATACATCTATGTACTCACCCTGTGCATCAGCACCATGTTAACCTGTTCCTGCACTGATTTTACAGATTGCAGGAGGTGGCACAGTTTCATCATATGCCCATGGTGTGTACCTGGTATGCCTGAGTCTGCCACTGATACAACCAATTGACATGTCTGTGTGTGTGTGTTGGTGAGGGACAGCAGTACACGATGGGGCAATGTTGATGCAGTGTGTGCATGTATGCGGTAGCCCTAGTTGTTATCACTTTGCATGTGTGTATGAATGCACACAGTCCCACCTCATGGCTGCCATATACAGGTGTTTGTGGACAGCCACAGACTGTACCTGCCAGGTTATACAGATCACTGTCTGTGGCCATGGACACGGTACCTGTGCCTGGCAGGGGTGCTACGGACCGTATCAGGTACTAAGCCAGACTGGGTACTGTTATCAGAAGCAGGTGGTTGGTGACTGGAGACAGGTCCCTGTTGGGACTGTCCAGCACCATGTGCACGTGGTCTCCTGGGGCAGTCTGATGACAGCACAAACCCTGCATTGCTGGGGCTGCTGCTGGCACTATGGGAGTGGCCGCGGGCCTGTTGTCATCCGCGATGGCTGCCAGCTGCTGCTGTTGCTGGCATATGGCCACGTCGACGCCTCAACCGTCCACCATTGCCCTGGCTCATGGACATATAGTTGTGGAACAGATCTAATGTGTCCCCCCAACGTCTGTCAATTACCTCGAAGTTGCAGATGGCAGCCGCAACATCACACATACTGTCACTCATGGCTGTGTGACATGCTCTCAGCTCCCTCAGACCCTGTCTGGTGTACCGTTCCATACGTGACTGTGCCTGCATTACAGCCCAAAACATAGCTGAGGTTGAAAGACCTCTGTGGGCACGTCTGACAGGGGCGGTACGCCCACGGATGCTCCCATGAGAAGCCATGGACGTCTGCCTGTGCGATACTGTGTCAGGACCCTGGCCATGGCTGCTGTGTGGGGATGCATGTGCCACCGGTACCACATTACCCTGGTCAATGCCCACTGTATCCTGTCCATCACCTAGGGACATTGGTGACAAAGGATGTATTGGCAGGATGACTGTGCGCATTGATGGGGTTGACAGCTGTGTAATGTCAATTGGCTGACCAATGATGGACCCTGGCACACCTACCTGTGCCATTACACAGGTATCATCATTATCACTACTTACAGCAGCTGATTCAGGTTCCCTGCTGCACGACACCAGAGCAGCACCAGAACCTGTGGGAGTAAGACAGGAAACACAGTTTACAATGTGTACACAATGTCACCACTGATGCACACATGGGCACATGCACACATATGAGATATCAACCCACAGACACAAACACACCTGCAATCAAACACACAGCACTACTGCTTCAGCCTATTATTACTATTAGTATACAGAGTATTGAAGGTAATAATATTACACACTCACCAGCATGGATAGGCTGCCTTGCTTTTACACCAGAGGGACCTGCAGAAAAGATACATTTATCGTCAGTGGGCACAACTATGCCATTGATACTGTGGGCATGATACAGTTCAGTACTGCAACAGTTAGCTTCCACAGGTGTACTGCAGATATTGAGGATATCACTAATGCACAATAATTACCAAGATTACAGCTACAAAACGAGGACACACCTCACACATGCATAACCTAACAGTGTACAGAATGATCAACTATACACATGGCCTGTTACCTGCATGCTCTGTGTCCTGCTGCTGTGTGGCTCCAGCCTCCATCATTACACATGTATGAATCTGCTGCTGTTGCTGCTGTGCTGGAGCCACAACACTTAGGAGTAGTCTCTCCAGTCTGGTGAGGGGGATGTCTAGCCACCCCACCACCTGTGGCAAGCTGCTGCCTGTGGATATCCGATGCACATTGACGGACATTTCTAATTAAATCACTGCAGTGATGGCATACCTGCTCATATGTCCGGTTATGTGTGCCTATGTCATTTACCCAATGGACCAGGTCTTGCCACAGTGCAGCCCTCTCCTGCTGGTTCTGGCTGGTGCGGGAAAAGAGTACAGCGAAATCCCGCACCAGGCTCTGGTGTATCTCCTCCTCCTCTGCAGCGGAGTAGACAGGGTTCCGCTGGTGAACCATGGCCCTGAAAAGGAGAAAGAAAATATGTCAGCAATATCTGTCAGCAAACTATGGCACACATAATACACATAATACTCGACTGCAGTGATATAAATTAAGCACCATATATAGCATCTGTCTGTCTATTGGGGATACACATGTAAATGACCAGATATCATCCGACAACTGTGCAACAGTACCTGGCACACTCCATACGACAGACTAGTATACTGCAGCAGTCAACACACTGTTTCAGGTACAATGCACAACCTCACACTGGGGGTTTGTATCAAGGTACTGTATGGGGAACATTATCAGCCATGCACTGCACACAATGCACGTTACATATTTCACTGGTAATGCACACTACTCTTACTTGCCATAACCCTACCTACACCACAGTGACATACAGGGTAACACAGCACAACATATGGCAATGTAGTATGTGTTGATCGCAATACCTCACACACCTGTCTCTGGCCTCACACCAAGGACACACACTACCATGACAGACAGACAGTCATGGTGAGCAATCACACCAGTACACAACATGCACCCAGTCACTAGCACACTCATTCCACCTCACATATTCCATTTGCAATCTGTTCATGGGTGTGCATTGTGTCTTAGCTAGGTAGTGTGCTTTTGGCCCTGGGCCTACAGCAGCATACTGTTATGCTACCCTTCCCCTTGTGACACATGTGTTATGATCGTACCTGCTCCTTACAAACAGTTACACAGGGTGACTCATATGGCATATTACCTATCTGCATAACATTCAGCAGGGGTATGTCTGACATCTACTCATGGGGAGCCCTGCTTCTTAATTCTGTGTGGTCTACTACAAGGTATGTCATATCTGTGGGTAGGGTCCTGTACCTCCACCATGTGCTCTATACTGCAGTGACAAGGACGACAGACATAGGTAATTTGTGTTGTGGATGTTGGAGGTGTTACCATGGTTGTTAGACAACTGTCATGGGTGTGACCGAACTATGTATATCCAGCAGTGCTAACCTCTATGTAGGTACTCTGTGTGTGCTCTGTGGTGTTTGAGTGCATTGACACAGTTACTTGCATATGTCTGTGTCCTTCTCCATATCTGTAGCTGTCATGGGAGGTACATACCATCCTTCTCCATATCTGTAGCTGTCATGGGAGGTACATACCATGTAGGACATTGTGGGGTGTGGAGGGGTACAGTGACCTACATGTCCATAGCTGACACACCATGTCTGCTAACACATTCCATGTACAGGTATTACAGGACTAGTATGCCACTGTGTATATCAATGTGGAGCCTATTGTACACTTGTTGCCCCTGTTCCCCCTGACACATGCAGTGGTGGGCAGGCATGTACATATGTGGTGGTTACTGGTGTCAGTGTTTTTGAATGGGGTATGGTACTCCAGTATCCACACTGGTGTTCACTCCATGCCTTTGACACCAGGCACCTGTTGCAAGACATCTGCACACATGTGCCTCACACAGTCTATACATATATACATATATATATATATATATATATATATATATATATATATATATATATATATATATATATTGATATATTTATATCTGTATATAGATATATGTTTGTATATATGTATATAAAATATGTATATATAGATGTAGATATATACATATAGATGTGGGGAGAGAGTGAGAGAGAGACACAAAGAGAGTGAGAGTGTGAGGAGGTAGGACAGAGAGAGAGAGATAGTCATATACAGACATATCTGTTGTCATCAGTCAGATCTATATGTATATGTCTCTACAGATATCTATGTATGTATTACATATATCTGTATGTACATATTCTACCAATCTTGATGTCTGTGCAGTAAGTGAGAACATAGTTCAAGGCTCCTGAGAGCACACCAGCAGTACCAGGCTATACCCCGTATCATGCTTTTTGGCCCCAGGACTTGGGACAAAACAAAAAGGGAGGGGGTGTGTCCATATTCATGAAGGACACACACACCTCCAGGTTAGTGGCAACACATGAAGCATCACAGACCATCCAGGTACAGATAACCGTAGGCAAACCTGCTATACAACTAGTAGTATGTTACAGACCACCCTCCCAATCTCAGGGACCACAGTCAGCCTTCCTGTAGACATTGGAGGATATGAATGTCCCACCACACACTATCATATTGGGATACTGCAACTACCCTAACATACACTGTGTGCATTATTCTACCCCAAACACCCTAGCCCAAAGGTTCCCGGAATTCACTAAGTCATATGCAATGGAACAGCTAGTCACCTCTCTCACAACAGGAGATAATATACTAGACCTGATCATCACAAACATGGGGACAATGTGCTACACACCGGATGTATACCCCTCACTAGTCACATCTGACCACAGACTAATCCCCCTGGATATACATATCCCACCTCCCCCACAACACAAAAGACTACAGTGGGGAAACCTCTCACATGCCGACTTTACACGTCTTATAACTGAGTTGGTATCCTTAATGCCCACTGGGCCAGTGTAAACCACTTCCCACAATGCAGACACCTTCACATATGCTTTCTACGGACATCTCCAAAAATGCATGGATCATGTAATCACAAATGAAACCATGACCCTCTCCACCAAGGGCAGGCGTCCTGTCTGGTGGACCCCAGCATTGAACAAATTGTATAACAACAGAAGGTAGCTACTGCATGGCAGAGCATACTTCCAAAGAGCTACGGAATCTCTGATCAGCTGTAGTAGAAAGATACGTTTTGTCGTACAAACATGCAAAGCCAACAATGAGAGGGACATCGCTATGGTCACTACAGATAACCACAAGGCCCTCTTCTGCTATGTTACACACCTGGATGGGAACCCTTAGTTGTGTTCACAGTTAGTTCACAGTGACAAACGTTACACTGAACACACAGATAATGCCAACATTCTGGCAGACAGGTTCAGTGCAGGTTTCTCCCCTCCCTCACCCACACATGTGGAATTACTTATCCCAGCTGACTGTAACCTCCCTGTCATCTCAGATGTCCAGCTGGGAACCATCCTCAGCAGAGCTGTAAACACAGCATCAATGGGACTCAACGGTATTGCAGGTTGCATGCTACGTGAACTGCAAGAGGAGCTACACATGCACATTAAATGCTATTCAGCCGTAGCCTTACTACAGCATATGTACCTGGACACTGGCATACAGCAACAGTAGTCCCACTCCACACAGGAGGCACCTCTACAGACCCTGTTAACTACCGCCCCATAAGCTTAACCAGCCTGGTCTGCAACGCTATGGAAAGGATCATTATGGTACCCATACACAGAGACATTGGTGACTTAGACACTTGATCCCACCCGGTTTGGCTTTGTAGAGGGCAGATCCTGACTTATGAACCTAGTTGACCTTTTCAAATCAGTCACTAGAGCCATTGACGAGGGCACAGCGGTCCATACAGCCTACCTGGACTTGCCTACGGCTTTCGACACAATACCGCACTCTGGCATCATAGACATGATCAACAGCTGAAATGTCAATCCATATGTCACATGATGGGTTGCAAACCAGCTAACGGATAGAAACCCTACAGTCAAACTCACTGGTGCCATGTCAGACTCACAGCCAGTCACATGTGGTGTCCCACAGGGCTCTGTCTTGGGACCGCTCATGTTCGTCATATAATTATCAGATGTGGAAGCAGACATGGGAGGGTAGTGGCTGACAATGTTCAAAGATGACTGCATACTAGGCGCCATAGGCGATACACCAGCTGACACATACATCCTACTGACAGGCCTCATGGACATCAACAACTGGTGCCGGAGTCATGGCCTTACACTGCATGCCACGTAATGTCTATTCATACCCTTTTGGACGGACAAGGTACCCACATATCACATACACAGTAACCCACTGAGTACAGACAAAGTAATCGGAGACCTGGTGACACTGATCAATGCTGACCTCTCATTTGATACCCTTGTTGCCAAAGTGGTTGGATAGACTTCCTACCTTGCCCACCTTATCATGAAGGGATTCACATCCAGATCAAAAGGGGTCACTGTACCCCGATACTCCTCCCTTATCAGGCCCATGACTGTGTACTATGCCCCATTTGGTATGTACCTCACCTGGCACTTGCAACAGCTAGGGGGACCCCATAAGTACATCACCAGGAGGATCAAGGGTCTGCAACAACTGTCATATGCTGCCAGACTAACGTAACTCATGCTCTATTACATAGCATACTGCCTACGTAGGGGTGATCTGTGCCTGATGTAGTAGGTCATGTCCAATCAGGTATTGATGGACATGTTCCACCTCATACAATCCAAATCCATCAGAACCACAACAGCTACGGATTTAAACCTCAGCACACATATGAATAGGACATATTGTAGGGACAGATCCATCACTAAGAGGCTTCCCATACTGTGGAACAGAATCCCAGTTCATGTTAGGCAGAGACCCTCACTGACACTCTTCATGTGCATTCTTGACAAGTGGATGGGAGATCATAGGTTTACAGCAGGAGTCATTTCTGTGTCAGTACTAGACAGAGGCACAGTAAACTAATGCTATTATGTAGGGGGGGTCTTCACTGTGTCACTACTATACAGAGGCGCAAGTGTCTAAATCTATTCTATACACTGTCTGCAGATAGCCTAGTACTAAACTATGACACTGTGAAACTATATATGTCTATGTATTTCTACATCCCTCTCTATCTATGTATACACATATGCATATTATATATATATATATATATATATATATATATATATATATATATATACATACATATCTCAATATACATACGTATACACATGTTTTTATATATATATATATATATATATATATATATATATATATATATATATATATATATATATACTCCTTTTTAGTTCCACATATGTGTACACACAGTAATGTACTGCTGAACATCCATTACTGTACAACCTACTTGTACATTGCACTACAACCTACATTGCTATGTGCACATAGCTACCGTCACATACATATGTATGTGGAGCCTTCAGTGACAGTTGCAGTATGTCCCCTGCCCTATGCACATGTTCATATACATAGATACAGACCAATAACACATCTGGAAGATTCACAGTATGTAGAGTATTATAGTAGTACTTTACATTACCTGTGTTTGTTGCAGCTGTTTGCATAGGCTTGCAGTTTCTTGGCCTGCTGTCAGCCTCTTTGTTTTGTTGTTACAGGTTTTTTTTATTTTCTTTCTCTTTCTTTCTTTCTTTTTTTCTCTCTCTCTCACACTCTCTCTCTCTCTTTCTCTCACTCTCTCTCTCTCTCACACACACACTCTCTCCCCCCCCCTCTCTCTCTCTCTCTCTCTCTCTCTCTCTCCCCCTCCCCCTCCCTACCTCCAGCGGGTGCAATGAAAGTATTGCATGTGTGGATTAGGAGTACAGGATGCTTTTGTAGGTATCTGCACATGTCCATGTGATGGCCTCTGCACCAGTTGTTAGCCAGCATTTACTAATTGCATTTAGCCTGTTGAGTAGTGATTGCAGTTCTCTCTGTGATTACAGGACTGTGCTATAAAAAGGTCTGTTAGGTAGGCGTAGCCCTTTCAGATTATCAGGGTGGGGACCATGCTGGTTTGCTGTGGACACTGTTCTATGAGTGTAAGGGTTTGTATGTCTCTCATATTTCAGGCTGTGTTGTAGACACTGCCATGCATGTTGTACTGTAAGCTGAGTATTCCTTCCTCCTGTGTCCTCTTCTCCGTGTGTATGTAAACTGACACCTACGACTAGTAATACTGTGTATATGGGTGTGTGTGCTTTCCTGTGGGGATTGTGGTGTAACTGCTATATAGCAGTGGCTCTTGCAATCTGTTGCTATGGCTTCAATATCTGGCCTTTACATTCACTCGTTGTATGCCTGCTAGGTGTCTTTCCTGTAATGTGTTGCTATGGCTTTCCTATTTTCCATTTACATTCACAGCTTGTAATGCTTGCTAAATCTGTTTGGGCAGCAATTCCCTATGTGTTTGTTGTGGCAGGGTGTTACTGCATGCAGTGTGGTCTGGCCATGGTGTGGGCCTTGACACTTACAGGGGTATTTGATCATGCTGCTGAGCAGGCCTCAGATACTCTCCAGTGCATCTTTTATCAGCCTCATGGAATGGTACATAGCAGTGGGTTACTCCAATGACATATTCTGATATTCTGCAGTTGTGACTGTGGGTTATCTCAAGCATATGTATTAGTACACCATTTGTGACATGCAGGTGGTGCATACCTTCAGTCAGTCATAGTTACCATTGCATGTGTAGTTACACCTTTCTGCCTACTGTTCGTACATTTGACAGGGTGTCAGTAGGGCACAGTTGACATTTGTTTTCACATCAGGGACATCCCTGTAACTCAGTCACAGTTGCTATGTCTGATCTCTTAACTATTCAACTATGGCAGTGTTTATCCTGCTCTGAGTATGTGTGTGGCTTGCCAAATGCTACTGTGACATTATTACCTAGTAGCTACCAACTAGCATGACAGTTTCTCAGCACACAGTACTATTTTACAAATCCACTAGATCTGACAGTAAATATACATGACATGCTTTGTGTACTAGACTTGCTATATTCCCTTTACATTAATTACTACTATTTTATGATATATTTCTTTCAGCACAATGTTCTTGTATAGCAGTCATGGCTTAGTGGTAAGTCATGCAGACTAGTGTTTCCAAGGTCCTGGGTTCGAGACTGAGGGAGGTATTTTATTTTGCTGCTGAGAAAACTACAGGCCTTGTCATTCAGAGTGACTAAGGCACTTTTAAGCAGTTGTAAGCGGGTTAGCACTGGTTTGCACGGAGGACATGCATGCGCACTGCCGCTTAGCTTCGCACACGCTTAGCTAAGCGCACAGAAACGCACTCCCGCTTACTACTGCTTAAAAGTGCTTACTCTCGTGCACACCCACGCTATTTTCTTTTAAAGAAAAGAAAATGGGGAGATAGGAAAGTGGTGATAAAGGGGGCACAAAGAGGGTAGGACAGTAGGAAAACAAGCTCGGGTTTTGCAGGAGTCATGTAGGAAAGGCCCATAGCTGCCCATTTCTTTGTCAGCAACAGCTGTGCATATGTTTGTAATTTGGTGTGAAATTTGAAACCTTCCACCCCTGAGAGAGGTGTGAGGACAACAATAATATTTGTTGTACAGCCAATTGTAATTGCCAGTTTACATGTCCAGCAGACATGTGTGCAAAATGGGCAGCTATGTATGGGGCGTAATTTTTTTGTGGGTACAGAGTGCCCTTTTTTTTTCAGGTGAGAGTGGTATGTCAGGTACAGGAAGTCGGTATAGCTGGGGAGGTAGGTAGGGGAGGTTAACAGACAAGACAAACAAGATGCATACAGGGGTATGACACATGTGGGGGGGTTACACAATTGACAGGGACGGATGTTTGGATATCTCGAGCCCATGAGCCCACAGATGGCAACAGTGGAACTGAGATCCCCACCCATGGGCAGTTGCCACTGTGCCTTCACTGCCCAGGACGGGGCTGTGCTGGGGGCTGTGTAGGCCGGGCAGCAGGCACGCCCATGAGTTGTGCCACCCGTGCCTCAAGCTGGCGTAGGGGCCCAAGCACAGCGTGCTGGATCTCCCTACGCACCACAGTCCGGACACTACAGAGATTGAGTGGATATTCTCCTCCGGCCACACTTGCAGAGGGGGGATGAGACCCATCCCCTGCAGCGTTTCCACCCACAGGTGGCACAGGGCCACCGGAGCAGGGTCCGGCCTGGGCACTACTGCCAGGTGCACTCGCCAGCTGAGGTGGGAGAGGTGGGTCCGCTGGAACCCGCCTTCCCTGTCATCCTATGTTTTGCATTATGTTATGACAGTTTGGGTTAGTAATGTACAATACCATTCACAATTAGTTGTAACAGCATGCATTAGTATTCCCATTAACCAAACACCCATATATTCAAGCCATTGAACAGCAAGCATAACACATGCATAATTTGAACAGCAATACACAATCCAACAACATACAGGGTTGATTGATGGCAACAGGCCATCAGGTTTGGATGTATGAACACGGCACATGCATCAACGTACATGCAAATATGTATGAACCAACAGGGCAAATGTCCAGGGGTGTTAATTGTGAATGCACATACCCATTTCACGTGGAATGGATTATTTGTGGTTATAGGGTAGGGTGAAGAAATATTTCATTAACAACTTCAAATACCTATACATATGCTGTACATTTCTACTAGCTGCAGATATATACACACTACAGTTCTGACTACAGTTTCCTATGTGATAACTAATTCAGGTTGGTGATAAGAATGTTACTGCTACATCAATATACATTTCATATTTATTCATACACATTCATATCTGGCTCTGTTCAGCTACATCATCCTTCTACATTTGCTTTATATGGCTCTAGACAACTGTGGATGTTTGGTATTTCATACAACCATACTATCTGCATATTGCAAACTGAGAGCAACATATCCAGATTTTGGGACACACATTCCAGCTTCAGTACTTTTTCAACACATGTTGCTGTTTGGTTCTGCCTGTCGCATTCATTTCATTCTGTACTGACTGCAATATACTTTATTCAGGAGTTATTACTACTTTATTGGTGGATTCATACCTCTTTCTCACACTCTCTCACTTGTTTTATTTTTACAATTCAGGATTGTACTTCATTCTAGGCTTTATTGACATGTTTTACTTTTAGTTATAACAATCCTTTCCAACAGTCTCACTTGTGTCATGTTTCAGAATTTAAACAAGGATATATTTCACACATGTGTTTTACTCAGCTTCTGTAGCTGTAATTTTCAGCCTGCTGCAGGTTATGTACTATTATATTACAGGTGGGACATCTTTATTTCAGACTTGTTTCATTTTTATTTTTAGATTACAGGCTGCATCACACTTTTGTAATCAAGCAATACTTGCAAACTCTCTTACACTGTTACTTGCACATTTTATTAATAAGTGACTACACTGCACTCTTTTGCAAACTGTCATACTTATATATTTTTTTACAGTTACAGGGAGAGAATTACTGACCTGCCTGGTGGGTCAACCGCACCAGCCTATCGGCATAGGCTCGACGGTTCATGGAACGGACACCTGCAGCTGTAATATAAATGAAGTAATATTGGAAGACACATCTCCATAATATCAGCTAGGTTAATTTCTTACATAAATAATTACATGTAACTTACTCAGTAGTGGGGCGTTGGGCATTTGCCGGGCCTCCTGGATCCAATGGTTCAGTTGGTCCTGCTTCCATCTCTTCAAGTCCGCATGGTGGTGACGGACCTGTTCACCAGTCCTTGGCATTCCTGTGGCACTGGTGAGATCATGTGCCAACCAGTCCCACGCCTCAGCCCTATATGCTCCCCACAGGACCTGGCCCTGCATGAGTTGGGCCTCATGATCATGGACGAGGAGCCAAACCATATATTTGGACTCCTCAATGCCCCACCTCTGTGCTCGGAAGCAACTACCCTCTCCTACACCTGCCATCCTGACTGCAAATCGGTTCCACAATCAGTTATGCTGTGTATTCTCGCCTGTGGGGCTTATATATACCGTTTTTCCTGCACTTATCTGTGATTGGCCATTTTGGAATTGTATCAGCTTCACAAAACCTGCTTTGTCATGCTCCTCCTTCTATTCATTCCTATATATATGTTATTACTGCATTTCTAAGTGCAACTGTCATGGCTTAGTGGTTCAGTACTTTGACTATGGTGCATGGTATCCTGGGTTCGAGCTTGGCCATTGCTTTTTATATTTTATGACTGTCTACACAGGCTAGGAGGTGTGTCTGTGTAAAGGCAGTTTTTTGATACAACTTGCTCAACGTTGCCCATCGCTTAGCTTGTTGGTGCGGTGCGCAGCTCCGCGCAAATGGGTTACGGTGGTTTACAAGTCGTTTGGCTGTCAGCACGCATATTACGCTCAGCTCAGCTACGGGCACACAGTTTCAGCGTGGTAAAATGCTGCTCAACCCCGGGCACTTATTTTACACCTGTTAAACCACTGCTCACCTACGGGCACTCATTTTAATCCTGTTAAACCACTGCTCACCTACGGGCACTCATTTTAATCCTGTTAAACCACTGCTCACCTACGGGCACTCATTTTAATCCTGTTAAACCACTGCTCACCTACGGGCACTCATTTTAAACCTGTGAAAACACTGTTCACCTACAGGCAGATATCCTCAACTTGTTAGACTGTAGCTCAGCTATTGGCACATCTGACATTTTTTTTTTAATTATCTCACATTTCTTCAAAATACATGGCCCATTTCATTACATTTTACATAAAATATAATTTTATATATGTACATATATGTCAGAGAATTGTTTTGTGCTTATTTCACTAAAAATAAAACTTGATGTTGTGGGGGCTCGAACCATGACTGCCTCCTCTTCAGTCAACGTCTCTACTGCTATGCTATTGCTTCTTGGCTTACATTGCATATTTAGTTCTTATATGCTTTTCCACTGACTGCTAACTGTGGCTAAATGCCGGGCACGCCCTCGCAAATGAGCGCACTCACGGGCAAACATCTTTACAACTTATAAAAAAAATATACGATGTTCATTTATACATTTTATGTTCATAGTCTGTGGGGGCATGTGTTGTGTTTATTCACTTTTACTCTTCTGGGGGCATGTCCGTTTGCAGGGCTCGCCCTACGGAAACGCCCCCTACTGTCTTACATGGACCGTGTTAGCCTTAGGTGTCATTCAGCATGCCCTCATGCATATGCATGGCATGCTGACATCACACCGTTTAACTGCAGCCTCCGTGTAAGCCTTGTAACTCTTATACGGAGGCTTCGTGAATCCTGCCCTATGTCAGGATGTAGCTATTTTTGCATTTGTTATTCTCTGTGGAATTACTTAACATTTTTCTACTGGGGAGGTTGAGTGAAGGTGCTTCAGTCCTTTTCAGTTCTATAATGGCTTCCAGGATGTTTGTTAACATCTTACTTTCGTAGCCTCTCACCAGAAAATCATTCTCTAAGTTGTTCAGGTTTCTCAAAAATGGTTCCATCTCTGTGGTAATTCAAGCTAATCTATAGCCTTGGTACTTCACTACAGAGAAGACCCAACTTATAGACCGGTGGTAGCAAGTGGTGGTTCCCCTACTGAAGCCACAGCCATTTACCTTGATTACTTGCTGAAACCTCTAGCAGAAAAGAATAAGTCATACATAAGAGATTCAATGGATTTTTTGAAGAAAATTAAAAACATTTATTTATTTATTGACATTTGTTAACCGGGTTAGTCCAACTGGGCTTGTGGCCCATTTTCAGTGGAGACCTGAGGAGAAAAGCTCCAATACAACAGAAAAAAATACAGTTTACAAGATAAAATGCCAGAAGTAGTTATATATACAACTTTGTACTTGTGCATTCATCATATGGAGATTATACAGAGATAAAAATTGTTAAGGTCAAGGAAGAAAGATATTAATAGTTGAGCAGGATAACTAAGTATATACATTATTTACATTAATTCAATAAACAAACTTCAAGAACTTCAACAGTGGTGTGTTAAATATCATTCAAGAACTTCAACACTGGTGGTTAAATATCATTTGAGTAGAATGAAATTTTTGGATGTGGAAGAATTGCCTATGTATAAAGAGAAGAGGAGAACACAGAAGTAGATAGGGGGAATTAAGTTGGGGTTTGACAGGGGCAGGATTTGGAGTTAAGTAGATGAAGTTTAAGTTTCTCTTTGAAATGAGACAGTTGTACTAGGAAGTTTAGTCCAAGCTTGGGTCATAGAGTACTTATATAGGAGTTTGCCCACTGATTTTTTGGGATAGTATATTTGTAGTAGATGCTGTTTAGATGTCCGGAGGGTATGAGGTGGAGAGTAGATGGTGATGAAGGAAGAGAGAGCAGGACAACCAGCAGGTTTATAAAGAATAGTGTGTATCATTTGAAGTTGGGCCAATAACAATTGATGTGGGAGTTCTAGCCAATTGAGAGAGTTTAGAGCAAGGCAGTGGTGTGTATTGTAGGGAGAGCCAGTGATGAATCGAACTTTCTCATGATAGGTTTGCTGGAGTTTGTTTAGGGTAGTAGTTTGTATATGTGTGAGCACAGGGGCAGCATAGAGAAGTGATGGGAAAAGCAGAGCTTGAGCAAGGGAGAGTTTGGAGTTGGTAGTTAAGAATCTTTTGTGGCGGTATAGTAAACCAAGCTTCTGATTTGTCTTCTTGATGCATTATAGGATGTGTAAGTTGAAATTGAGTCCATCATCGATAATAACACCTAGGAGTTTGGTGTGGGATTCGGGTTTGATAGTAGTGTGATATGAGGAAGAGATGGCAAAGGAGGATTTGTGGTGAGCTAGAGATTGAGGGAGAAATAGTAATAGTTTGGTCTTTTTAGGGTTTAGGATACGTAGATTAGTAGATAACCAGCTTTCTGTGGCTAGGAAGACCTGCTGGGTGAGGTCTTGGAGTTCAGAGATGTTATTTGAGGTAGAGATCAGAGTGGAATCATCTGCGTATTGTATGAGGGAAGATGTATTGCAAGCTGTATGAAGATCATTGGTAAAAATGTTAAATAGAAGGGGCCATAGGATGGAGCCTTGTGGGATCCCAGTTGGGACAGGTAAGAAAGGAGAGGAAGAGGTGAGCATTTTACTGATTGTTGCCTACAAGATAAGTAACTGGAGAACCAGGAAGGGAGTAGGAACTCATATTGAGATTAGCAAGTTTGGATAGTAGGAGAGTATGGGAGACTGTATCGAAAGCTTTAGATAAATTAAGGAAGAGACAAGATATCAATTTGTTATTATCTAGGGCCTCAGCAATGGTATGAGTGAAGGATAATAGGGCAGTAGTTGTGCTGTGGTTGGGATGAAAACCATGCTGGGTGGGAGTGAGCAGGTTGTGATCGAGGAGGTGTTTGAGTAGTCGTGAATGAATACATTTTTCAAGTATCTTAGAGACGGGAGATAGAATGGCTATAGGTCTATAGTTAGATGGGTCAGTTGAGTTACCACCTTTGTGCAAAGGGATAGTGTAAAAGGATTTCCATAATAGAGGGACAGTCAACTCTTGTATAGATCTCTTGATAAGTAGAGATACCGGGTAGGCAATGGAGTATGCAGCAAGTTTAAGGAAGGAGGGAGGTAGGTTATCTGTACAGGGAGAAAGTACAGTTGTGTACACTTACCATAAATGTAGATGTTCGAGTGTATTCACTGTTGCAGTCATCACTGTTGGGTTCTCCTGCTGGTAGGCAGCCCTCAGTCGGCCAGAATCCCAAAGTCTGGGTCCAGCGTCGTCTGAAGTTGCTCCTTCCCTGATGTCAGTGCGCCAGGGGTATAAAGGCTCCAGCCAATGCCATTTTCTTCAGTTTTTCTTGCCTCAGATGTCAGGTACCCCAAAAAGGCTAACAGCTTAGTCAGAAACATAAGCATGCATAAAACATACAACATTCCCCATTATTACCAGCAAATACACCTCAAAGGAAGAGAAGTGAGTAGAAATACAGAAAGTACTCATAGAAACAACAAGAGAGGGGACAGGAGGGAGGGTAACCCAGACTGCAACAGTGAATACACTTGAACATCTACATTTATGGTAAGTGT
This sequence comes from Protopterus annectens, assembly GCF_019279795.1. Lineage (NCBI taxonomy): Eukaryota > Metazoa > Chordata > Ceratodontiformes > Protopteridae > Protopterus > Protopterus annectens. The sequence continues at coordinate 1,539,267,162 of NC_056743.1, read as the reverse complement.
ACACAACTGTACTATGTTCATCGTGTTTCACTGTTGCAGTCATCACTGTTGGGTTGAATCCCAAAGCTAAGGAAGGGTGGCTGGATAAGCTACAGAAGGAGTGGCTAAAAGGCCCTGCAGAACTGCAGAGGCAAAGCCTGCCCTAGATTAAGAGTAGAAAGGGAGATTGTAGTGCTTAGTGAGGGTATGCACAGAACTCCAAGTAGCAGCTTCTAAGATTTCCTTGGTAGGTACTCCTCTGAGGAAGGCTGCTGAGGTAGAAGCAGCTCTGGAAGAATGTATCCTGATGTTACTAGGAACTTGTTTGCCATGATGAGAGTAGCAGAACCTGATACAGTGGGCAATCCATTTAGAAATAGTTTGTTTTGTGATTGCTTTTCCCTGTGATGTAGCAGCATAGGCTACAAACAATTGGTCTGTTTTTCTGAAGATCTTAGTCCTGTCCAGGTAAAAGCGAAGCTGCCTGTGTATGTCCAACGAATGCAAAATCCTCTCTTCTTTATTTTGAGGATTTGGGTAGAAAGTAGGTAAGTCTGATTCAAGGCTACCTTTGAAACCACCTTAGGCATGAATGTGGGGTTTGTCCTTAGAGAAACCTATGAACCTATTAAACCCTGTCCTGGTGAAAAATAATGAAAGGTTCCACAGCCATGAGTGCTTGTAACTCCAAAACTCATCTGGCAGAGGTTATTGCTAAAAGGAGAGCAGTTTCCCATGATAAGAACTTTAAATCTGTAGTAGCAGCAGGATCAAAAGGAGGCAGAGTTAGTTTTTCCAAAACATAGTTGAGATCCCAAGCGGGAGTTAGTGCTCTTCTAGGGGGCCCTATATTTTTTGCCCCTCTGAGATATTGTTTAAGTAACGGATGAGAGAAAATTGGGGGATCCGTATTGTAATGAGCAGAAATAGCTGAGGCATGTACTTTGATAGATGAAAAGGGTAGGCCCTTATGCGACATCTCTGTTAGGTATTGTAAAATCAGAGAAATGTTTGGAGTTGTAGTATCAAAACCTTGGGCCTGATTCCAGGTGCAAAATCTCTTCCATTTTCTTGCATAAGATTTCCTGGTGCTGGGCCTTCTGGCTTCAAGGATTACATCCATTACCTGTTTGGTAAGGGTAGAATTGTTTATAGCCCCTGGATCCGCCAAGCTGCTAGATTCAGAGTTTTGATATGGCTGTGCAGGATCCGGCCTTCTTGTTGAGACAGATGTGGAATTTGAGGTAGAATCCAAGGTGGGCCCTGAGACAGGTTCATCAGGATTGAGTACCAGAGATTGTTGAGGCCAGTTGGGAGCCAGTAGAATCATTTTTGGTCTATCCTGTTTGATCTTTAGTAGTACTCTTGGCAGTGGAGGAAAGGCATACACTGAGAGGTTTTTCCAACTTAATGAGAGAGCATCCACTTTCCATGCTAGTTTGTGGTAGGTCCTCGTGCAAAAAGTTTAAAGCTGGTGGTTTTGGGGGGATGCCGAAAGATCTATGTCCGGACATCCCCATGTCTCTGTTCTCATCCTGAATATCTGAACATCCAACATCCATTCATGTGGGTCTGATAGGTTTCTGCTTAGGTGGTCTGCCAGAGTGTTGTGTTTTCCTGGCAGGAATTGAGCTTGTAAATCTACCTTGTAGGCCAGTGTTGTGTTCCACAGAGTCATGGCCAGTCTGCAAAGGGGGAATGAGTGGGAACCTCCTTGCTTGTTTATGTACCACATCACTGTAGTGTTGTCTGTCTTTACCAGTAATTGCCCCGGTTGTATAAGATCCTTGAAAGATGTCAGGGCATTCTTTACAGCTAACCTCTGAGGTCTGTCTGAGCTCGGAAAGGACAAATTTTTAGCTGGCCAGTTCCTGCTGAATCTCGGTGGTTGCACCTGTAAAAAATCCTTAACCATCTGCATAGATTTGGCCTTGTCTTCCATTTTCTTTAATACCTCCTCAGCTTTGGCCCCAAACAAAACAATGTGCTGTAGAGGAGCATCCAGCAATTTTGCCTTAACCTGATCTGGCAAATTTTGCTCCTTTAACCAAGCATGCCTTCTAATAACTGTACCAGTTGCTGCTGCCCTGCAAGAAGCCTCCAAAGAATCAAAACCACAGTGCAGGCTATGTTTCCCCACCTGCTCAGTAGCATGCAATAAATCCTGCAACTCCTTATTTTCTGCACAACCAGAAACAGCTAACATCTTTTGTTTCAAAACAGACAAGAGGTATTGCTGATATTTTAACATATGAAATTGACAATTCAAAGCTCTAATAGATAAAGTAGCAGAAGTATAAACATTTTTGCCCCATCTTTCCAAAGCTCTGGACTCTCTATCAGAGGGGATAGGGTTCTTTGCAGAGGCTGCTTTAACACCCTTAGGACCCTAAGAAATTGTTTCTGGATCAGCTGAAGGATTTTTAAAAAGGAATTTGTGAGAGTCTGGAACCCTATAATAACTGTCTGGTTTAACAGGAGCAGGAGGAAAAGAATCAGGAGTCAGGGTAGATTCTGTAAAAACATCATCCACTATCTCTAATACTGGGGGGATAGCCAGGGGCCTATGCTGTGGGAGAAGAAGAAAATCTCTAAGTCTTCTCTTGGATTCAGAATATTCCTGACCTTCCCAGTGAAAATGCTCTCTCATGTCATGCAAGGTTTCCCCAAAGGAGTAATCTTCAGGAGGGGAAGCTGAATGAATGGAGTCTTGAGCATCAGAATCCTCATAAGGAGGGAAAGAGTAATCCTGTTCAGAGGAAGAAACAGAGGAAATTAAAACCTGATCTGAAGATTCATAATCTGGTTCTTGCCTAGGCCTTTTGTCTGGAGGGGGATGGGAACCCCTGATCATAGTCAATAGGTCTTCGGCCATTTTAAGCATCTGTTTCTGTGGTCTAGGACCCTGATCTGAAGAGGCCTGTGCTTGTTTCTTTGTCTTTGCTGGAGTCTTAGCCTTTGCCTTTAAAAACTGAAGCCATCTTTACATGAAGTTGTGTAGGCCTGAAAACTCCCTCAGAAGCTGGTACCTGCACAGCGGCTCTGGACTCATCTGAGGGAGCATTATCCAAAGGTCCGGTCCCTTGAGATTCTGAAGGCCTCATTGGTTCCACGTGGGAGTTGGTATCGGCAAGCGGATCCAAAGTGTCGGATGTCAGGGGCTGCGAAAGCACCTCACTGATGACCGATGAACCGGCAACTGGCTCTAGCTGAGTATCGCCGTCCATTTTGGAACTTGGAGGCCTGTCTTTATCTTTGCGTTTTTTATAAACTCCGGTAGTCAGATATGAATCCGACAACATTTTATAGTTAAATCTTCTCCCAAAATAATGAAAGGCAAAATCATACCGACGCTTAATAGTGCAATGGTTAAATCTAGCACAAAACTGACAACTAGCTACGTCATGGTCAGAGCCTAGGCAAGGGATACAGTAAGAATGAAAATCCTTATGAGGTATTTGCTTCCCACAAGAAATACAATTATTAAATTTTTCTGACATCAGTCTGGAGCAAGAAAAATGTTTCCCCAACGGGGTACTCAGCTTTAAGAAGTCGTCTTCGGTTTTGAAATCACCAGAAAATTCACAGGAGTCAGCCGACCGGCACTTGCGAACTGCTTTTGCTTCGGGCACCGCGCGGCAAGAAAGACTGAAGAAAATTGTGTTGGCTGGAGCCTTTATACTCCTGGCACACTGACGTCAGGGAAGGAGTGACTTCAGCCGATGCCGGACCCAGACTTTGGGATTCTGACCGACTGAGGGCTGCCTGCCAGCAGGAGAACCCAACAGTGATGACTGCAACAGTGAAACATGATGAACATCAAGGTTTGAGTTTTTGGAGAAGTGATCGGATGTAGGAAGTGGAAACTAGGTGTAAGGAAAAGGGGGTTTTGTTGGATGGGTTGGGAGGGGTTGTCAGAGAGGTAGTATTACAGCTGGGAGGCATGAGTGTTTGAATAGTTTCATAGAAATGTTTATTGAGCAGAGTAGCTGTTTCAAGAGAAGGTAAGTTACGGTAAGGGGAGATGTTTCCAGGGGAGCCAGGAGAAAGGATTTTATTAATGGATGTTCCAGAACATTTTATGGTTGGATTTGTTATTTAGTTGGGCAGTGTTATAGAAGGACTTTTTGTCATTATTGGTATGCTTTTTAATGAGATTTCGCAGACATTTGTAGTTGTGAAATAGGGGTAAGTCTTTAGTTTTTATCCAAGCTTTCCATGCTTTGTCCCTTTCAAGCACAAGAGATTTTGTTTTTTTTTTTGAAAGCAAGGGGGCATGTTTAGATTTTAGTCTGATTTTCCTGGAAGGGGCGAGTGAGTTCAGGATGTCAAGGAAAATACTATTAAATCTATTTGTGGCATCATTGAGTCATTGAGAGGAATTTGCTTGAGGATGGACCAGTCTATGAATGATAAGACAGAATTAAATTGGGCTAGGTTGAAGTTAGAGAGTTTTTGACAGTCTCTATAGTGGTGAGATTTGGGTAGTTGGAGGGGGTGTCGAAGGACAGAGATAAGTAGGTGGACACTAAGTTGGTCTGGGTGAGTTGAGGTGGTATGGTATAGTGAAGGGGAGTTGGTCAGTATCCAGTAGATTATCAAGCCAGAGTTTCTATGTTTATATAGATGAGTTGGAGATGATATAAGCTGATGAAAACCATGTAGATTTATACTAAGTTGGGGAGAGTCAATTTTCAGTTTGGACCAGTCTATATTGACATCACCCAAGATGAGGGTTTCATGTGGTATGTTTTGGGAGAACCAGAATAAAATTTTCTCAAGGATTGTTAAGTTGTTTCCTGGAGGGATAGAGATGGAAGCAATAACTAGATTTTATGAGTGTTGAGGTGGTAATTAAGAACTAGGAGTTCTGATGGATGAAAGTCAGGGAGGGGTGAGGGAAATGGGGAGAGGTTGAGTAAATTTGAGTATAAGATGGCTACACCACCTCCTTTTTTTTGGTGTTCTGTCTGAGCGGTAGATGTTATAACCTGATGGAAGTATTTCCTTACTTGAGATATGTGGCTTGAGCCATGTTTCAGATAAAGAAATAACGTGTGGTTAAGTATGGGCTACCCATGCCTGGAATTGAGTGATTTTGTTGGTTAGGCTCTGAATGCTGTGGGAATATATGGATAAGTGATTAGTAGGTGGAGAGTCTAGTAGAGTGAGCAGGCAGGAGGGAGAGATGTTAGAGGGAGTAGGGGAGGTAGTGGCTAAGGGAGGTGGGTGGTTGAAGGGAGAAGTTGAGGGGCCAGGGTTCTGGTGGATATCACCAGATGCTAGTAAGCTATTTAACAGATAAAGCATTGTAGTACTGGTAAGATGTAGTTTATGCAACTTAAGTTTAGGTTTATAAGTAGGAGGGAATGCTTGCACTCTGTATAGTTCATGACAGCATGAGGTGGGGAGGTTGAAAAGGGTGGGGGAGATATAAAAGACAGATGTTGCATTATGGTTGTTGCTGGTAGTACAGGTAGGAGAGATAGATATTAGGCTAGGAAGGTAGTTATGATAAGCTGTTAGAGTTGAGAGTAGGAGGAGAAGAGAAGTCGAAATTATAATGTGTTTCATTGTTAATGAGTGGGAGAGGATAGGAGCAGTGGCTGTGAAAAAGGTTAAACTAAAAGAAGTGATGAAGTAGAAAGGGTTAGTAAGAAGTTGATTGTTATTGGATGTTTGGGAAAGGAAGGGGTGGAACTGGATGGTATAAAGGAAACTGTAATGGGGTGGGTGGGAATGGGGGTAGGGTAGGGGAGTGAAGTGTGCCCGAGCGTAGCAAGGGCGAACGGAGTGGGGCTAACACTAAGGTCACAGTAGCACATACAAGAAACAATCAGTGAAAATCAGTTAAAAAAGTAGTATGATATGCTAGGGAGAGACAGAGAGAGAAAAAAAAGGTGGATGGTATAGAAAAAAAAGCCAGACAAGAGTATGTACTGAGAAATCTGTCTTAGGAGACAAAGGAGGCAGTAGGGTAAAATATCAGTCCAAGTTGACAATAACTAAGGACACAGGAGTCTATTGAAGTAAGACTAGGGAAGAAGAAACGGGAGAGGCAAAAATAGAAAAAAGTCAGCAGTGTGACTTTAGCAGAGGGACAGTATCAGGCAGTGAGAAGAAATAGTTAAAAAGTCACAAAAACAGAAGCCAGACATGACAGACCAGTGATAGGTCACAGGGACAAAGAAAAGGTTAAAAAGTGTGACAAAAGATGGGCAGTGGAGTAAGGAGAAAGAGAAGATATAATGAAATAGATTAGGGCTGCTGGCGTCTCTACTCCTGTGCTAGTTTCCACATAGCGAACAAGCACATTCAAAAAACAGGTTATGCTCACACTGGTATGTTAAGGAATAATTCTACAACTATAAGCATATAAATGCAGCCTTGATGCAATGATTGGAGCTTAACTTAGTCTCTATGGGCACATACTTAGGACTTCTTTGAGAGTATTCAGTAGGTTCCAGGAAATTAAAACTGGAGGCTAGAAGTCAGGATATCAGTTTCAGGTGACTTTCAAGGTAGGTTATACAGTGGCCTGGAGAAGCTGCAGGGGGCATCCACTATATGTTAGGACTTCTTTGAGAGTATTCAGTAGGCTGCAGGAAATTAAAACCGGAGGCTAGAAGTCAGGATATCAGTTTCAGGTTACTTTCAAGGTAGGTTATAAACTGGCATGGAGAAGCTGCAGGGGGTATCCACTATATGTCGCAAAGGAACGAAGTCGCTCAGCAGTAGGCAAGGAGAAGAATTTATTTACAGTGGAAGCTGACAGTATTTTGGTAACTACTGATGTGGAATCCTTGTACACATTGCTCCCTCACAATTACTGTATAACAGCAGCTATGGAGTCTTTTAAGAAACAAAATCTGGGTACACAGGCACAACTGCAAAAGTTAAGCAAGCTCATTAATCTTCTACTGGACTTCAATTTCTTTACTTTCAATGGCAAACACTACAAACACATAACTGGTATAGCAATGGGGGCTGCCATGGCTCCCAGCATAGCTAACATAGCCCTGGGCAAATGGGAGGAGGACTTTGTGTTAAACAACACAGATTACATACAGAATATCACATGCTATTTACGTTTTATTGATGATGTATTTATTGTGTGGGAAGGTGCCACCTTGCAGCTTGGAGATTTTAACACTTACCTCAATCAAACAACCCCCTTCCTGACGTTTACCTCTTCCCATAGCTGTACTTCAACCACTTTCTTAGATATGCAGATTTCCAAGGACACCAACAATAACAGAATCACCACTGATCTATTTAGAAAACCAACGAGGGTTAACTTATTACTCCACAGTAAAAGTCTACATCCTACAAAAACCAAGTATAATGTAGTGAAGTCCCAAGGCTATAGATTAGCTTGAATTACCACAGAGATGGACCGATTTTTGAGAAACCTGAACAACTTAGAGAATGATTTTCTAGTGAGAGGCTATGAAAGTCAGATGTTAAAAAACATCCTGGAACCCATTACAGAACTGAAAAGGACTGAAGCACCTTCACTCAACCTCCCCAGTAGAAAAATGTTAAGTAATTCCACAGAGAATAACAAATGCAAAAATAGCTGCATCCTGACATACACTTTTGCTTATCACAGTATCAAAAATATTATTGAAGAAAACTGGGACATTGTCACAGGAAACCCTTTTCTGATTAACATCTTAGGTGAAGCCCCATCATTTATTTATAGGAAGGCCAGGAACATTAGAAGTTTTGTTGAATTTAAACCTAGACCATGTGAGAAAAGCACTAAAATGTGAAACTAATTGTACATTTTGTATATTTATACAGCAAGGTGATAGTTTTTATTGCCCTTATTTAAAGAAGATAATTAAAACCAGTGCAGGGGGTGACTGTAACACTAAAAAAGTAATTTACAGGGCACAGTGCAATGAATGTGATGTGTTGTATGTGGGCAAGACTGTAAATAAACTCAAGCATAGGATTTCATGTCATCTGTCAGAAATCTGCTCTGGATGTAAAATAATGCACTAGCCAAACACTGTTCTCTTCATAAAAGACACAAAGGTTTTAATTTCCAGATCCTGGATCGCATAGACATGGGTGATCTTGAAGGAGACATCCCGAATATTCTGGAGAAACATGAACTCATGGCAATTAAAGCTGAACTCTTTTAGGAAGCCTGGACTAAACTATTACTGTTCAATTAAAAGTGCATTGGAGCTTAGAAAATTGCCACATTGTTTACATGACTAATTGTATTTTATTTTACTTTATAATACAAATTGGTTTAAAATACCATTTTAAATCAGTTGAAATTTAAGTGTATATTTTGCTTCCATCATCATTCTTATTTTTATTTTTTCTGGTTCTTTTTTCCCCTTTATTCAAAATGATATGTAATAACAATACTAACTAATTATACAATCATATAGGTTTTTAGGGTTCTTGTTCACAGACCTGAAGAAGTCTAGAAGGACGAAAGCGATCTTTGTTAAGAATAGGTTATGAAAATAGAAATTGATTTTTACATGTAAAATGTATATGTATATATTTATATATATATTTTTTGACTGCCAAATGAACAAAGGTTGATATATTTCCAACCATGTAGTATATTGTCTTGGATAAAATCACAGACGTAATAATCTACTTAACAATTTGGTTAAATAAGAGGTACCACATCATTATATAATTTTATTTAAAGTACATAATATTATTATGACAGCTACTAAGTAGGGCAGGACCAGCTCGAATGTCACACAGATGGGGGAAGGGATGTGAATTTAACATGTGTACCAATAACACTTTGTTTTACAGCACAATAAACCACTCCCATGCCTGATAAAAAGTATATATATATATATATATATATATATATATATATATATATATATATATATATATATTTAGAAAGCTTGTAAGGAAATTATTACTCAATTTTTGTTTTACTTGGATCGCTTGTCTGTGTACTTAATAAAGGATTTTCGACTATAAACAGACTGCCTGCCTTGCTTGGATTACTTTCAAATACTTAATAATGCTATACAATTATATATTTTCTATTATTACTTTTTGTTTTGTTTTGTTTTGACTTAAGACGAGTTTACGTTCGCTACTTCTACTACTATTGTCTGATCTGATTAATATACAGTCATTAACTAAAAAGATATGGACTGAAAATCATCCACACAGTAAAGGTTCTTACACTGCTTTGTTTTTGGACCCACTACACTTTAGTGGGTTGTTTTGAGACTTCGGGGATACCACGGAGATTACTTGTTTTTTGTTGGTACTTTGGTTTCTGAGATCAAAGTTTTCGTTCTGTCAAAGGATCCCTGAATTGGTGCAGAATTCCAGCATTTTAAGACATGGATAATGACAGGCTAAAAGATTTACTAACTGTACCTATCTGGAATGATACAGAAGCAGATCTGATACAAACGGATACAGAAAATGGACAGGGAAGAATGGCCCAGAAAATATGAATTCAGAGAGGTTTTCTAAACTAGAAAAGCAACTGAAACGTATGCAGGGTCTATACTGGGAACAAATTTATTTACAACAAAGCACAGATAAGAAGAGACTACCCCGGGGACTTAGATTGAACAAAAGACCAATGTGGAAAAGTATGGATGATTCACTTTCTAAGGAATGGGAAGATATTTTAGAGGATGCCACCATAAACCACTCCCATGCCTGATAAAAAGTATCTATCTATCTATCTATCTATCTATCTATCTATCTATCTATCTATATATCTTTAGAAAGCTTGTGAGGAAATTATTACTCTATTTTTGTTTTACTTTGATCGCTTCGCTTGTCTGTGTACTTAATAAAGAATTTTCAGCTGGAAACAGACTGCCTGCCTTGCTTGGATTACTTTCAAATACTTAGTAATGGGGTACAATTATATATTTTCTATTATCACTTTCTGTTTTGTTTTGTTTTGACTTAAGATGAGTTTACATTCGCTACTTCTACTGCTATTGTCTGATCTGATTAATATACAGTGATTAACTAGAAATATATGGACTGAAAATCTTCCACACAGAGAGGTTTCTTACACTGTTTTGCCAATGACCACAAACAATTCAGTCTCATGGAAATGCAATACTGGCTTTGAGTAAGCTATGATGGCCTGGAAAATATGCTCAGAAAAAAGGCCTCTACTAACAAACAACTATGGCCAAAACACAAGCCTGAATATGGACAATGCTACACAACCAATACTACCTAGGTAGAAAAAAATTGAAGAAATGTTTAAACGGATAAAGGATCAAGGAGACTCTAGAGAATGCATTAAATGCAAACATGTTATACGATAATCTACTAGCAGGAAATCAGAATAAATAAACCCAACCAGATGTTTAACAATTGTAGAAAATTTCTAGTTAATACCTCACACATAGTGAAACAAGCTAGCAAATTATATGCAGACAATAAAAGTGTTAAAAATAACTCAGAAATAAGCAAAGAAACAGGATACCTAATGTTATATACCACAGATTAGTTTGCTCAGTGCCCTTCCTCTGACTTCCTCCGATTAGCTCAGTGTGAAATGCCAGAAACACTCACAAGTTAACGTTTTAAGTAACAAAGCTGAAACCTGAAACAACTTGAAAAATCCAATGAGGTGCTTACTCCAAGCCATAGTCCAGGCAACCCAGTCAGTCAATGACCATAAACAATTGTAGAAAATTTCTAGTTAATACCTCACACACAGTGAAACTAGCTAGCAAAGTGTATACAGATAATAAAAGTGCAAAAATAACACATAAGTAAGCAAATAAACAGGATACTTAATGTTATATATCACAGATTAGTTGGCACAGAGCCTTTCCTCCGACTTCCTTTGATTAGTTCAGTGTGAAATAGCAGAAGCAATCACAAGTTAACTTCTTAAGTAACAAAGTTGAAACCTGAAACAACGTTTAAAAAAAACTTGAAAGAACCAATGAGCTGCTTACTCCAAGCTGTAGACCAGACAACCCCATTCAGCCAATGACCACAAACAATTCACTCTCACTGAAATGGTATACTGGCTTTAGCTAAGCTATGATGGTCTGGAACATGTGCTCAGACACAGCCTTTACTAACAAACAACTAGGCCCACAACAGAAGCCTAAATATGGACAATGCTACACTACCAACACTACTTAGGTAGAAAAAAACTTCAGAAATATTTAAACATATAAAGGCTCAAGGAGACTCTAGAGAATGCTTTGAAATGTAAACATGCTATATGATCCACTACTAGCAGGAAATCAGAACTAACAAACCCAACCAGATGCTTAAGAATTGTAGAAAACTTCAAGTTAATACCTCACAAACAGGGAAAATAGCTAGCAAAGCATATGCAGGCAATGAAAGTGTTATAAATAACTCAGAAATAAACAAAAAAAGGATACTTAATGTTATATATCACAGATTAGTTTGCTCAGAGCCCTTCCTCCAATTTCCTCCGATTAGTTTAGTGTGAAATGGCAGAAACACTCACAAGTTAAGTTCTTAAGTAAAAAGTTGAAACCTGAAACAACTTTAAAAAAAGACTTGAAAGAACCAATGAAGTGCATACTCCAATGCGTAATCCTGGCAACCCCAGTCAGCCAATGACCACAAACAATTCAATCTCACTGAAATCCTATACTGGCTTTGGCTAAGCTATGATGACCTGGAACATGTGCTCAGACACACAGCATCTACTAACAACAAGGCCCAAAACAGAAGCCTAAATATGGACAATGCTACACTACCAACACTACTTGGGTAGAGATAAACAGCAGAAATGTCAAGTTAATACCTCACACACAGTGAAACTTAATAGCAAAGTATATGCAGACAATAAAAGTGCAAGAAATAACTCATAAATAAGCAAAAAACAGGATACTTAATGTTGTACATTGCAGATTAGTTTGCTCAGAGCCCTTCATCTGACTTCCTCCGATTAGCTCAGTGTGAAATGGCAGATACACTCACAAGTTAACTTCTTAAGTAACAAAGCTGAAATCTGAGACAACTTTAAAAAAAACTTGAAAGAACCAATGAGGTGCTTACTCCAAGGCGTACCCCAGGTAACCCCAGTCAGCCAATGACCACAAACAATTAATTCACACTGAAATTCTATACTGGCTTTGGCTAAGCGATGATGGCCTGAAACGTGCCCAGACACACAGGCTCTAATAACAAGTAGGTCCAAACCACAAACCTGCATATGGAGAATGCTACACTACCAACACTACTTAGGTGGAACAAACTGCAAAAATGTTTAAACAGATAAAGTATCAAAGAGACTCTAGAGAATGCTTTTAAATGCAAATAAGTTATATGATACACTCCTAGCGGGAAATCAAAACAAACAAACCCCACCAGATGCTTAACAATTGTAGAACATTTCTAGTTAATTCCTCACACAGTAAAGCTAGCTAGCAAAGTATATGCAGACAATAAAAGGGCAAAAAATAGATCATAAATAATAAAAAAAAACAGGATACTTAATGTTATATATCACAGATAAGTTTGCTTAGAACCCTTCTTCTGACTTCCTCCGATTAGCTCATTGTGAAATGGCAGAAACTCTCACAAGTTAACTTCTTAAGTAACATGGTTGAAACCTGAAACAACTTAAAAAAAAGCTTGAAAGATCCAATGAGGTGCTTCTTCCAAGGTGTAGTCCAGACAACACAAGTCAGCCAATGACCATAAACAATTCACTCTAACTGAAATGCTATACTGGCTTTGGCTAAGCGATGACAGCCTGTAACATGTGCTCAGACACACAGCCTCTACTAACAAAACTGGGCCCAAAACAGCAGCCTGAATATGGACAATGCTACACTACCAACACAACTTAGGTAGAAAAAACTGCAGAAATGTTTAAACATATAAAGGCTCAAGGAGACTCTAGATACATAAAACAACTTTAAAAAAAAAGCTTGAAAAAAATAAGGTGTTACCCCAAGACGTAGTCCAGGCAACCCCAGTTAGCCAATGACCACAAACAATTCACTCTCACTGAAAGGCTATACTGGCTTTGGCTATGCTATGAAGGCCTGGAACATGTGCTCAGACATACAGCCTCTACTAGCAAAACTAGGCCCAAAACAGAGGCCTGAATGTGGACAATGCTACACTACCAACTCAACTTAGGTAGAAAAAAAAATGCAGAAATGTTTAAACATATAAAGGCTCAAGGAGACTCTACAGAATGTTTTTAAATGTAAACATGTTATATGATCCACTACTAGCAGGAAATCAGAACAAACAAACCCAACCAGATGCTTAACAATTGTAGAAAATTTCAAGTTAATACCTCACAAACAGTGAAAATAGCTAGCAAAGCATATGCAGGCAATGAAAGTGTTATAAATAACTCAGAAATAAACAAAAAAGGATACTTAATGTTATATGTCACAGATTAGTTTGCTCAGAGCCCTTCCTCCAACTTCCTCCGATTAGTTCAGTGTGAAATGGCAGAAACACTCACAAGTTAAGTTCTAAAGTAAAAAGTTGAAACCTGAAACAACTTTAAAAAAACTTGAAAGAACCAATGAAGTGCATACTCCAAGGCGTTATCCTGGCAACCCCAGTCAGCCAATGACCACAAACAATTCAATCTCACTGAAATCCTATTCTGGCTTTGGCTAAGCTATGATGGCCTGGAACATGTGCTCAGACACACAGCATATACTAACAACAAGGCCCAAAATTCTAGTTAATACCTCACACACAGTGAAACTTGATAGCAAAGTATATGCAGACAATAAAAGTGCAAGAAATAACTCATAAATAAGCATAAAACAGGATACTTAATGTTATATATTACAGATTACTTTGCTCAGAGCCCTTCCTCTGACTTCCTCCGATTAGCTCAGTGTGAAATGGCAGAAACACTCACAAGTTAACTTCGTAAGTAACAAAGTTGAAACCTGAAACAACTTAAACAAAGCTAGAAAGAACCACAAAGGTGCTTACTCCAAGGCGTAGTCCAGGCAACCCCAGTTAGCCAATGACCACAAACAATTCACTCTCACTGAAATGCTATACTGGCTTTGGCTAAACTATGATGGCCTGGAATATGTGCTCAGACACACAGCCTCTACTAACAAAACTGGGCCCAAAACAGCAGCCTGAATATGGACAATGCTACACTACCAACACAACTTAGGTAGAAAAAACTGCAGAAATGTTTAAACATATAAAGGCTCAAGGAGACTCTAGATAATGCTTTTAAATGTAAACATGTTATATGATCCACTACTAGCAAGAAATCAGAACTAACAAACCCAACCAGATGATTAACAATTGTAGAAAATTTCAAGTTAATATCTCACAAACTGTGAAAATTGCTAGCAAAGCATATGCAGGCAATGAAAGTGTTATAAATAACTCAGAAATAAACAAAAAAAGGATACCTAATGTTATATATCACAAATTAGTTTGCTCAGAGCCCTTCCTCCAACTTCCTCTGATTAGTTCAGTGTGAAATGGTAGAAACACTCACAAGTTAAGTTCTTAAGTAAAAAGTTGAAACCTGAAACAACTTTAAAAAAAAACTTGAAAGAAACAATGGAAGTGCATACTCCAAGGCGTAATCCAGACGCACAGCATCTACTAACAACAAGGCCCAAAACAGAAGCCTGAATATGGACAATGTTACACTACCAACACTACTTGGGTAGAAATAAACTGCAGAAATGTTTAAACAGATAAAGGATCAAGGAGACTCTACAGAATTCTTTTAAATGCAAACAAGTTATATGATACACTCCTGGCAGGAAATCAGAATAAACAAACCCAATCAGATGCTTAACAATTGTAGAAAATGTCTAGTTAATACCAGGCCAGTATGTCATTTGTTAAGGCACTAAATAAATATTATGAGCGTACAATCGACAAGGAAGTTAGCATTGTTTTGGGCCTTGCCAATGATGTAAAACCATTTGAAAAGGAACCTTTCTTTGCCAAACAATTGAATAGGGTGGCTTCTGACCTAAACAATTTGGAGACACAACTCAAGACTAAGAAAATTCAGAAATTTAACAGGGATATGGCGTATTATCAGGGCAATAATCCTTTCAGCTCTAACAAACAGGTTAAATTTAATATTCCACATAGCCGTCCCACTAAAAGGAAAAGACCCAAATCAATCTTAAAAAACAATTTTGTTTCTGATACTGGCTCCTCTACTGAAGAATTTACTTTTGGCCCCGAGAGTGAATTGCAGATTGCATCTGGTTCACCTACTCCCAAGCGATCACTCACAGGGGCCCCTTTAGGATTGGGTACAGAAGAGGGGGGAGGAAACACAAAGGCCGTTACTGACATACAAGGACTTTTACAACTTGTGATGACGAAGTAAATTCACGTATGTACAACAATGTCTTAAATCTCTCCAGTTATAATTTATCACCTATTGAAGTCAATATTCTCAATAAAGGTCTCACATTTGTTCCCGTTTTTTTTATTACCTTCAGATTCATTTGCACAAGATGTGTTATCATTTTGTAGATTGCTTAATTTAAGATTATTCTTTGGTTGTACTAATGGTTTTGATGTTTCAGAGAAATTCAAATATCATAAATCTCAATTCAACCCACCTCTGCATCTCGTTGTCTCCCAGTTTCAAAATAATGTTCTCAAGGATCTTCATTACGCCCATTCAGCATCTGATATTCGATCCAATAATATCACAATGACAGAACAACAAGCGATCAGGAATTTACAAAATAATCATGACATTGTAGTTATTTCAGCAGACAAAGGGGTGCTGTTGTGGTCTTGGATTGGCATGATTACAATCAAGAAGCTCTCAGGCAATTATCTGATGAAAAATATTACGCCAAAATGATCATAAATCCTACATCCAGATTTCAAAAAGAAATTGCAGAATTTCTTTCCCATGCCAAAGATGCTTCTATCATTGATGCCAATCTTATGCATCAATTGTTAGTTCACGATTCATCTAACCAGTACATATACTTTTTGCCCAAAATACACAAGGACCCCACACCCCCCCCCAGGGAGACCGATTGTATCAGGTAGGGGGTACTTTACGGAACCTCTCTCACTGTTTTTGACTGATAAATTGAAACCTCTATTACCATTTATCTGTTCACGCCTAACGGATACAACCAATTTCCTACAGATTATCTCCGATACACAACTAGAACCTGACTGGCATATGTGCACTTTAGATGTAAGTGCCCTATACACCAATATTCCCCATTCCGGTGGATTAGAAGCCCTATCATACTGGTTGGAGACTTCTGGATTATATCCATGTGAATTCAATGAATTTTTATTAGATATGGCCTCCTATGTCCTGACAAACAATGTTTTTTTCTATCAAGATGTCTGCTACTGGCAAACCAAAGGTACCGCCATGGGCTCCTCCTTTGCGCCCATCTACGCTGATCTTTTTATGGCCTATTTGGAGAAGGATTTGATCTACAACAGTAGTAACAATATATACTTGGAACATCTTGATATTTGGCGACGATACCTTGATGATTGTTGGGCAGTATGGAAGGGTGATCTTGAAGGGTTATTTGAATTCCTAACATATCTCAACAACAACCGATGAGGCATACATTTTACTTTACATTATGATCACAATAACATCACATTCTTAGATGTATCCATCAACAGATTACCTGATCATACCCTAGGGACTAAAGTTTTCAGGAAACATCCGGAATACAACACTATACTACATGCCTCGAGTTTCCATCCCCCACACATCTGCAAGAACATTCCTAAATCTCAATTTATCAGATTAAAACGTATTTGTTCTGACAATACATCTTATAGGGAACAAAGTAAAGACCTTATCAATCGCTTTAGGACTAGGGGTACAAGATGGGCCATGTCTTTGATGCCATACACCAAGTGGGTAACATGGATAGGGAAGATCTATTAACTTATAAGACTGATTACAGCCCTTCCATCCAACCCCTTAGGTTTACCACTACATATGGCAGAAATTCAAACAACCTTATCCAGAGTATTCAAAGACACTGGAATTTGTTATTATATGATACTGATATATCCACCATTGTCCCCAAACAATGTCTTTTTTCATTTCAAAAAGGTAGGAATCTTGGCAGCACCTTCAACCATTACAAACATGGACATGACTCAGATAACCCAGAACCGATTCAAACCACCCTGACTGGATCCATTCTTATGGGATGTCATCCCTGTGGACATTGTATCAATTGTAATAAAATATCAAAAACAAAAGAATTCACCAGCAGGAATTCTTCTATCATATATGATATCAAGTTCTTTGCCAATTGTAGTTCAGATTGGCTTATTTACTTAGCTACATGTTCATGCGGGGCCTTTTATGTAGGTCAAACTTCAAGGCCCCTTAGATTGAGAATTTCAGAACACATTAGCAACATTAAAAAAGGCAGAATCAATAATGCTTTATTCAAACATCAACTATCACACCCTTCAGCTTCCTTCATGTTTACCATTATTGACATTATTCGTGGCAAAAAATCAAATAAAACGGGTTGGCACTCATTATTAAATTCAAAAGAGAAAAAATGGATTGTGAAGTTGGGTGGTCTTTTCCCACCCGGGTTGAATGACAAGTTTTAGTTTTAACCAATCACATTTGTTTGCAGTCTATTTAATTGACAGCTTTGACTATGCTCATTTCACACTGAAGAAGGCTGTGTACAGATTACCAGCCGAAACCGGTCTGTGCATTTTTTTGTTGTCCTTGTGTATTACTAAATAAAATAGTATCTTTATTGGGCCTTGTTTTGCTGGCTCTTGTTTTCTTTTTGATTAGTTAATACCTCACACACAGTGAAACTTGATAGCAAAGTATATGCAGACAATAAAAGTGCAAGAAATAACTCATAAATAAGCAAAAAACAGGATACTTAATGTTGTACATTGCACATTAGTTTGCTCAGAGCCCTTCATCTGACTTCCTCCGATTAGCTCAGTGTGAAATGGCAGATACACAAACAAGTTAACTTCTTAAGTAACAAAGCTGAAATCTGAGACAACTTTAAAGAAAACTTGAAAGAACCAATGAGGTGCTTACTCCAAGGCGTAGTCCAGGCAACCCCAGTCAGCCAATGACCACAAACAATTCATTCACAATGAAATTCTATACTGGCTTTGGCTAACCGATGATGGCCTGGAACATGTGCCCAGACACACAGCCTCTAATAACAAGTAGGTCCAAACCACAAACCTGCATATGGAGAATGCTACACTACCAACACTACTTAGGTGGAAAAAACTTAAAAAAATGTTTAAACAGATAAAGTATCAAAGAGACTCTAGAGAATGCTTTTAAATGCAAATAGGTTATATGATACACTCCTAGTGGGAAATCAGAACAAACAAACCCCACCAGATGCTTAACAATTGTAGAACATTTCTAGTTAATTCCTCACACAGTAAAGCTAGCTAGCAAAGTATATGCAGACAATAAAAGGGCAAAAAATAGCTCATAAATAATCAAAAAAACAGGATACTTAATGTTATATATCACAGATAAGTTTGCTTTGAGCCCTTTCTCCGACTTCCTCAGATTAGCTCATTGTGAAATGGCAGAAACTCTCACAAGTTAACTTCTTAAGTAACATGGTTGAAACCTGAAACAACTTTAAAAAAAGCTTGAAAGAACCATTGAGGTGCTTACTCCAAGGTGTAGTCCAGGCAACCCCAGCCAGCTAATGACCACAAACAATTCACTCTCACTGAAATGCTATACTGCCTTTCGCTAAGCTATGATGGCCTGGAACATGTCCTCAGACACACAGCCTCTACTAACAACTAGGCCCAAAACAAAAGCCTGAATATGGACAATGCTAAACTACCAACACAACTTGCGTAGAAAAAAACTGCAGAAATGTTTAAACAGATAAAAGATCAAGGAGACTCTAGACTATGCTTTTAAATGCAAACAATTTATATGATACACTCCTAGCAGGAAATCAGAACAAACAAACCCAACTGGATGCTTAACAGTTGTAGAAAATTTCTAGTTAATATCTCACACACAGTGACACTTGCTAACAAAGTATATGCAGAGAATAAAAGTGCAAAAATATCTCTTAAATAAGCAAAAACAGGATACTTAATGTTATACATTGCAGATTAGTTTGCTCAGAGCCCTTCCTCTGACTTCCTCCGATTAGCTCAGTGTGAAATGGCAGAAACACTCACAAGTTAACTTAGTAACAAAGTTGAAACCTGAAACAACTTTAAAACAGCTTGAAAAAAACAATGAGGTGCTTACTCCAAGGCGTAGTCCAGGTAACCCCAGTCAGCCAATGACCACAAACAATTCACACTCAATGAAATGCTATACTGGCTCTGGCTAAGCTATGATGGCCTGGAAGATGTGCTCAGACACAAAGCCTCTATTAACAATAAACTAGGCCCAAAACAGAAGCCTGAATATGGACAATGCTACACTCCGAACACTGCTTAGGTAGAAAAAAACAGATAAAGGATCAAGGAGAATTGACAGAATGCTTTTAAATGCAAACATGTTATATGATACACTACTAGCTGGAAATCAGAACAAACAAACCCAACCAGATGCTTAACAATTGTAGGAAATTTCTAGTTAATATCTCATACACAGTGAAACTAGCTAGCAAAGTATATGCAGATAATAAAAATGTCATAAATAAATCAGAAATAAGCAAAAAACAGGATACTTAATGTTATATACTACAGATTAGTTTGCACAGAGCCCTTTTTCTGACTTCCTCTGATTAGCTCAGTGTGAAAAGGCAGAAACACTCACAAGTCAACGTGTTAAGTAACAAAGTTGAAACCTCAAACAACTTAAAAAAAAAACTTGAAAGAACCAATGAGGTGTTTACTCTAGGGCGTAGTCCATGCAACCCCAGTTAGCCAATGACCACAAACAATTCACTCTCACTGAAATGCTATACTGGCTTTGGCTAAGCTATGATTCCTAGAACATGTGCCCAGACACACAGCCCCTACTAACAATAAGGCCCAAAACACAAGCCTGAATATGGACAATGCTAAGCTACCAACACTACTTAGGTAGAAAAAAACTGCAGAAAATTTTAAACAGATAAAGGATCAAGGAGATTCTTGAGAATGCTATTAAATGCAAGCAAGTTATATGATACACTCCTAGCAGGAAATCAGAACAAACAAATCCAACCAGATGCTTAACAAATGTAGAAGATTTCTAGTTAATACCTCACACACAGTGAAACTAGCTAGCAACGTATATGCAGACAATAAAAGTGTCATAAATAACTCAGAAACAAGCAAAAAAACAGGATACTTAATGTTATATATTACAGATTAGTTTGCACAGAGCCCTACCTCCAACTTCCTTTGATTAGCTCAGTGTGAAAAGGCAGAAACTCTCACAAGTTAACTTCCCAAGTAACAAAGTTGAAACCTGAAACAACTTTAAAAAAGCTTGAAAGAACCAATGAGGTGCTTACTCTAAGCCGTAGTCCAGGCAACCCCAGTCAGCCAACAACCACAAGCAATTCACTCTCACTGAAATGTTATACTGGCTTTGGCTAAGCTATGATGGCCTGGAATATGTGCTCAGACACACAGCCTCTACTAACAAAAAACTAGGCCCACAAAAAAAGCCTGAATATGGACAATGCTATACTACTAGCACTACTAAGATAGAAAAAAACTGCAGAAATGTTTAAGCAGATAAAGGATCAAGGAGACTCTAGAGAATGCTTTTAAATGCAAACAAGTTATATGATACACTCCTAACAGGAAATCAGAACAAACAAACCCAACCACATGCTTAACAATTGTAGAAATTTTCTAGTTAATACCTCACACACAGTGAAACTAGCTAACAAAGTATAAGCAGACAATAAAAGTGCTATAAATAATTTAGGAATAAGCAAAAAACAGGATACTTAATGTTATATATCACACATTAGTTTGCTCAGAGCCCTTCCTCTGACTTCCACCGATTAGTTCAGTGGGAAAGGACAGAAACACTCACAAGTCAACTTCTTAAGTAACAAAGTTGAAACATAAAACAACTTAAAAAAAAAGCTTGAAAAAAATGAGATGCTTACCCCAAGATGTAGTCAAGGCAACCCCAGTCAGCCAATGACCACTAACAATTCACTCTCACTGAAATGCTATACTGGCTTTGGCAAAGCTATGATGGCCTGGAACATGTGCTCAGACACACAGCCTCTACTATCAAACTAGGCCCAAAACAGAAGCCTGAATATGGACAATGCTGCACTACCAACACTACTTAGGTAGAAAAAACTGCAGAAATGTTTAAACAGATAAACGATCAAGGAGACTCTAGAGAATGCTTTTAAATGCAAACATTTTATATGATACACTATTTGCAGGAAATCAGAACAAACAAACCCAAACAGATGCTTAACAATTGTAGAACATTTCTAGTTAATACCTCACACACAGTGAAGCTAGCTAGCAAAGTATTTGCATACAAATGTGTCATAAAACTCAGAAATAAGCAAAAAACAGGATACTTAATGTCATGTATCACAGATTATTTTGCTCAGAGCCCTTCCTCCGAAATCCTCCGATTAGCTCAGTGTGAATTTAGGTCCTTGAAAGGTGTTTATAGAGTTAGTGCTTTTGAAGGAGTCTGACATGCTCACCAAAGTGAATTAATTAAAAGTTTTTCCCTGACAGCATACATAATAGTTCTAGTTTATATTAGAGTTAGCTGCTCAGTGTGGGATGTGTAGCAAGCATACCTCTCAACCATATCAAATCTTTCAGTAAATACCAGTTTTGAGGGCAAAATGTCTGGGTGCCACAAATTCCCAAATGTCCCCTTTAATTTCCAAATCTCCCAATTTTTTTTTTTAATTTGTTCCTAATATCACATGTAGGGTGTGCATGATGATACAATACCCCACTCGGGCATTATAGGTAAGCTCACCAGCTTAAATATAAACCCCTATGTCACTAGATGGGTTGCAAACTGGCTCAAGGATAGAACCCACATGGTTAGAATTGCTGGAGCCATGTCAAACTCCAAACCAGTTACAAGTGGCGTCCCACAAGGCTCAGTCCTGGGACCTCTCTTGTTCGGTATATATTTCTCGGAGGTACAGGCTAACACGGAAGGACTGTGGCTGACCAAGTTCGCAGATGACTGTAAACTGGGCACCATAATCGACTTTCCAGCTGACACAAGCATCCTACAAAAGGGCCTCATAGAAACAAACAACTGGTGCCAGAGCCATGGCCTCAAGCTAAATGCCAAAAAGTGTATAGTCATCCCCTTTGGCAAAAACAAAGTGCCCACAAATTACCACATAGGTGGTAATCCATTAAGTACAGAAGAAGTAATTAGGGACCTGGGTACCCAAGTTTATAGCAATCACTCATTTGACAACCACGTGGCCAAAGTGGTTAGAAAAACATTTTATATAGCCCACCTAATCATGAAGGGATTCACATCTAGATCAGGGGAGGTCATCGTGCCTCTTTACTCATCTCTCATCAGGCCCATAATTGAGTACAATGCCCCTTTTGGGATGTACCTTACCAGACACCTGCAGCAATTGGAAAGACCCCAAAAGTACCTCACCAAGAGGGCTCAAACATATGCTGCCTGGTTAAAGAAACTCCAGCTCTACTCAGTGGCATACTGCCTGCTCAGAGGCAATCTGTGCCTGATGTATAAAGCCATGTCCAACCCGGAATTAATGGACATGCTGCACCTCAGAAAATCCAAATCCCATCGAGCTACACGCTCGAGAGACTCAAATCTCAGCACTGAAATAAATAGGACATGCTGGAGAGACAGATTCATAACCCAGAGGCTCCCTTCACCCTGGAATAAAATCCCAGTCCAGGTTAGGCAGAGTCCCTCATTGACTCTCTTCAAGAGGAATCTTGATGAGTGGATGGGAGATTGTAGGTTTACCCCGGGTATCACTTCTGTGTCACTGTTAGACAGAGGCAGAGTATACTAACCTCAAAAAAGGGCATAGCAAAATTCATTTAAAATGGGTGGTGAAAGCCAAACACATTCTGGCTAGGCTTATAAATGCCCTAGGGCAGATAGCCTAGTATGAATCTATGAACGAACCTATGACGTCAGCTTCACGAGGCAATATTGAACTTCACTTGCTGCAGCAGAGTTGGACTGGTCCACATATGCTGCACTGATTTCAATCACTTTTCTTATGTGGAGAGAGAAATGGTCTTATGTGTGAGAGAAATGGCAATGGCATTGCAATGGTTGAAACATCATGGCTGCTATGTGTGTGTGTGAGAAACAACATCCAATATGGGTAATTCAGGAAACGGCAGTGTTAAGCTTGTTTATGCTGTACTTAATTCAGGCTCAATTTACTTTCCTTCTTTCTTTGTTTTCCCTTTGGGCTCTATTCTTGCTTATGTGGAGAGATCATGACAGAAAACGGCCTTATGTGCAAATGGGTAAGGTAATTTTGTTACGGAGAGAAACTGTGTTTGTGTAAGGTAATTCTGTTAAGGAAAAAAAATGTATGTGTGCGTGTGGGAGAAACTGTGGTGTGTGTAAGGTAGTTCTGTTAAGGGGAAAAACTGTGTGTGTGGGGAGAAACTGTGGTGTGTGTAGTGTAATTCTGTTAAAGAGAGGAACTGTGTGTGTGTGTGTGTGTGTGTGTGTGTGTGTGTGTGTGTGTAAAATGCTCTAGTTAGGTATAACTGGTGGTTAGTGTTACTCATATTCAAGCCCTGACCTTAGGTATAAGGGAGCAAGAGCCTAAATGCTCTACCCATACCGCCACTTGTGATTCAAGGAGTTAAGTCCATAGGTCTCAACTGTCCAAAGTTTTACAGAATGTCTGGAATGTTTGGCTCATACTTTTCATCTGTTCCTCTTAAAATTTGTTTTCTGGCAAATCATTAAGAACTGAATTCACTAAATAATGATAGGCATTTAAGTTTCAGTCTTCCTTTCAGGAAACGCATGGTAACACAAAACATTTTATTCTAGCAACTTTTCTAAGATTATAAAAGTAATGTTTAAAATGTGTCCCTGGTTTTGGGCCTTTGCCCCCCCACCCACAATAAATTTTGTTTTTTCCAGATTTCTTGTGCTGCCTATTTCTTCCGGGGGAAAAAAGTTTAGCGCTGCTTATGCAAAGTCTGTTTGTGTTGTTAGTAGCACAACAGTGTAATGCTTGCATTTAATGGAAAAGGCTGTGAGTTCTACTCCCACAGTATGTAGATGGATTTCTGATACTGTATTGTGTTGTACTTTTAAAGGGAATGGATGCTGCAGTCCGGAGAATATCCTCTTTGGCAGAGATACTTAGCCACTATGAACCTGTTATCAGTTTGCCATCTATTCCCTATTGCAATATTACTAGCTTATCATTTTTTTAATGTAACATAGGCAATTTATTCCTCAAGGGCAACAGGCACTTTACTTGTTAATGAAACAATGAAATATAAGGTTGTTTGCTAGCAGCAACCTCTTCATTAGTTACATATCTCTTTAATGTGGAATTATTTAGATGACTTTTACTTCTGCAGATTTACTGATACTAGTGGAGTGTAGAAGTTTGAGTAGACTTTTATTATGGAAATGTTCTGAATTGGGCAGTTTTGTCATTTTTGGTTCATGCATTTTATTTTATTGCTTACTAGAAAAATGTTCAAAACAATAAATTTAAAATGCACTCACACAAGTGTGCTGTATTATACAAGGAATATAATTTAGTACAATCAGGAAGGTGTATCAAAGAACACATGTATGTTTCATGTGCAAGGGGCCTCTGATTTGAAAACAGCCCAAAGGTAATCTTTATCTGCTATTGCCAGATGCATTTTCTTTGAATGTGGGTTTCAGTGAATGTGAGTTTCAACGGCAGAGAAGTTTTAATGCTAAGTCTATTTTCATTGTGAGACTGCACTGCTTTGTTTAGCAGATGTCTCTTAGTGTTTGTGCTATAAAATGTAAAATAAAAGTTTTATATGAAATCCAAATCATTGAAGAAGTAAAGCAGTATGCACATTACTGTTTTTATGTAAATGGGGAAAAATAGCCATGTAATGGGACATTGGAATGGCTGCAGGAGGGAGGGCTATGTATGGGAGGCCCCATTCGACCAAGAATTTGTGAGGAGGAAAGGCGGCAAACTCAAAGACAGCCTGGGGCAGCACAAACTCCAGCTATGCCACTGATCAGTATGCAATGGAGAATGACTTTTGGAGGTCCTAGCAAAATATAATATTCTTTTGTTAAGATTAGAATATTGCCTACCATTAAATGTCCTACTTTTCCACAAAACCCACGTACTGCAAGTCACCAAAAACAAAATCCTAAGGTTCATTATCTTCTCCATTCCCAGTGAACATTCATGCTACACATTTAAAAAAAAAACAATGGTTGCCATTTACTACATGGTCTGGGGGACATATTTTGGTTGTCTTTTCTACAGTTTGCTTTTGAAAGTTGGTATCCCACAATTACATTGAACTGGGCAGGGTTATATAATTATGTACGCAAATTGTATGTTAATCCATGTACCGATTTGTACCTATTTTTCATGTGCCTTTATCCAGATTTTTAACGTTTCCAGGTTGAAAGGTATGGTAGCAAGGCTGTTAGGCACACAGGGACAAACACATCACCCAGCTCCCCTTAGCAGGTCCACACCATGAATCCAGAGGTTTTGGTCACAATTCCTCTGCTAGTCCACCTTCAACCAACAATCCCTCTGCAAGTCCACCTTCAATCTACAGTATGCACACACACACACACACACACACACACACACACACACACACACACACACACACACACTTGACATTACATGACACCCCCATTCCCTTCTGCACTCCAGTCCCAAGACCAAACAGATGTAAAGATCCCCCTCCACCCTGTCTATGCTACAGAGTACAAATACATTACCTATCCCCTGCCAGTAAAGTACCAATTGCTATGCTGAAGCCCACCACCAAGTACAAAATGATATACTGAAACCCATAGTACGAAATACATAGTACTGTGATGAAACTGATTGCTACCAAAGCACTTAGTGCTGTGTGAAATTGTTAACTTGCGCAAAGCATTAAGTCTGTGTAAACAAGCAATTCTTGAATGATTTAGATGTGATATTACCAAAGGAATATATGGGTGTTATACTGTAGAAATTCTGCATAATCTAATGCTAGCCTAGTAATGCAGTTTTAGGTCAAGCTGACTATGCCCTGAACAAAATGAGTTGGGAAAAGAGTCAAGGGGAGTGATGAAATTTGGTGACTGATGTAACTCATACATTCTAGAAGTGGGTGGAAAACATGTATAAGCTGCACTTGGGGAAGGTCTGAGATTACAGCCCTTGCAATTGTGACTGAGGCCTGTAACTCCACCAAGAAGTACAGATGTCCTCTAGTCAGAATCATAGTTGTGTGGAATATATACTCATATCTAATTCACATCTACTGTTGTTTGATATAGTGGTTCCATATGTAATCATTTTCGATCACTGGAGTTGGATGAAGGCAATACAGACCTTTCCTCTGCATAGTCTGTGCTTTGTCTGTTTAGATACTGTGACGCCCCACCACTGGACCAGTAATCAAAGAGCCTCAATCCTCACCACTGGCGATAGTGGAGGATGTATACTGACAGGATGACAAGTGCACACACAGTATTTCCAGATGCAGCTCTCTGTATCAAGTGCAATTTCCCTTAAGACCACAGTCAGTCCAGGGCTGGTTTCTCCCATCTTTCTCCAGATCCCCAGTAAGACTCCCCACTGGCATAGCTATAGAGTTGAGATCTCAGCTGAGTGACCAAGCCAAGACCTCCACCACCCTCTCTGCCCAATCAGTTCTTCTTGACTCTGCCCAAGTAGCTGACATACGCACTCTTTGAGGTTTGATTTACACACACACACACACACACACACACACACACACACACACACACACACACACACACACACACACACACCTGGCAAAGGCTGGTGCAGGTTTACAAGCTATGCCCCCTTCTCCCCAGACTATAAGGTCGTTACCACTGCCACCAGTCATTCCTGCCAGCTATCTTAAGGCCCTTAACAAAGGGTGATCAATTTTACTGTGTAATACTATTATTAATAAAAGTGGTAGTTTGACCAAGAGCAAGGCTGTTAGGAGTGACCCACACAGTATCACCAAATAAATATGCAAGTACTCTCAAAACTTAAATATCTTTATACAGATCAGCCACAATGAAAGGTTTAAATATATTTAATAATAAATAATAAAAGAACAAGAAAATACTCACAATGACATCTGAGTTCAAAACCACAGGAAATATTAAAAATAACACTGCAGTACAGGCTCAGGAAAATAAAGAAAAAAATCTAAACTAAGCTTTGCTATATTCCTGACTGTATCTAAAAGAGAGTTACTATACCCTAATAACTTCCTTAATTAAAGCAAGGTAGAGGATGTAATGAGTGGTTCTTGTTATCAGGTCCAAGACAGAATACAGAATGCTCTGTCTCACTCAAAGACTTCTTAAAATAATATCTAAAATATTACTGCTGGGATAGCTTGCAGAATGACATCACTTCTTATCTGACTTCTAGTTCCCATGCAAATCCCCCATTGCTGAACCTGGCAGTATTTAGCATCTAACTGTAAAAATACCCAGACAAGGGCTTTTGCTCAGATCTTTTGCAGATGCTGGAAGTCATAAAACAATTGCTTTCCTTTGTGTTTCCAAAGTAGCAATTAGTTCACTCCAAAGACAATGCAGAAAGCTTCCTATTACACACTTTGTATCTCTAGCTGCATTGAAAACTTAAGAGATAGTCTCTTTATGGCATAGCCTATAAAGTAATTTAATTTCAGATTTTTTTAAAGTTTGCTGGACTGAGGTTAACCCTCCAGTTTCCTCTGTTAATATATACATTTAAACAGTTACAATAGTGCTTGTATATTTCTGTTCTCTTCCAGACGGGCACACTGTGGATACATTTTAAGCACAAAGCACTTTATAAATACCTTTTCAACAAAAACATCTGTACAAATCAGTTTGCTATACACATGACATACAGTTCTAATACATTTGTAACACAAGCATCTTATATGACATACAGTTCTAATACATTTGTAACACCAGCATCTTGTATAAGTTAGTTTGAGATTCACAAAAGACATATAATTAAATACAAAATGCCAGCTAGCTGTGCTGGCAGTACCTCCTTTTTTCACAAGTAGTATGAACTACTCTATTAGTACATGCTAGCATAATGAGATCTGAGGAAGCCATTCGCTTCATCAATAGAAACAGGTGAAAGCATTTTAAAATAATAATTTTTTGGTAAGCACAAGATGAGGCATGTGATTTCACTTAAAATAACTTTCTTTATATATTACTTGGACAGTCACCCCTTTTTATGTGGTATTTTTGTGTGGGCATATGTATGTATCTATGTGCATTTGTGTATGTTTATGTGTCGGTATTTGTGTATGTGTACATATATGCATGTGTAGTTATATATACATATCTGTATGTGTGTATATGCATGCATGTTTGTATTGATGTGTATTTGTGTGTGTGTGTGTGTGTGTGTGTGTGTGTGTGTGTGTGTGTGTGTGTGTGTGTGTGTATGCGCATTTGTGTTTAAGCACTTGCACATGCATTTTACATATTTTTTTTTGGTTTGTCTTGACTCAGTCCTTTTATGTGGCCAATCTCTGACCCTTCCATTTCCCCTTCCCTATGTGTTCTGAGTCCAAATAAAAAGATGAGCCAAACCAACACCGCTGCAAAAATCTTCTATTTAGTATACAAAACACACAGAACAAGTAAGCGCTTTCATGATCACATTGACCACTTCATCAGACTGAATACATCAGACCTAACAGCTTCCTTATAAGCACATAATTAATCACAATTAATCAATTATACAATTAATAAAATCATCCTAAGTATATAAATATATATATATTTAAAATGATATAAAAAGCAATACTCCAATTCATTTATAGCTAATGATATGTATATTTAACTAATATCACTCTTATACTAAATTTAACATTTTAAGTGTTCTAGCCTTCAAAAAAGGCTGAAGTGAAACTGTCTCATTAAGCCGGTAATGTGTGGGCATTTAGTGCCTTCTGTGGATGGTTGGGCACCAGGTTGGCATCTCAACACCGTAAAACTCCACTGCCAGTCATGAGTGGACAGGTGATCAACTGTGGCAACCCCCAACCGGGAAAAAGCCAAAAGAAGAAGAATGTGTGGGTGTTTAGCTTAAGAATCCATCTCTGCTCTGCTAACTCCATTCTGTTTTTAATGTCCCCCCCCCCTTAAGCCATCATCTATAATTTCCAATACAAAAAACGTAGCCTCAATGTGTTTAACTAAGGCACTGGTTTCATTCTTATTCTGAATGTCCCTAATATGTTCCTGAATGCGGTCTTTTAGCATTCTGTTGGTCTTTCCAACATAACAGGCCATACAGACTACACATAATGCAAAAATAAACTATATTCTTTGTTCTACAATCAGCATAATACTTACCATGCATCTCAAAATGCACATATGGATGCACAAATGTAGTGCAAGAGTAGACATATTTACAAGCAGTACAGTTCCTACAAACATAAGTGCCCTTTCTCTGGGATAGATTATTGAATCTACTCACTGCAGTTCTATAGCAGAGTTGAAGTTTTAAAGATTTCTTGTTTCTAAAAGAAAAGCTGGGTTTATCATCTAATACCCCTCTAGTTCTTTAACTGTATTCAAAAATCTCCAATTCCTCTTGAAAACATCACAAAAGATGTTTATGTCACTGTCACAGTTAAGTGGAAATCTAAATTTATTCATTCCTTCCCTGCCACTCTGAGGGACCCTATCCTCCCTCTGTGAGTAATATGTTCTCCCCTTAAAATCTCTCTCTATTGGTAATTCAACTACATATCTATCATACAAATGTGCAGGATATCCCCTCTCCATGAAATCTTCCCTCAGTGTATCTAATGCCAGTTGCATTTGTGCTTCGTCATTATGTAATCTCATTAACCTTAAAATCTGTCCTTTCACTACATTTTCCCATTAAAGTGTGGATATATGCTGTTTATATGCAGCAACATATTTCTTCTAGTGGGTTTTCTATAGAGACTAGTTTGTATCCCCAGTATGTCAGATTTCTTTACCTTCACATCTAAAAACTCAATATCATCTGATGAAACTTTAAACTTTAGAAACTCAGTGGTCGAATGCAGGTATTCTAGGAATACATCGAGTTTTATTTGTGCACCCCCCATAAAAGAATATGTCATCCACAAAACGAGTGTACCAGATCAAGTTTTTCTATACTCTTGTTTCATTAGAAATGTTTCACATTCCTACTCAGCTAATGCAAGGTTCATAGGTTCATAGATTAGTACTAGGCTAACTGCCCATGTAGGCTATTATAAGCCTAGCCACAAATTAACCCTTGTCAGATTCAAACCCTGCACCTTGTGTCTTTTAGAAACAAGAAATCTTTAAAACATAAACTCTGCTATAGAACCCCAGCGAGTAGATTCAATAATCTAGCCCAGAGAAAGGGCACTTATGTTTGTAGGAACTGTACTGCTTGTAAATATGTCTACTCCTGCACTACTTTTGTGCATCCATATGTGCATTTTGAGATACATGGTAAGTATTATGCTGATTGCAGAACAAAGAATATAGTTTATTTTACATTATGTGCAGTCTGTATTGCCTATTATGTTGGGAAGACCAACAGAATGCTAAAAGACTGCATTCAGGAACATATTAGGGACATTCAGAATAGGAAGGAAACCAGTGCCTTAGCTAAACACATTCAGGCTAAGTTTTTTTTGTATTCGAAATCATAGATGAAGGCTTAAGAGGGGGGGACATCAAAACAGAATGGAGTTAGCAGAGCAGAGATGGATTCTTAAGCTAAACGCCCACACATTCTTCTTTGTCTTTCGGCTTTTTCCTGGTTGGGGGTTGCCACAGCCGATCACCTGTCCACTCATGACTGGCAGTGGAGTTTTACGGTGTTGAGTTGCCAGCATGGCGCCCAACCTTCCACAGAAGGCACTAAATGCCCACACATTACCGGAGATTAATGAGACAGTTTCACTGAAGCCTGTTTTGAAGGCTAGAACACTTAAACGTTAAATTTAGTAGAAGAGTGATATTAGTTAAATATACATATCATTAGCTATAAATGAATTGGAGTATTGATTTTTATATAATTTTAAATACATATATTTTATATACTTAGGATGATTTTATTAATTGTATAATTGATTAATTGTGATTAATTATATGCTTATAAGGAAGCTGTTAAGTCTGATGTATTCAGTCTGATGAAGCGGTCAATGTGATCATGAAAGTGCTTACTCGTTCTGGGTGTTTTAGATTTTTGCAGCTGTGTTTGTTTGGCTCAGCTTTTTGTTTGGACTCTTACTCTGTTTTGGCTGAGAGCCATATCTTTTATCAGGGCTGGTTGTATTTTCATTTTTTTCCTATGTGCTCTGTACCTGGGAATTTACACACACACACACACACACACACACACACACACACACACACACACACACACACACACACACACACACACACACACTTGTTTTTTCTTTTAGCTTGTCTTGGTACCAACCCCAAAAGTAATTCACTTTACTCATTTTTTTCTCAAATACTTCCTAGACTAACATGTAGTTGTTAAGTTCTAATTACACCTCTTCCTTTAGCGACACAAGTCTTTTTTAAGTTCAGATAACCAGCACATTCCTCCCCCTAGCATCAGAGTATTTCACACAGAAGTGATTCCCACTGCCTTCTTTTTTATTTACTATAATAATAAAACATGAATACAGGACTAGATGTTTACATTTTTATTTGTCACTATACCCTTCACACTGACTAACAGATACACAGTAGTTTTGTATTTAGATATTTAAATACCACAAGTCACAATAAAAATGCAAACTAAGTATGTACCAGTGTTCTAATCACTGCCACTGAATGTGATCTATTTATGTGCTTTTGGATTATTGCCTTCATTGTAATTTACATGTTTTTTTTAATATGGTAAATTGAAAAGTATACATTACTTGTTGCTTGTATGCATAACTTAGATCTGATGCAGCTCTGACAAGAGTGAAAACGCTCATCTTTTGTTTTTACTTAAACCACGGGTTAAACAAGCAATATCAGCTTGAATCCTGTTTTCTTATTTTTAATAAGAATACAAGGTGTTCTTTAACACAGATCTTACATTAGTATTTATGACAACAGTCTATTTTAGCATGTCATATGCTGATATCATTCCTGTACAACTAGTTTCCATTTTTCTTGGTCTTCTCTAGTAATAGACAAGTGTAATACAGAACTTTTTGCACAAGATGGCAGAAAAAAACAGTTGTAAATTAAAAGACCACTAGGATTAAGGCTACACTGCTTCTAGTTACAGTGGAGTCCGAAGAGATTAAGACAATTATAATAGATAAATGAAGAGAATTTAAGATCTTTCCGGACGTGATGAATATTATATGTGAAAAGGCTTTATTTATTAATAAAAAGGAACATAGCACGCAGTCTCATTTAATAAAGAAGAAAAACTGTCACTGATTAATAAGCAAGGTGCATCTAAATGCTTAGATTATTGTTATTGCAGGTTAATAATGGACAGTCTGTCTATATGTGGTTGAGACACTAACAGAAGTTATAGTTTAACTAGATATTTTACTTGAAAGTCCATCAGTTTGTATACATTGTTCAATATTCAACACGATTCATTTTACATTGGAAGGACAACCATGCAAGAAAGTACAAAAAATCTGAGTAATACCAAAAATAATGCAGGGACAATGGTCTTAATGGACAAATTTTAAAAGCTGATCTTATAAACTTAGAAAGTTGGTAGAATAGCAGGCTTTGCATTTTCAGAAGGATATGAAGCTTGAAAATCAAATGTATGTCATTATTTAGTGACTTTGATTCTTAATGATTTGCCAGAAAACCAGAAACTCTATGTGGAAAGTACAAGGCAAATATATGGGTATTCTGTGAAAATCTAGACAGTTGAGAAGTATGCTATCAGGATATTAAAAAAAGAGGATTTAGGTGCACTTTTATGCTTCACAATTTAAAAATGAAAACAATGGTCTATATAGACATCAACCATAATGTGTTTGATCAAAAGTTTTTTGACCTGTTAGAAACTGTTAATTTGGGTTTGAGGGGGTGGAAATGGGGAACCATTCCTAGGCTTAAAGAAATGAGATGTTAAATATAACTAAATTTTGTCCACCACCATGATTAAATGATGTAATTCATTAGAATTCATCTAGAATTAGATTTAAACCACAAACTTTATTGCTTGGTTTCTCAGTCACATGATTTGTCTTTAAGTATTTAAATGTGCACTTGTGTTTTATAAATTCACTCGGAAGTCATCTTGTGTAAATATAAGAAGATGAAAGCACTTACTTTTTAATGAACTAATTCAAGCTGACCCATGTATGTGAAGCTGCTTTTTATTTTCTTTATTGGACATCCTTTCTTGTTTGTTTGACTGAAAAGGTGAATCCAATGACCTACATGTGGTTCAGGAATCACCTTTGCACCACACAAGTTGTTTTCTGGGATAACGGTGATACATGGTGCTACAAAAGATTCTGCTGATTGTGTGGTAGCTATCATTTACAAATCGATGGTACTTTTTCCATTTTTAATGGCACAAATGGACATAAGAAAGGTATTTTCCTTAATGAAAGTGGTATAATGAAAGATCTGGAAAAATGATTTGATTATATTATTTATTAATTGCTTTAGTCAACCAGGAAAGTCTAAGCTGGTACTCTTTTTCAGCAATAATAGCCATTGATGAGGGAAAGGTAGTCCATACAGCCTACCTCGATCTGGCGAAGGCCTTTGATACAATACCCCACTCGGGTATCATTGAAAAACTCATCAGCTTAAATGTTAACCCATACATCACAAGATGGGTTGCAAACTGGCTGAGTGACAGAACCCACAGGGTCAGAGTTGCTGGCGCCATGTCAGACTCAAAGCCTGTCACAAGTGGTGTACCACAGGGCTCAGTTCTGGGCCCACTCTTGTTTGGCATCTACTTTTCCGAAGTACAAGCAAACACAGGAGGGTTATGGCTGACAAAGTTTGCAGATGACTGCAAACTAGGCGCCATAGTAGAAAACACATCTGACACAGATATCCTTCAGAAGGGTCTCACAGAAGCGGATAACTGGTGCCAGAGCCATGGCCTAAAGTTAAATGCCAAAAATGCATAGTCATACCCTTCGGAAAAACAAGGTTACCCTAGCTACCAAATAGGTGGCAATCCACTGAGTACAGAAGAAGTTATCAGGGACCTGGGGACCCAGGTTGATAGTAGTCTGTCATTCGACACCCATGTAGCTAAAGTAGTTAGGAAGACCTTCTACATTGCCCACCTTATCATGGAAGGATTCTCATCTAGATCAAGGGAGGTCATAGTCTCCCTATACTCATCACTCATCAGACCAATGATTGAGTACAATGCCCCATTCGAATGTATCTGACCCGACACTTGCAGCAGCTGGAGAGGCCACAAAGTTCCTCACCAAAAGGATAAAGGGTCTCAAACATCTGTCCTATGCTGCCCGACTGAAAGAACTCCAGCTCTATTCAGTCGCACGCTTGCTCAGAGGTGACCTTTGCCTAACATACAAGGCCATGTCAAACCCAGATTTGATGAATATGCTTCACCTCAAAAATCTAGATCCGTCAGAGCCACAAGGGGGGAGACTTAAACCTCGACCACGGCTATTAATAGGACGTGCTGGAGGGATAGATTCATCACCCAAAGACTCCCTATGCTGTGGAATAAAATCCCGGTATATGTGAGGCAGAGCACCTCGCTGGCCTTGTTCAAGAGAAATCTTGACCAATGGATGGGAGATCGCAGATATACCCCAGGGATTACCTCAGTGTCACTGCTCAACAGAGGCACAGCAAAATAATGGGTATAGTTCCCCATACTAAAGGGGTGGCGTAAGCCACAAAACTATGGGCTAGGCTTGTAAATGCCCTCGGGCAGATAGCCTAGTATGAACCTATGAACCTATGAACCTATAATAACCTGAGGAGAAAAGCTTAACAATAATACAAAAGTCATAGCAGGTGTCATTCGTCCTGTCCGGGTGAAATAGACGATCATGAGTGGGCTTTGTTCAAGCAGCTTTATTATGCACAAACACATTAGGATTGAGGCAAATAACTTTAACTTAGATAAACTTATAAACAGATTTACTATTTCTCTTATACATGTTCACTCTCTGGCTGCACTCTTAAAATGGCACTAAAGCTAGCACATGCCTGCTATTTATATATGCATGTTCAGTTCTTCTTAAAGCTACAACACACATACTCTACATCCTCCCTTTTTCAGAAATGAATCATGCTTCATTGATGACATTGAATGGCATGCAGTAAATACAAGATAATTATTTGACATCCAATTATAGATAACTAAATACATATAGACAATCATGTCCAGGTTGTTGCGTATTTCACACTAAGTTTAGAGATGCGACCAAACCATGGGGCATAGAATTTAGAATCAGATTTAGCAACTGGAACTGTCTCTGCTGAATGATCAGCCGACATCTGGAACAGCAATTAGAGTTAAGACACGTTCTGCGAAAAGAACATTGTCTGGATTGCTCTGAGATTTAGAGTCTGTTTCACAGGAACAATGTTGCGATATCAGTTCTGATATAGAAAGAAGATATCGGCGATTTCTCCTGTACACCACACCCTCAGAGTTTACAAAATAGGATCTCGGCTCAGCACACATACCTGTTACTTGACCAATTCAGTCGAAACCTTTCACCTTTTGTATCGTTACTGTCTCTCCTTTTTTTCAATGAACTAAGAAATCTGCTCATTTTGTCATAATTGGACTTACAAGAGGAAAGAATGCTTTCTGAATAGTTGAACTTTGATTGCTTTGTTGTTCTTAATTTTAGGTCTTAACAAACTGGAACTGATAGGCAAGGTCATTCTGGTTTGCCTGGATAGAAGTCTCTGAGCAGGTGAGCCAAGTATATCATCACGAGGTATGTTTCTGAGTGTGTAAATTCAAAAAACATTGGTATTGTCATACTTTGACTTCTCTAGTAATTGCTTTACACTGTGTACTGCACGTTCAGCTAGGCCATCTCACTGTGGGTATTCAGGACTACTAGTAACATGTACACAGTTCCCATTCTTTTGCAAATTTCTGAAACAATTGAGTTGGAAATTGAGTACCATTGTCAGATATAAGCTTATGTGGGCTACCATGGACTGATAAATGAAGTTTCAACTTAATAATAACAGTAGTGGAGGTTAGGTAAGGCAACAAATAAATCTCAAACCAGTTTGAATAAGAGTCGACCAACACTAAGGAATGCTGATTGTTCCACTCAGATATGTCAGTGGCTACTGTTGCCCAAGGTAGTTCAGAAAATTGACTTAGCTGAAGTGGCTCTTTTTGTAGATGTGGTTTAATACTATTGCATACTGAACAAGATGAAAGTACTTTGCCAATGTCTTTTGCTAGAGAAGGCCAGAATACTAGTCCTCTTCCCCTACTTTTGGTAGATTTAGAACCTGGATGGCCATTATGCAAAATCTGGATAGATTCATGTAAGGAAGAAGGAACAACAACTTTAAGACCTTTGAAAATAATGTCATCTTCCATCAACATTTCACCTCTGTAAGGAAAATAACCTTGCACTTCAGGTGGTACACTGGATTGCTTTGATGGCCATCCTACCTAGATGTAGTGGTTGAGCTTTAGCAAAATAGGCTCAGTCTTTGTATGATCTCTCAGCTCATCAAGCTTCGTGGTCAAAAAATTACACATTTCCATGACATCAAAGTCAAAATTTTCTGCATCAAGCTGTTCCGTTGTAGTTCTGGGTGATCTGGATAAGGTATCAGCCATATAAAGAAGTTTGCCTTTTGTATAGACCATTTTCAAGTTGCACTTATATAATTTGAGCATCATTCTTTGTAATCTTGCTGGAACAGAATGCATAGGCTTCTTTAAAATAGTAACTCAAGGTCGATGATCAGTTTCAATCTGTATATCTTGACCATAAATATAATCAAGAAACTAAACATGCAAACTCAATTGCCAAAAGTTCCTTTTCAATTTGAGCATAGTGCATTTGGGTAAGAGTTTTAGCATAGGCTACTGGCCTGCCTTTCTGAAAAATAACTGTGCCAATACCAAACTTTGAAGCATCACAGGAAAGAGTAACTGGTCTACTGACATCATAGTACTTTAGTGTAGGTGGAGTGGCAATTTTCTGCTTAAAATAATCAAATGCTCTCTGGTGCTGTTCTAGCCAAGACCATACATTTTTGAGCATCAGGTCTCTTAAAAGCACTGTCAATTCATTGAAATCTGATATGAACTTGCTCAAGTAGTTAATCATGCCAAGAAAACACTGTAGAGGTTAAACATTATCTGGAGCAGGCATCTCAAGAACAGCTGCTTGCTTGGGTGTGTCTTGTCGTAACCCAGTACTAGTAAACAAATGACCTAAATATGTGACTTCTGGTAGTCTGAATTTGCACTTCAGAGGATTGAGCTTTAAGTTCACTTCACATGCTCTGTCTAAAACTTTCTTGAGATTTCTGTCATGCTCTACTTGACCACTGACTCCGATCAACAAATCATCTACTATTATGGCACAGGAATAACCTGAAAAAATCTGTTCCATTGCACGCTGAAAAACTTCACTTGTAGAATTTATACCAAATGGCATCCTATGAAATCTATGTCTTCCAAAATGGGTGCTGAATGTAGTCAGTAATGAAGATTTGCAATCAGGCATTACTTGCCAAAATGAACTCTTTGCATCCAAGACAGATTTGGCATTTGGTATCAGGGCTGCGATTTCCTTGACTGTATGCATGGGATGATGAGGTCTCTTCAATATCTTATTCAAGTCTCTTGGGTTGATGCATATTCTGATCTGCATCCAAGACAGATTTGGCATTTGGTATCAGGGCTGCGATTTCCTTGACTGTACGCATGGAATGATGAGGTCTTTTCAATACTTTATTCAAGTCTCTTGGGTTGATGCATATTCTGATCTCATCTGAGCCTTTTTTATCAGTTGCTACCATAGACGACACCCATTCCATTGGTTCTATCATTGGACAAATCACACCTTAATGCACCATTTTATCCAGTTGAGCTTTAACTCTGTTCTGCATAGCTATTGGAACTCTTCTTGGTGGTCTGACCACTGGACTGACCTCTGGGTCTAACTTTATGGAATACACAAATGGAAGTTTGCCTAGCTTGACATAAAAAATATCAGTATGTTCTGAGAAAGTGTAGAGAAAAAACGGAGGTCTAACCACGAACAAAAAACCACATCCAAGAGTCCGTAGTAAAAAAGTTGAACGAAC
Source organism: Protopterus annectens (assembly GCF_019279795.1). NCBI lineage: Eukaryota > Metazoa > Chordata > Ceratodontiformes > Protopteridae > Protopterus > Protopterus annectens. The sequence goes on along the minus strand of NC_056743.1, from coordinate 1,539,228,767 downwards.
CATTTATTTCATAAACATATAAAGATGAGCGCTTTCGCGTAGTACAATCTACGCTTCTTCAGATAACAATAAATGCAAACCTCTTCCCTTAAGTACAAAACTAGGCGGGAAGAATGAAGTTAATTATCAAACAATCAATCAATAAATGCAATTTATCTGTAAGCACCAATTAAATCAACACTAAAAAACAATGATGCATGGTGCAGTCACTAAAGAAAAAACAATAAATAAATAAATAATTAATTTTTCCTTAAACTTTAAATATCTTAACTAACCATCAAGATCTTTACAATTATATATATGCACCATTGCAAAAACACTCAAATGTGCGCCGCAACTTTGCGAAACCCAATTTCCGCGCAGTGGTCTGACCACTGGACTGACCTCTGGGTCTAACTCTATGGAATACACAAATGGAAGTTTGCCTAGCTTGAAATCAAAAATATCAGTATGTTCTGAGAAAATAGTATCAGTAAAGCTGATGTAAAGCCGTAGCTCCAGACAGTACAAAATACTTCGCCCTTTGCAAACAGGTTCACTGCACTGACCTTTTCACCAATCACTGATAAGCCATCTACACAGAATGTAGACTGCAAATCTACATGATCAATTTGCTTTTTTGAGTGATCTTTCTTTGTAACCGAGCTAGGTTTACTTGATTTGCAAAACATTTGAAAATTATTCCATTTTTTTACATTTGTGACATTGCTGACCAAATACTAAGGACCTTTCTCTTTTAGACTTGTGGTTGGCACTACAATTACAAAAGTTAACAATGAAGCTTGACTTTTGTTTTGCTGATTCACCCATGTGCTGTATTGAGCAACATTTGTTCTGCATTGAACATGCTCCTTTAACTGAATTAGTCTTAGAACTTGCTGGAAAGCTTTGGGTTTTTCCCTGCCACACCCACAGGGGCTGCAGCTGCCATGTGCTTAGGCCTGTTTCTGCTTGCCACATGTTACATGCTGTCTACATTTGCTCTGGAGCCTGCTAAAACCATACTCTTGTCACTTGTAAGTGTACTTGTGTGCCTTTCTGCAGCTTCATAGATTTGACAAATTTATTTATTTATTTATTTCCAGTTTGATAACCAGGGTGGTCCACTGGGCTCAAGGAGCCCATTTTCGGTGGAGGCCCAGGGAGAAAAGCTCCAAAATTACAAAAATAAAAATTAAAAATAAAACATAGCATTATATAATATTTTAAACAAATGTAAAAGGATACAGTGAGATATAGCAAAAATACAGTGCATTAAAAAAGATAGAAAACTTGAGGATAGTTCATGATATACATACATGGTAAGTAGGATAGCCATTGGTAAGTGAAAAGAGTAACAGGAATATATACACAAAATGAGGAGAAAGGAGAGAGAGGCAGTTGAGTAGTAGAGAAAGAGACAATTGTTTACTGGAAAATGATTCAAGTGTAATAAGAGATAGGGAGATATACAGAGGAGAAGGAGGCTAATGTTTAGTAGAAAAATGTTGGACACATTTTTTAGATAGTGTCATTTGCTAGTCAATTGTATATAGATTTAGAAGGAAGAAGTATATATATATATATATATATATATATATACAGAGAGAGAGAGAGAAAAGCTATGTATAGTATTTACATTATGTACATTAAAGGTTTAGAACTTATGTTAGAATTGGTGAGAGGAAGCTGTTGGGAAAGAACAGCATGGTGTAGAAGTACTTAATGAAGTACATGTAGGAGTGAGTTCAGTAGGATTAGGGGGTAGAGAGCAATTACATTTCCAATTATGGGAGAGGTGGGAATGGAGCTGGGATTTGAAGTGTTCATAGTTTTTAGAGATTCTTAGCGAGGGGGTAGAGAGTTCCATTATTTTGCTAAGGAGTAGACTGGCCAGTGGGATGCTTTGGTTTATGAATAGAAAGTTGATTTTGTTGGGCAGATCTTATGGGTCTGTGAGGAGTATAAGATGGTAGGATATTTGTTAGAGCAGGGCATGCAGTAAGTTTAAAGATTAATTTGTGGGCTGTAGTGAGTTGGAAGTAGTCAAGGTAGTTGGGAAGCTCTACTCATTTTAGCATGTGTAGAGAGGTGCAATGGTGGGAGGAGTGTTTAGATTTAGTAGCGAATTTGGAGATTTTGTTTTAACAGATTTCTAGTTTTGAAGAGATGGAAGAAGCAAGGTTAGTTAGTAGAGGGGCACCATATAATAGTGATGGTAGTAAGTAGGTTGTGGCAAGAGTTTGCCTTGTAGAGGGAGAGAGGAAGTGAGAGTTTCTGTATAGAATACCAAGTTTTTGATGTTTTTTTTTAATATTTAATTGGACATGAGTATCGAATTTCAGGTGTTCATCAATAGTAACACCAAGACGTTTAGCAAAGGGGACAACTTCTATAGAGGAGTTGGCATGGCTGATAATATTGAAAGATTGTTTGTCAAGGGAAAGTGTTTTTGAGGGAGAGAAAAGTAGGATTTTGGATTTATTTGCATTAAGGGAGAAGTGGTTTTGAAGCATCCAATTCTCAGTAGTTGTAAAGGCAGATAGGGTAATTGCTTGGAGAGCAGGAAGATTAGAAGTAGAGCAGATTAAAGTAGAGTCATCTGCATACTGCACTATTTTAGTGTTGGGAATGGCAGCATGGAAATCATTGATAAATATATTGAAGAGCATTGGACTTAGTATCGAACCCTGGGGAACCCCGGTTGGAGTAGGAAGGAAGGTTGAGGTACCAGTTTGCCATTTCATGGCCTGGGATCTGTCAGAAAGCTAACTCTTAAACCAGGTAAGGGAATATTGAGAGAGATTGAGGTTAGAGAGGTGAGTTAGAAGGTGGGAATGAGAGACAGTGTTGAATGCCTTGGATAGATCTAGAAGGACAGTGGATACAATTTCTCCAGAGTCACGAGTGTGGTTTACTATGTCTAAAAATGAAAGGAGAGCAGTTACTGTACTATGGCCAAGGTGGAAGCCATGTTGAGTAGGGGTGATGAAGTGGTTATTGATAAGGAAGGGCATAAGTTGGAGGTGGATGCATTTTTCAAGATGTTTTGAGATTAGGGAGAGAATGGCTATTGGACAGAAATTAGAGGTGTTATTGGTTTTGCCTCCTTTGTGAAGAGGTAGGATAAAGGCAGCACACCACAATTTGGAGACATAAGATTCATGAATGGCTTGGTTAATGAGAATGCTGATGGGGATGGCGATACCATCTGCAGCAAGCTTTAGAAAGAGTGAGGGGATATTGTCAGGGGCACTGGAGCATGGCTTGAGTCTGGAGAGAAGCATTTTGATGTAAGAGGTAGAGATGGTTTTAGATAAAAAGTGGGGGGAGGGTTGGGAGAGGGAAATTGAGTAGAGGAAGGGAAGGTGTGATTGAGTGGAGGGGAGGTGATGTGATTGGGGAAGGTCTTAGTGAGTTCAGCTATGGAGTTGGTAAAGAAGGAGTTGAACAGGGTGGCAATTTATGTGTCTGTGTTATTGTTATCAGGACAAGGATTGTTTTTTGTACCTGGGTGCAGAAGAGAGTTGATGGAGTTAAAGAATTTTTTTTGGGTTTTTTGAATGGGTAGACTGTAGTTTAGCATAATAGGATTTTTTGTCTTTTGTAATATGCTTTTTGGTTAGGTTACAGAGTTGCTTATATTTCAGGAGGGTGTCAGAGAGTTTCTTCTGGTTGTAAAGTTTCCAGGTCTTGTCTCTTTGTTGTATAAGTGATTTAGTGTCTTTAGTTAGCCATGGAGCAGAGTTGGGTTTTATTAGCTTTGTTCTAGGTGGGGCTTGAGCATTTAGAAAGTCTAGGAAGTTTGTATTAAAAAAGTCTACAGCTTTATCTAGGGAAAGAGATTTTAGATTGTTTCAGTTTGTTAGTTTAAGTGTCTCGGAGAATATAGAAGAGTTAACATTTTTGAGATTACGAGTATAGGTATATTGGTGTTGGTGAGGGGAGGAGTGGGTTGCTCAGTGAATGAAAGCTGGGAGATGGTCACTCATGGTGTCTGGTAAGATACCAGAGTGTGATATCTTGTTAGGGTGAGAGACTAAGATCCAGTCCAGAGTGGACCTTGGGGGTTGATTCTATTAGGTCTGGTAATGCCATTTGTTAGTTGAGTGAAGTTGAGTAGATTGATAGATAAGGAGGCATTATTGTTATTAATTTTGTTCCAATCTATGTTCACATCACCTAATATGTATGTCTCAAGTTTAATATTAGTTGGCCCCGTAGTAGAATGTTTTTAAGAGTGGGGATATTATTTCCAGGGGGCATGTAGATGGCCATAATACTTTTATAGTTATTCATTTTGAGTACTCCCATGACTAGTTCAGCATTGTTAAATTGAGGAATGGGGTTTTGGTAAGGACTGAGGTTCAGTAAGCTAGTATAAATTAAGGCTACTCTTCCTCCTTTTTTATTTTGGTGGTCATATCTGAGTGCTTGAAAGCCAGGGGAAGGATCTCAAAATCAGTACTGTGGGGTTTTAAGCCATGTCTCTGAGACTGCTACTATATCTGATAAAGTATGGTTAAGCCAGGCATGGAAGACAGCTATTTTGTTTTTTAAACTCTGGGTATTGATTGTAACTAGCTTAAGGAATTTGTGGTTGGAAGTATTGGGTGAGGTAGGGAGAGAAATGTTAGTACTAGTCTGAGGTCCAGGGTTGGGGTGGATGTCTCCTGCTAGGAAAAGCAGGTTAGAGGAAGAAGGAGAACAGGATCTTTGAATTACTACTAGTAGTTTGTGGGAAGAACAATTTTGCTTTGGGAGTATGATATTTAATTGAGTAGGGTAGCAGTTTGAGTTTAAATTAGTGAAGTGGGTTTGGTTGAATTAGACAAGTGGATATGATGTGAAAGTGGGATGTGAATGGGGTGGAGTTGGTGGAGGGCAGTGGAGGTGGGGGAGGAAGAGGAGGGAGGAAGTTTGTAAGAGGAATAGGAGGTAGCAGAGAAAACAGTTATTAGGAACAGAGTAATTGTAGACGAGATGAGAAAAGTCTGTGGAAGTGGAGATGTCATCATTGACTGAATTAAGTATAAAGGGAAGTTTCAGGATGTTGTGGGGAGTGTTTTAGGGTAAAGAGGGAGGAGTGTGACTGAGAGAACAGGAAGATATAGGATGGAGAGGGGGAGGGAATAGTTAATTGAATGGATTTTGGGAAGGGGGTGTAGATATGAGATTGGTTGGAGGTGTGGGGGAGGAGAGACTGGGTAGAATAAATGTAAGTGTACTGGGGTGGGTGGAATTTGGGGGTAGGGTAGGGGAGCAGAGTGGCCCGCAGGGCAAACAAAGCGGGGCAGACCCAAGGAAAGGACACACCAGAAAGGCGAGATCTCAGTAGCCTTGCTCAATGTTAAACCATTGTCACGGAGCAAAACTTTCTCACAGTAGCTCAGATGTTCTACAGTTCTCTGCAATATTCTGATCAAATACAACTGGACCTGGTCTGTGATATGCCTCTGCCATATTAACACATTAGCGAAGGTTGTTTTGCAGGTATGCATGAACACACACACACATACACACATATTTATGCCAGAAATTTATACCAGTACTCGTATGCCCAATAGCACAATAAGCTTCTGCGTAACTGAACTCTGTGAAAAGCTTTGTGAAATAAATCTCCCAGGCACTGTAATACTCTCAAAATTATTATACTGTAAAGTAATTTATCATCATTATAAGAAACATTTCAAAGTAACTGAACACTGTGAATAAACTGGTCAGCAGAAGAATGTCAGTGTGAAAAACATTTCAAAGTAACTGCATGTTGCTAATAAACAGCACACAGTACACTGAAATACTTCCAAAATGTCTGTACTTTGCAAAGCAATTCTTTACAGTGCAAGAATCACTCTATAATGGTGGCACCTTGCAAACAGACACACCCAGCACAAGAAACTTTTTGAAATGGCTGCATTTGACTGCACTTCATGAAATAGTTGCACTTTGCACAAAATAAACTCTTCAAAATAAATGTACAGTAATAAACACACACTGTAAGCACTTTTACACATGTTGCGATGCTTCAAATAACTCTAGTTATACTATTCAGGGCTTTAGTTAATGCACTCAATGCAGCAAAAACAAAACTTATGATGTTTACCCCCTCTAAAACCAACACCATTGATAGAAAACTATTCTCCATCACCAGCCAAAATAACACACTTCTTGAACAGGTATCCGAAACCAAACTACTAGGAGTCCAGATCGATGACACGCTTAAATTCAATTCCCATCTTCAACTAAACAATAAAAAAAACACCAAAAACTTGGCATGCTCTACCGACACAATCGATACCTCACTTCAGCTACTAAGCTCACTCTCTCTACTACATTTCTCTTACCCTCCCTTCTGTATGGTGCCTCTCTCCTAACAAGCCTACAATCATCTCTCAAAACAAAACTGACCTCTTGTTATAATAAAATAGCCAGATTTGTCACTAGCAATAAATCATCAACCCATCACTGTGGACCTCTCCACAAACTAAACTGGCTAGAGCTTCCCAACTATCTCTCCTATACTCAGCTCACCTATGCACACAAACTAATTTTCCACCCCACCCTCTGTCCCTCCCTCTCCTCTACCTTTAAAATGCACCACCCACAAAGACTCCTAAGATCTAGCAATCAAAACCTAATAGAAGTGTACAAACCCCTTCACCCCCCAGGACAAAACCTACTATCCTTTTCCCTAGCACACCTATGGAACTCCCTCCCTCCATTCGTACCATCACTAGCCTCCCATCCTTCAAAAAATCACTTCACTCACATCTAACAGCCACATGGGAATGTTCCTGCTCCCACCCCTCATAGCCTATTCTCCACTTCCTACAGTCATCTATCTCATACCCTATTCTCCACTTCCTACAGTCATCTATCTCACATTTTTCAGATAACTTCATATTTTGCATCTAGCAAACAATTTCTTATTTGCATCTAGGAAACACTAAGCCCACTGCAACTAACTTCTTATTATCTTCTTCTAATCCTACTTTTTCGTCTTAATAAACCATATATTTACTACAGCAATGTTTATAAAAAAAAAATTTAATTTTACTGTAACCTCAGTAATTTTTGCTACGTCTTAAAACCAGAAATAGTTAAATTGTAAATTGCTGTTATCTTTGTGTAATCTTTGTGTTGGAGCTTTTCTCCCCAGGACTCCATTGAAAATGGGTTCTTTTGGCCCAATGTACTATCCTGGTTAACCAACTGCAAATAAAATAAAAATAATAAAAATAATTATTTATGCCAAAAGACTGTACTTTGCCAAAAAACATGCAGTCACCTTGTTTTTATTTATGCTTAATATACCCTTCCCCCATTATTATAGTCATTTTGCCCTCAATCTCTTTTCTTGTGCTCATTTTACTGTAAACAAGCTTGTTTAGCTATTCTGAGGTGACTCTGAACCTCCTATTTGCTTTTTTGATAAAAAAAATATCTTACTTTGAAACACTTCACTTAATTAATAAACTTTTTATGCCTTCGGTTTAGCTTAATAAACATTTATGTGCTATTTGTTTGCTTAATAATGCGTTTTGTGCCCTTGTAATGCTCCATTTTATCTTTTTTAATAAAATAATCATTCACACAAGTTTTCTTTACGTTTAGCTTGTTTCTGGCCCTTTTTTTACTCTCATTTCTGCTATTCTGCCTTCACTGTTGATTCTGCACCTCATATTTCTGAAAAGCAGTCTCTGGAATCCTGGTTCTGATACCATATCGTTCATTTTGGAGGATTGAGGCAAATAACATTAACTTAAATAAACTAATAAAGAGACTGTTTCTCTCATACACGCTCACTCTCTGGCTGCACTTTGAAAATGGCACTGAAGCTAGCACATGCCTACTAATTATATATGCATGTTCAGTCCTTGGAAATGCTTCTTAAAGGTACAACACACATACATATTCTACACCAGGTGCAGGTGGAAAATAACCATGTAAAGTACAGGAGATTACAATACTCAGAATTCAACTCAGAAAAGTAATTATAGTATAATACATCAAATAAAACTGATTAGATACAATTAATAACAGAACATCTCATTTGCTCTCTCAACTGAGTGCAGTGACATCATATTCTGATTTCAGGCACTCCTACTGTGTACAAAGAGAGCAGCTGGGAAACAGAAAAAAAAATTAAGCTTGTTTCCTGCCTTTCCTGTTAAGTGGTATAGACTATTTGTAGGCTTCTGAGCCCCCAAGCCCTTCTGTGTTGGAGGGAAGCCTTCTATCTTAGTTTTTTTCTTTTAACTAGCCAGTTTTCTAGTTTCAGCACTCAAACCTGTTTCTTTGATCTCAGCACTTGTTCAGAACTCATTGTAAGCACTACATAAGCTGCAAATTACTACAGCACTCAACTTTCCTCACTTGTCCAGTGGAAAGCAGTTTTTAGTACTTAATAAATAAGCACTTATCCAGGCATGTCTAAGGGTCAGCTCCCAGTAATTTCTCCTGTCTACCTGATGAATCTGGGCATCTTGGGGCAATGCAGCAATTGCCTCATGTACACAGACAACCCTCTCCTCCTACCACCCAACACTACAACCTGTGAGAGATGCCAAACTGGAAGCAAAGCTCTCTTCACCCAAGACTGGACTAGACATTCAAGAAGAGAAGGTAAACACTTGCACCGCACCATACTCATCACATAGTCCCTCAAAACCTACACCTCCAAAACACATACATAAAAATACAAAACACACACCTACATTCACGGAGGCTCTCAATAAAAACCTGCCCAAGCATCAGGGACATCCAAAGCATAAACGGAAGCAACTCCACCCCCCAACACAACCCAAATGACACATAGCCCACAAACTCAGTGTGCCACTCAACCACAGCCCATAAGGCATAACAACATACCCAACACTCTAGTCATAGGTGACTCTATAATCAGGCACACTGATGTTCCACTCACTAGACTAAACAAGGAGAAAGTTACTGTCAGCTGCCTGTCAGGTGCCAGGATCCACCACATAACGCATGCACTCAGGTCACTCCACAATAAGTACAAATATGACACTGTCATTGTCCATGTTGGTGTGAATGACCTGAGACGTACCTCCCTGGACTACATGAAAAGAGACATGGAGGAGCTCTCCGATCTTGTATCCCAGGCAGGTATGACCCTAACCCTGAGTAGCATCCTACCATCACCCAGAATGATATCACAGTACAAAGACAAAATGATTGACTTCAACAGTTGGCTAAGCTTCTGGTGTCATTCTAAGGGGATCCAGTATTTGTCTGCCTGGGACGACATGATTGACAGTCCACGATGCTTTGCTAGAGATGGCCTGCACCTGTCACCCTTAGGATTCCGGATACTGGCTAAGACTCTTTCAACCCCTACAGTGCCTTTTTTAGGCAAGGTTCAAATGACAAATTCACCACCATAACAGGTACAAGCAAGCAAAATCTGAGGGTAATGCTACTCAATGCTAGAAGTCTAAACCTCAAAATGCCCTCACTCGAGGCACTCCTTAAAATGGAGAACATTGACATTTGTGTAGTGACAGAGACCTGGTTCAAAGCTCCAGAGAGCACCCCTGCATTACCAGGCTTCAATTCATACCACACCTTTCGGCCACCTAACCCAGAAAAAAGCACTAAAGGTGGAGGCGTGTCCATATTCATTAAGGATATCCACACCTCCAGGCTAGTTGCACAGCATAATGCATCTGAGATTATCCAAGTGCAACTAACTTTGGGCAAGACCGCAATCCAAATTGTAGCTTGCTACAGACCCCCTACCATGCCCCAGGATTCACACTCCTCATTTCTTGATACACTGGAAAGTATTAGGGTACAACCCAACACCCTAATAATGGGCGATTTCAACTACCCCACCATTAACTGGGAAAACTACTCATGTACCAACTCTTTTGCTCAACGTTTTCTAGAATTCATAAATTCCAACACCTTGGATCAACTTATTCACACCCCCACCAGGGGCAGCAATATCCTAGACCTGGTCATTACCAACATGGGAAACTGGTGTTCCACATCAGAGGTCAATTCCTCGTTGGTCAGATCCGACCACAAGCTAATCAGCCTAGACATCCACATCCCACCCCCAACCCCAATTAGGGAAACCATCGTAAAAAACTTCTCAAAAGCCAACTTCACACATCTTAAGACAGAAGTGGCAAACTTCATGACACCCATGCAGACGGACAATAGAGGTATGACTGCTGAATCCTACACAAATGCACTTTATAAGCACTTACACGAGCGTATGGATCATGCTATCCCTAATAGAACCAAGATGTTATCCTCCAAAAAAAGGAAGCCAATCTGGTGGACCTCTGCCATAAACAAACTCTACAACAGAAGAAAGAAACTGTTGCAAAAAAGAGTAAAATCCCATGACTGGAGGAACTCCCTGGTCAACCTCAGTAAGAAGCTGAGATCCCTCATAAAATCCTCCAAAGCTAGTTATGAAAACAAAATTGCCACTGACTCTAAAGACAACCACAAATTATTCTATAGCTATGTCAAAAATCTAAATGGGAACACTCAGATCTGCTCTGAGTTACAGCATAATGGCACTAAATATACAGAACCAACTGATATTGCCAACATCCTAGCAGACAGGTTCAGTGCTAAATATACCCCCCTCTCACCCCCTAGAGGGCCCATCTCTATACCTGAAGAATGCAAAGTTCCTATAATCACGGCTGCACAGGTAAAAAACACACTCTCCAAAGCCAAGAACACAGCATCCATGGGACCTGAAAATATCCCAGGCTGCATTCTACATGAACTACAGAATGAACTGGCACCCTACCTAAGTACCATGTTCAATCATAGCCTCACCTCAGGATTTGTACCCACTGAATGGTGCATCGCGACAGTTATCCCACTCCATAAAGGGGGAGCCACGACGGACCCCGGGAACTACCGCCCCATTAGGCTGACGAGCCTGGTCTGCAAGGCCATGGAACGTATCATCATGGAACTCATAAACAAAGACATTGGTAATCTCCAAACTCTGGACCCTACTCAGTTTGGATTTGTAAAAGGCAGCTCATGTCTCCTAAACCTGATTGACGTCTTTGAAGCAGTCACCAAAGCCATAGATGAGGGTAAAATGGTTAACACAACTTATCTAGATCTCGTCAAGGCTTTCGACACTATCCCCCACTCTGGAATTATAGATAAGCTCACTAAACTAGGTATAAATCCCTATGTCACAAGATGGGTTGCCAACTGGCTCACGGACAGAACCCACACTGTGAAAGTAGAGGATTCCAAATCCGACATCAGACCAGTGACAAGTGGAGTACCACAGGGTTCAGTCCTGGGTCCTCTCCTGTTTGGTATCTACTTCTCTGAAGTGCAGGCCAACACAGAAGGTCTTTGGCTAACAAAGTTTGCAGATGACTGCAAACTAGGAGCCATAATCGAAACTCCTAACGATGTGGACAAACTACAAAAGGGCCTCAATGAGATAGATACCTGGTGTCAAAGCCATGGCCTGAAGCTCAATGCCAAAAAGTGTATTGTCATCCCCTTTGGTAAAAACTCTGTACCCATGAACTACCACATAGCTGGTAGTCTACTTAATGCCAAAAATGTGATGAGAGACCTTGGGACACAGGTGGACAGTAGTCTTTCCTTTGATAATCACATCGCCACAGTGGTCAGGAAATCCTTCTACGTGGCTCATCTCATCACATCACAAAAGGATTCTCATCCAGAAAAAAAGAGGTCATTGTTCCCCTCTACTCATCACTCATTAGACCCATTATAGAGTACAACGCCCCTTTTGGTATGTACCTCACAAGACATCTACAACAACTGGAAAGACCACAGAAATACCTCACAAAGAGGATTACTGGCCTCAAACATATGCCCTATGCAGACCGTCTCAAAAAACTACAGCTTTACTCCACCGCATATTGCCTACTCAGGGGCGATCTCTGCCTAACATACAAAGCTATGTCAAACCCAGAGCTGTTGGACATGCTCCACTTAAAGAAATCCCAATCCCTCCGAGCTCTAGGGACCTTAACCTTGTCACCACAATAAACAGAACATGCTGGAGGGATAGATTCCTGTCCCAGAGACTTCCTATACTCTGGAACAGACTACCTATCTATGTCAAACAGAGCTCCTCATTAGCACTCTTCAAGAAAAATCTTGATGATTGGATGGGAAATGGGAAATTCACCCCGGGGATCACTTCTGTGGCTCTGCTCGACAGGGGCACAGGAAAATAATTTTCTTGGGTGGCGAAAGCCAGGGTACATTTTTTGGCTGGGCTTGTATGGGCCCTAGGGCCGATAGCCTAGTACCCACCTATGAACCTAAGTATAAGTAGTAATTATAGATGATAATAATCTTCCTGGTACCTGTCTACATCTCCTATATTGCACATGTACATTTACAGCTGAGGGCTGCAGTGAAATGAATGTCAGCAGCCTAGAAACTGGAATGCCTCAGAGTATATGATTTTTGAGATGGGCAAGATAATTTTCACAGTCAAAATCTACTTAGGTATATTTTAATTTAGCATTAAGTTGTGGTATGATGTCACTTGCTTTATTTTGGCTGAGATATCATTCCAAAGTTTGTATACATTTACTGAAAACAGAACTTTGACATGGTTGTTTTGAGCTTCCTGAGTTTGTGCTAAATGCAAATGTTAAAATTAGAACTTCTTGTGTGGTGTGCACTGTGACACCCCACCACTGGACCAGTAATCAAGAAGCATCAGTCTTTACTAATGGCACCAGTGGGGGATATTCACTGCGAGGATGACAAGTACACACATAGTATTTACAGATGCAGCTCTCTGCATTAAGTGCAATTTCCCTTAACAGCACACAGAGACCACAGTCAGTCCAGGGCTGGTTTATCCCTCTTTCTTCAGATCCCCAATAAGACTATCCACTGGCACAGCTATAGAGTTCAGATCTCAGCTGAGTGGCCAAGCCAAGACCTCCAGCACCCTCTCTGTCCATCCAGTGCTTCATGTCCCTGCCAATGTAGCTGACACACACATACTCTTTGAGGTTTGATTTTCACACACACACACACACACACACACACACACACACACACACACACACACACACACACACACACACCTGGGAAAGGCTGGCACAGGATTACTAGCTTTGCCCCCTTTTGCCCAAACCATAAGGTAGTTATCACCAACTCCTTATCAGCTATTTTAAGGCCCTTAACAAAGGGTGTATAACCTTACTGTGTAATGTTACTATTAATACAAATGGTAATTTGACCAAGAGCAAGACTATTATGAGTGTCTTACACAGTGTCATCAAATATACAAGTACTCTCAAAACTTAAATAGCTCTACAAAGATTAGCTAAAAAGAAAGGTTTAAATATATTTAATATTAAATAATAAAAGAACAAGACAATACTAAACATGCATTCACAGTGACATCAGAGTTCAAAATCACAGGAAATGTTTAAAACAACATTGCAGGACGGTCTCAAAGAAATAAAGAAAAACATCTAAACTAAGCTTCACTATATTCTTGGTTGTATCTAAGAGAGTTACTATAGCCTAGAAATGTACTTATGGTGGTGAATGGATCTTCTAGTTGTTGTCAGGTCAAAGACAGAATATAGAATGCTGGGTCTCACTAAGAGACTTCTTAAATTAATGTCTCAAAGATTACTGCTAGGATAGCTTGCAGAATGACATCATTTCTTGTCATCTGACTCTATTCCAGGTGGACCCCCCCCACTGCTGAAAGCTAGCAGTGTTTGACATCCACCTGTGAAAATACATAGACCTTAGATCTTTGGCAGATGCGGGAAGTTATAAACCAATTGCATTTATTTCATGATTTCAGAGGTAGTATTTAGTATAATCTGAAGACAATAGAGAAAGATTCTCAGCACAGAGCTGTGTCTCTTGTTGCCATAAAGTAATTTAATTTCAGCTATGTTTCTGAAGTTAACCTCCTGTATTCCAGCTTCCACTATTACAATATATACATTTAAACAGTTACAACAGTGCATGTACATTTCTGTTCTATTCCAGTAGGGCACACTGTGGTTACTTTTAAGTACAAGCACTTTATAAAATATCTTTTCAACACACATTTCTTATAACCCTAGTTTGATATGCTCATGATATACAGTTCCAATAGATTTGCAACAAGCATCCTACATGAGATAAGCAAGAGATAAGCAGGAGGCCAGCAATTAACCACACAAGGCAACAAAAGCACCAACAACTTTTTGTGGACAACTCGTGCAGACACACAGTGCAGAAGACCAGTAGTCTAACTTAAAATCAACTTTAATATAAAAATTGTAAGCGCTTTCACACTTCAAGAGTGCTTCATAAGACAATGAACAAGAGTATAGCCAATACATGTATATCATCACATCAATTAAATACATACCCAATCATAGTGCAGTTATTCAATTGAACATAACTATCTAATAACATTCTATCTCATCTTCATTCAAAAACAATTCAACAATAAAAACCTAATTAAACTATATATATATATATATATATATATATATATATATATATATATACTCAAAACTACAATGCTATCACAAAATAAAACTGAAAAATAACTAAAAACACTTATAGAATAAATTGTACAAATACATATATACATATAGTACTACTAACTAAGCTATGAAAGCACTAAGGTCACTTTTTTCTAAGTTTACATGCTTTCAAGGCAGGATTTAGATATATCAATTAATTAAAGCCAGAACCTAGATGTGCTCCCAACCTCAATATCCAATTAAGCTCAACATTCTGTCTTATTAAATAAATCACCTAATCTGACATCTTCCTGCAGCACTTGTAAAACTTGAAAAAGAAAAACGTGATGACCCTGCACTTTTTGTGTGTTTAGCAAGAGCACTATACTCCATCTCCCTAGTTGTATCATGTACATGATCCCTTATGCGCTCTCTCAAGCACCGATTTGTTTGCCCAATGTAAAATTTAAAATATTCCACACAATGAACAATATAAACTAAATTCTTTGTATTGCAATCCGCAGTAGTTCTATGATGCCAGATACATTGAGTATCTGGGTGCTCAAAGACTGCACTTTCATCAGTATAGTGACAAAAGTTACAGCTGGTACATTTTTTAGTACCATACACTCCCACATCTCTAGGAAGGCCACCTCTAGGATAACACAGCATCTGCTTAAGTGTACGTTTATTCTTATATACAAATCTTAGTCGTCTGCCTACCAAATCACCTACTTTCCCATCAACCTGTAGAATGTACTAATTATGATGCATAATTTCTCCGATATGACTAACATCCTTAGTGTATGACAGAATCATAGGTATATTGTCATTACTTTTTCTTTTAGAATGTTTAGCACAGGGAGATCTAGAAAAGTAGGGTTTAGCTCTATTAGACCTATCTTTCACTGTCATTCCAATTTCTCTCGACACCTCATTCTGAGTATAACCCCTACCCATCAGCTCACCTTGCAATACATCAAGACTGGTAGTGAAACCACTCTCTTGGCAAGACAGCCTTGCAATACATAAAGTCTGACCTTTCACAACACTAGAAACACATGCTGTAGATGCATACTGCTCCTGTGTAGAAATGAGGGGCAATAACACTCTTTCCTATACATTTTTGCAGTCATGTTGCCCTCCGAATCAAGTAAAACTTGAACATCAAGAAAATCAATATTACTAAAAGAATACTTATATGTAAATCGTAGAAACTGGCAACTCTCATTCAATTTCTTAATAAAACAAATCAAATGACTCTCATCCTTCGTCCATAACAAGAACAGGTCATCAACAAAATGTCGATAAAATTTCACAGCATCCATTACTCCATTTAAAATATTCCAACACTCCCACTCCGCCATAAACAAGTTTGCATAACAAAGATTGGAACAGGTTTTTTCTAGTTTACATGAATATCTATGCATGGCATTTTGACTAAGGATCTTTTTGAATATTTTATAGTGGAATATCCTATTGTACCACAGCTTCATGGACTCCCTAAAATTCATAAGAACCCTACCCATCCCAGCTTTAGACCCTATAGTGTCAGGGTCAGGTTGGTTAACTGAACCAGTGTCCATATATATGGACAGGCAACTTAAAGGAGTGCTGGAGCAGTGTCCGAGTGTGTTAAGGGATACTGAGCATTTTTTGGGAGTTCAAAAAACATGTTTATTTCATCATGTTTAGATGTTTCCAATATTTTAACAGCACTGTGGGACTCTTTACAGGTTTTTAAATATTTTTATGTGTAATTGCAGAGTCTGGCCACATGGGGTCTAGCCATTTTGATGAGAATTCACAAATTTTCTAAACCTCCATGTATCCCAGAATGCAGTGTTTGTCCTTAACACATTACATCACGTAGGCTTCAGTGTTCAGAAGCAACTGTGACTGCATTTATTTTTCATGCATACACTTGTGTCTTATCAGTCAGAACATTTTCATCTAAGATATCCTGCTGTTCAATGACTACTTAAAAAACTAACTGAGATAAAGACACAGAACACACTTTGTAAGTGTTTTTACTGCTTCTTCTTTACAGAGATCTTAATTTTCACTCTTTTGTCATGCCCAAGTTGCAGTTCTTTAGATCATCTCCCCTCCCCCTTCACACTTCCTCTCCCAACCTGACAAACTGCTGAAGGTAATTTGACCTGTTGTTGTTTTGATTGACACATCACCACAGGAGACTTAACTCATCCATTGTTTCCTAGTTCTAGCCTTTTCTTTCTGACAGTGGGACACTTATTTATGCAACAGCATGGCCTCCTGTCATGAAACAGGGATGCATAGTTCATAGTATTTGGAAACATAGTGTTTTTCAAGTAAAACAAGCTACTTTTTCTGGGCTATCGTGTCTGCCTCAAATACTCACATTTTAACAGTGCTGCAAACAGAACAGAGTCAATGGACAAAAAATAATAATTTGACTTGCATTTCAAAGTAGAACTGTAAGGTAGAGGTATCACATGCTTACTGAAATCACCACTGCCTCACCATATGAAAGTCTTGTGATGACCATGTACAGATTTTGATTACAGAACTAACCATTATGCCAACAATTAGACATTTATGTCTAATATTATTTACATTATTCACATAAAAGTAGTGCTGGCTGTAATTGCCCACAGACAGCTTGGTTTGCTGGTATGCATTTCCTGAGATTGGTTTGCCTGAAAAACCTTACTGGCCCAGTGTGTGATCATATCATGATGTAAACCCGTGCTGAAATGCACAATATGCTAACAGTAATACATGTACTACGGCAAAAGTATGCTAGATGCAGACTTTTGCAGGGCATTATGCAGTGTCTAATCTCATTTTGATTATTCTATTCTATTCTCTACATGCTTACACACCCCCTGTGCTTTGCTCCTTATAAATATCTACCACATCACTATTCATCACATATCTAATAGTGATTTTGTTTTTGCCTTTAACATAATAGGTTCATAGGTAGGTACTAGGCTATCTGCCCAAAGGCATTT
The DNA here is from genome assembly GCF_019279795.1 of Protopterus annectens. Classification (NCBI taxonomy): domain Eukaryota; kingdom Metazoa; phylum Chordata; order Ceratodontiformes; family Protopteridae; genus Protopterus; species Protopterus annectens. Next base: position 1,539,211,294 of record NC_056743.1, on the reverse strand, counting down.
ATAAGCCAAGCCAGAATGTGTTGGCTTTCACCACCCCCTTAGATTAGTTCCCTGTGCCTCTGTCCAGCAAAGCCACTGAAGTGATCCCCTGGGTAAACTTTCTGTTTCCCATCCACTCGTCAAGTTTTCTCTTGAAGAGTGTTAGCGAGGAGCTCTGCCTAATGCAGATTGGAATCTTGTTCCAAAGCATGGGAAGTCTCTGTGACAGAAATCTATTCCTCCAGCACGTCCTATTTATTGTTGTGGTGAGGTTTAGATCCCTAGAGCGTGTGGCTCGAGGGGATAAGCTTTTCTTTAGGTGGAGCATGTCCATCAGTTCTGGGTTGGACATGGCCTTGTATGTCAGGCAGAAATCACCTCTGAGTAAGTGGTATGCAAATGAGTACAGCTGGAGTTTCTTCAATCGAGCTGCATAGGGCATCTGTTTGAAGCCAGTGATCCTGTTGGTGAGGTACTTCTGTGGTCTTTCCAGCTGTTGCAGGTGTCTTGTAAGATACATCCCAAATGGGGCATTGTACTCTATGATGGGTCTGATGAGCAATGAGTAGAGGGGCACAATGACTTCTTTTGATCTGGATGCAAACCCTTTTGTGATAAGGTGTGCCACGTAGAAGGATTTTCTAACCATTTTGGCAATGTGATTATCAAAGGAGAGTTTACTATCTACTTGGGTCTTTGTGTCTTTCGGCTTATCCCGGTTAGGGGTCACTCTGGTCCGCTAATGATTGGTAGTGGATTTTTACGTGCTGGTTACCAGCCTGCTGCACAACCTTCAATGAAGGCACGCCCCATTCACGCATGCCTCCACACAATAGACGCTCTAGCTGAGAATCGAACGGGACAATGTCTTGCTATGAGGCAAAAACACTACCGCACCACCACCACCACAGTTTACTATCTACTTGGGTCTCCAGATCCCTTATTATGTCTTCTGTATTTAGGGGACTACCACCTATGTGGTAGTTTGTGGGTACTTTGTTCTTTCAAAAGGGGATGACTATGCACTTTTTGGCATTTAGCATGAGGCCCATGATTTTGACACCAGGTGTCCATCTCAGTGAGACCCTTTTGGAGGATGTCTGTGTCATCCGGAGAGTCAGTTATAGCCCCTAGTTTGCAGTCGTCTGCGAACTTGGTCAGCCATAGTCCTCCTGTGCTTGCCTGTACCTCTGAGAAGTATATGCCGAACAGGAGGGGTCCTAGAACTGAGCCCTGGGGAACACCACTTGTAACCCTTTTAAAGTCAGACCTAGCTCCTGCAACTCTTACCATGTGGGTTCTGTCCATGAGCCATTTGGCAACCCATCTTGTGACGTAGGGGTTTATGTTCAGGCTGGTGAGCTTGTCTATAATACCAGAATGGGGTATGGTGTCAAAGGCCATTGCGAAGTCTAGGCAGGCTGTGTGTATCACCTTTCCATCATCTATAGCTTTGATAACTGTCTCAAAGAAGTCCACCAGGTTTAGGAGGCATTATCTGCCCTTAACAAAGCTGAAATGGGTAGGGTCCAGTGTTTGGAGGTTCCCAATGTCTCTTTTAATGAGTTCCATGATGATGTGCTCCATAGCCTTGCAGACCAAGCTAGTCAGGCTTCTAGGGAGATAGTTCCTGGGGTCTGTTGTGGCTTCAACTTTGTGGAGCAGAATAACCATTGCTGTGCGCAACTCTATGGGTACGTAACCTGTAGAGAGGCTGAGTTTGAACAGTGTGTTTAGGTGAGGGGTTAGTTTGTCTTTGATCTCATGTAGGATGCAGCCTGGGACACTGTCCAGTCCCATTGATGCTGTGTTTTTTGGCTTTGAAGAGGGCTGTTTTAACCTGAGTGTCTGTGATTTCAGGAGCTCTACATTCTTCTGGTATGGTTATGGGCCCTTTTGGGGGTGAGAGGGGGCTAAAGTTTGCACTGAACCTGCCTGCCAGAATGTTGGCAATATCGGTCACTTCAGTGTGTTTTGTACCATTCTGCACTAACTCCGAAAAAATCTGAGCATAGCCACTTAGATTCTTGATATAGCTAAGGAATGCCTTGTGGTTATCTTGGCAATTTTTCTCTCGAAACTCACCTTGGATGATTTTATGAGAAATCATAGTTTCTTGCTGATACTGATCAGGGATGTCTTCCCTTCTTGGGATTTCACTCTTTTCTGTACTAGTTTCCTCCTGCTGTTGTATAGCTTGTTTATGGCAAGAGTCCACCAGACTGGTTTCCTTTTCTTAGAGGAGTGTGTTTTGGTTTTCCTTGGGATAGCATGATCCATGCATTCTTGTAGGTTCCCGTAGAATGCATTAGTAAAGGATTTTGCAGCTTGGACAATGTTATCCTTTAGCATGGGGGCTTTGAAGCTTTCCACCTCTGTCTTAAGTAACGTGAAGTTTGCTTTTGAAAAGTTTTTCACAGTGGTTTCCTTGTCGGGGGGGGGGGTGGGGGCAAAATGTGGATATCCAAAGTGATTTGTTTATGGTCAGATCTAACCAGTGAGGGGTTGACCTCTGGTGTGGAGCATCAGTCGCCCATGTTGGTGTTGACAGGTCCAATATGTTGTCACCTCTGGTGGGAGTGTTGACCAGTTGATCCAGGGCATTTGAGTTTATAAATTCTAGCAAATGTTGGGCAAGGGAGTTAGTACTAGAGTAATTCTCCCAATTAATGTTTGGGTAATTGAAATCACCCAGTATTAGGGTGTTTGGTAGGACCTTTATATTTCCCAGTGTTTCCAGAAATGCGGAATGGGGCTCCTGGGAATTGGTGGGTCATCTGTAGCAAGCTACAATTTGAATTGCAGTTTTGCCCGTTGTTAGTTGCATGTGGATGATCTCACATTGTTTTATATATATATATATATATATATATATATATATATATATATATATGTATGTATGTATATATATATATATATATATATTCATAGGTAGGTACTAGGCTATCGGCCTGAGGGCCTATGTAAGCCTAGCCAACAAGGTTCCCTGGCTTACACCACCCAAGAAAGTTATTTTCCTGTGGCACTGTAGAGCCGAGACACAGAAGTGATCCCCGGGGTGTATTTCCTATTTCCCATCCACTCATCAAGATTTTTCTTGAAGAGTGCTAATGAAGAACTTTGCTTGACATAGATGGGTAGCCTGTTCCAGAGTATGGGAAGTCTCTGGCACAGGAATCTATCCCTCCAGCATGTCCTGTTTATTGTGGTGACAAGGTTTAGGTCCCTAGACCTAGATGATTTGCCAGAAAACCACAAATTTTAAGAGGAACAGACCAAAAGTAGTATGAACGGAGCATACCAGCTACTATAAAATATGAATGGAGCACACCAGGTACTATAAAATATGAGTGGGAGCAATATTTAAAATATGTCCCTATTTTCATGCCTTCTCCCCCCATTTTGTCAGGCTTTGTCCAGATTTCTTTCACTAAGAGGATGAGAGGTATTGGTGTAGGATCATACATAGCAGGCACTACAGAGTCCTTGCCTTCCTCTCCAAACTTCTACCCTCAGGAATTAATTGCAATAATCCCAAGTACAAAAATGCTTTCCTAACAGCCCTATAGCACTGTCTAAGTGTTGACAAGCAGTGTAGGAAATTGCCTAACCACAAAAATAAATTCTGCTACATAAAAAAAAAGATAAATGAGAATATGCTGGTATGCAAAGGCTGGCACTGATACAGTTAAGATTCCCTCACTCCCAACAAGCAAATTTAGTCCTTTCTTCCCAGCAGATTTATTTATTTTACATTTGTTAACCAGGATAGTCCAGCTGGATATATGTCCATTTTCAGTGGAGTCCCGGGGAGAAAAGCTCCAAAGAGACAATTAAACAGAACATACAGACAAACTTGGGTACATATTTCACCTAGATCCTTTAGGTATCTAGTTAATGACACTTATAGGTATAAATTGCAGACACTTATAGATTTAAAGTTACAGACAGATACATATTTCAACTAGATCCAGTAGGGTATCTAGTTATTGACACATATAGGTATGGGCTGCAGACACTAGACGGATACAGTTGCAGTAGTCATTAAACAGTATTACATTGTTAATAGTAACATTATTATATGAATATTGTCATAACTTTGATATGTTACACATTTATATGCAAGTAACAGATAGGACTCTAGTTTAGGACAATAGTTACCATGGTACTGAAGTGGTGCAAGTATTAGTCTGGAGTAGAGCATGTACATAACCATTTATTACTGAGGAAGTTGCGGATAGTTTTTTTGAATCTAGGCAGTGAGGTTATCAGGGATAAGGATGTGGGTAGGGAGTTCCAGATTTTGGCCACATAAAAGGAGTAAAGGGAATCTCCTGCATGGTTGTTGGATCTAGTAACAGCTAACTGTAGTTTATCAATTCAGCGAAGTTGCCTGGAACATGAATATTGTTGGATAATGTTACCCAGTGAAGGAGATATATTTTGTTGATAGAGTATCTTGTGAGTAGTAACTAGCTGACTATAGATAAGTAAGTTAGGTAGTTCTATCCAACCCAATTGCTTTAGGTTTAGGCAGTGATGAGTTCTATATGAGCTGTTGTTGGCAAATTTGGCTATCAGAATGTAGCAGATTGACATTCTATTGATTTCTGTTTTGGATACGTTAATCAGGATGGGTGAGGCATACAGTAGTGTTGTGAGAAGGTGTGAACGTGCAATTGCAGTTCTAGCATTATGGGTCAGGAATGCTCTGTGCTTGTAGAGGCTGTCTAGCTTTTTGTTAGTATTTTTAATGGCCAGATTAATATGTACATCAAACTTGAGCTTATTATCAATAGTAATACCAAGTAGTTTAGTCTGGGTATCAGGTGATATTGGGGTACCGTTATTAGAGTGGATAGTAAAGGTGCATGTGGGGGCAGTTGTAGTTGAAGGATAGAATAGCAGAAGCTTGTTTTTTGGGGGGTTGAGGATTAAGCCATTCTCAGTGAGCCATGTTTCCACTGAGTGAAAGTTATCCTGGGTATTTTTGTGGAGGTCTAGTAAAGTAGGGGCATTAGATATTATAGTTGAATCGTCTGCATATTGTATAAGGGTTGAACATTTTGCAGCTGAGTGAAGATTATTTGTAAAAATTGAGAATAGCAAGGGGCCTAGTATAGATCCCTGAGGAACTCCAAGTGTAACAGGTAAGAGTTGAGATAAGTTATTATTCCATAGTACTGCCTGTTGTCTATTGTTAAGTTAGTCTAAACCAGGAGACTGATAAGTTATCAAGGCCTAGGTTTACAAGATGGGAGATTAATTTTTCATGGTTAACCATATCAAATGCCTTTGATAGGTCAAGGAAGAGGGCTGAAGAAAGTTTACCATTATTCCTGTTGTGATTAATGGTATCTGTGAATGCTAGCAGGGCGGTAGTGGTGCTATGTCCTGGCCGAAACCCATGTTGTGTATGAGATAGGAGCCCTTGATCTGTGAGATGTGTCATTAATTGATGGTGGATACATTTTTCTAATATTTTACCAAGTGGGGATAGTATCGCTATTGGTCTGTAGTTAGATATGTCATACGAATTTCCCCCTTTGTGTAGGGGTATAATATAGGCTGTTTTCCAGATCAAGGGTACTGAACCTTCTGATATGGATTGGTTAATTAGGATTGAGACTGGTTTAGCTATTTCATTTGCTGCTAGTTTTAAGAATTCATTGGGGAAGGAATCTGCTGCTATTGTTGTTGGTTTTAGTTGGGATAGTAGTTTTCTTATATAGGAGGTCGAGGTGGGTTGTAGCTTAAATGTGGGGCTGTTGTTTGGTTTGGGGGAGGTACTAGTAGTATTTCTATAGGTCTGATTTTGGGCAAGAGCAAGTACAGTTTCATTAAAGAATGAGTTAAATGATTCAGCTATGTTTCCTTTTGTTAAACATGTTGTTGGGGGTGGGGTAGTGGTTTTGCCAAGGTGTAGTAACCTGTTTAAGCCTGCCCAGAATTTTTTTGGATTGTTTGAGTATTGGGCTTGATGGGTTATAACGTAATTTCTTTTATCTTGTATTACTAGTTTCTTAGTAAGGTTTTTTAATTGCTTGTATGCTAGCTGTGTTCCTGGCTTTTGTTGGACCTCCAGGCTGTCCAGGCTGTATTCTTTCTTTTATTTTTTGCCTTGTTTCCCTTGTTAACCATGGAACTGTTTTGGATTTAATTCTGGTAGTTCTTGGAGGGGCATGCCTATTTAGTATCTCTAGGAAGGTAGAGTTGAAGTGTTTGATAGCTTCATCAAGGGGTAAGTAATACAGTTGCGTCCAGTTGTGGAGCTGTAGGTCTTGTAAGAAGTTTGGTAAGTTGAAGTGTTTTTTTTTTTCTTATTGTTTGGAGTATAGGGGTTTGAGGGTGGTGGGTGTTATATTTGAGTAGGAAGGTAGTTTGATGGTCACTTAGTGAGTCAGGAAGGGTACCTGCTAAGTATGAGGGAGGTATTTTATTTAGTAGAATCCAATCCAAAAGTGATTCTCTTTGACTATTTTTATCGACTCGGGTGGGTTCTTTGATTAGTTGAGAGAAGGTAAGTCGGTTGAGATGATTAGTGGGAGCCTAGGATGAGCAAGTAAGCCAGTCAATATTAAAGTCCCCTAATAAAATAGTTTCTTGTGGCAGGGTTTGTGATAGCCATTGTAGTAGATTTTCCATGATGGGGATATTATTGCCTGGGGGATATAGCCTGTAACTATGTTAATAGTTTTGTTGTTACCTAATTTCAGCCTGGTTAAGAGTATTTCTGCCTTGTCCATAGGGGGTAAAGTCAACTCGGATTTAGCTATGGATAATGTATTTTTATACAGTAGAGCAATGCCTCCACCTTTCTGTTTTGGTCTGTCTTGCCGAAGGATACTGTATCCAGGTGGTATGATCTCTGTATCTTTGGTAATTGGCTTTAGCCATGTTTCTGTTAAACTGATTATATCTGGAGTATATTGTGAGATTAGAGTATGAAGCTCATGTATCTTTTTGTTGATGCTCCTGATATTTAGGTTTAGAATGAGTAGACTATTTGCTGTTCTAGTATTGATTTGAGTTAGTTTGGGCAGTTGTGTATTAGTAGGATGATATATATCATAGGGACCTGGGTTAGGGTGAATACCACCATCATTTAATAGTTCACGTTGTAGTTTTTGCAGTGTTTTCACTATCTTTTGCAGTATTATAATGTATGTTTGGGTCTTAAAGAATTTGGGGTTGGCATTGATGGGTTTAAGAAGGATATAAGTAGTGACAGTAGTGTTGAATAGGGTGGGGATTATTGTTAGGTAGTATGAAGAAGGGGTGGGAGAGATAATGGCTGTAGATTTATGGATTGGGGAAGAGTTGTTTTGTAATGAGTGGTTGTAACAAGTGATGTGGTAGGTACATGTTAGGAGGAGTAGTAGGGTCATTTGTTGGAGGTAGATGTTCATTGTAATTGGCCTTAGTTGATTGATTGGAATGAATTGGTGGATGTAATTAGATATATGATCGTAGTAAGAATGTTATTGGTAAAAGGAAATGCGGAGGGTGGGGAAGATGTTGAATGGATGTAATGTAATTGTGGGAGGGACTGAATAGGTTTGGTAACAGGAGAATGCAGAGGGCGGGAAGGTTGTAGATTGGATGTGAGTTAATTGTGGGAGGTGCTTCCCAGGTATAAGTGTAGTTGTAGTGGGGGTGGTTGGGAATTGGGGCTAGGGTAGGGGAGTGGAGTGAGCCCGGAGGGTGAACAGAGCGGGTAGAGCCAAGTAGTAAAGTAAGAAGGCAGGTAGTGAGGAAAACAATCAGAGATCTGGAAGGTAAGTTCAAAGTAAGGGATTCGAGGAGCTCAGGGCTAACCAGTGGGTAGAAGGGAGGAAAGAATCAGAATAAATTCAGAGAAACAAGGGCTGAAGTAGGATAGTACCAGAGGCAGGAATAAAACAGATTAGTTTGAGGACTGGTTTTATAGGAACAATGTAACAGATAAGTTACAATGTTGTACTGCCCTCTAGTGGTTGTGCCTTGCAATACCAAAGAGATATCCCGGGGGGAGATTGAGAGCGTTGTAGGTAGTGGAGAGGAATCTATAGAAATCCAGGGAGATAGTGAGAGGTCAAATTAAAGGATGGTATAGAGAATAGCGAGTGGGAGACTGTGGCTGCTGGTATTCCCGATAGGGACCGTTCTCTTAAATTAGTAAAAAAAACAGGAATTAGTTGCATTGGTAGGAGATAAGGAGCAGGTTACACATACTTTTAAACAACAGTTCCTGCTTCCAAAGCCAATAGAGTACAGAGACGACAGTGGTCTATTCTGCACTGGGGTGAGGTGGCACAGTTTGAGGATGAAGTCAGTTAATCCTATAGGTCTTGACCAGCCCGAGGGACACAGTATCTGGGTAGGTTTACTCTGGCAGGAGGGTTACAAGTTTTAAATCACACCATGTTTAACACAACTTGGGGTTCCCATGTAATGTGTCATAGTCATGAAACCATGACTAACCAAACAAACCCATTGTTCTTCTCCAAACCAGGGCATCTGGGTGTTGATCCTACTCGTGCCTTACTCATACAGTGAATACTGTTCATATATAGTTCAGTAAAAAGAGTGCCAGTTGCTGAGGGCAGCATAGGGACTAACACCCCCAAAAAACAGCACTTTAAGTTAGAAAAAAATGTCACATGGATGAATGGACGGTGTACCAGCTGAATGGGTAATGTACCAGTTGAATGGGTGGGGTACTGGTTGAATGGGCGGTGTACCAGCTGAATGAATGGTATACCAGTTGAATGGGTGATGTACCACTTGATTGGGTGGTACATCAGTTGAATAGGTTGTGTACCAGTTGAATGGATGGTTTACCCATTGAATAGGTTGTGTACTGGCTGAATGGGTGGTGTACTGGCTGAATGGGTGGAATATCGGCTGAATGGGTGGAGTACCAGTATACAAAGGCTGGTGCTTAAGCAATTAGGATTCCCTCACTCCCAGCACACAAACACAGCTCCTTGTCCCTGTAGTTGACAATAAGACCCCTTTACACCAGAAGCTATTGTAGAAGTGTTGGGAGAAATTATTCTTCTGTTTAATATAGAATACTTCCCCAGAGAGTGGTAACATAAACCCTGCCTTCCTCTCCAAACTGCAGCCTCTGGGTATTGAATCTGCTGTAGCTTTAGTGATGGTCCTTGTAGAGCTAAATAAAAACAAAGCCCTGATAGCCTGCAGTAGTGTAGGAGCCTACAACCCCTAAAAACTCTTTACATCATGAGAAAGCATATGCAAAGAAATAAGACTTAAATGAGTATGTACTAGCACTGAAGTTATTAGAATCCCTTCTCTCCCAACAACTTAATACAAACTCTTTTAGCAAACGGCAGTCAAAGTTACTTTCACCACACACACCAGGGGGTCCTGCAAAAATGTTGGAAACTTGACCTCTTCTTTTAGGCTACAACAACTTCCCAACTATCACAAAAAATGAAGAAAAAAGCATGCCTTTTATTTTCTATGTTGTACAATAAGTATAGGTGGTAGTTTCCTGTGAAAAACAGAAAATAGCGCACACACACACACACACACACACACACACACACACACACACACACACTTTTGTTTTAATTATTTCTGTGCAGAGAGACTGCTCAGAGAAGTTAATGATCATATAAAGCATCCGAACAGTCCAAAATCGGTGATGTAATTTTTCCCAGCTGGAGTGAACGAAGACATTGTTCTGTGCTGACACACTTCAGCTGCTTTCGCCCCAATCAGTACAAAAAAAATGTGTGGAAAGAAAAGAGATCAGTAAATATAAACAAATGAAATAACTGATTTCTCCTCTTACAAGATACCGTAACAGGGCATGGATTTGCAAATCATGGGCTAGTACTCTGCAAAAAGGGGGAGTGAAACGTTTTGCTAATGAACACAATGGCATCTCACTTCCAGGCTCCAAATGAAATTACAGCAGGTATAGAGTATTAATCTTACTTGTACAATTACCGTGCAAGTGAAATTATTTCCCTGCTAAAGTACTGGGCAAGACTTTTTGTTTTAAAAAACTCAGAGGTGATCTGTGCCTGACATAAAAGGCCATGTCCAACCCGGAATTAATGGACATGCTCCACCTCAAAAAATCCAAATCCACCAGAGCCACAAGAGCAAGAGACTTAAACCTCAACACGGATATAAATAGGACGTGCTGGAGGGACAGATTCATCACCCAGAGACTCCCTACACTATGGAACAGAATCCCAGTCCATGTGAGGCAGAGCCCCTCACTGACTCTGTTCAAGAGAAATCTTGACGAGTGGATGGGAGATCGTAGGTTTACCCCGGGAATCATCTCTGTATCACTGCTGGACAGAGGCACAGCAAACTAATGGGTATAGTATTCTCATCCTAAGGGGTGGTGAAAGCCACACACACTCTGGCTAGGCTTATAAATGCCCTAGGGCAGATAGCCTAGTATGAACCTATGAACCTATGAACCTATAAAACAGTTTCATACCAGTTATAAAATAACACAAATATGCAGAAACCAAGCTATTTCCGGGGCTAAATATGTCTTTTCTCAGTGTCAGGGCAACTCAGTAGCTAGAATTACAGGTTACTGATGAAAAATAAAACACTCCAAAAGATTGAAATTATCACTCATGTATAGTAATGTGGAAAACAAACAAAGAAGGAAATCAATGCACAGCTTAAAGGGAAAACAACAGCCACTGCAAAAGCTCAAAGGGAGTTATGGGTCATACCAGCTACTATAAAATATGAACGGAGCACACCAGCTGCTCTAAAACATAAGCGGAGCACACCAGCTACTCTAAAATATGAGCGTAGCACACTAGCTACTCTAAAATATGAGCGGAGCACACTAGCTACTTTAAAATATGAGCGGAGCACACCAGCTACTCTAAAATATGAGCGGAGCATGCCAGCTACCCTCCCCCTCTCTATATGGTTCCAGCGCCTATGCAACAACAGCACAAGAATACCTGAAAGCGTGAGCGTACCACTCAACCTCTTACAACAACAAATTCACATTTTAGCTGTTTCCAACACTGGAATAAAATGCCAACCGTAGCAACAATTCACAAACACTGACAGCTGGCTAAGAGTTTAGATAGCAGCCTTCTTGCATAGGCTGCTTCAGTTTGTACCATGCAGTGGCAGATCCTGGAATTTGCAAAGAGGAGGCGCAGTCTGGCTTGTTGACTATCAGGGTAGGAGTAGGAAAGTGGGACACTGGGTTAGGTGGTTGTGGAAAGATCACTTTAAGAAGCTCTGATGTCATGTATGGAAAGACAGCAATACACATTCAGTTCTACATGATGTTGCTGTGTATGTAGTAGTAGAAACAGGTAACATGGAACTTTGAAAAACGAAAATGAAAAATGTTCCTTATAATGAGGTACCTTTGAGAGGTATTGCTGCTTGTGCTGCTAACTAATGAAAGGAACAGCCTTTATCATTGGTTTATAGTGCATGAGGTGGCCTGAAATAAAAAGCAAAACAAAAAACAGCATTTTCAACGGAAACTGGTAGTCTATGGCTGCTGCACTGTTTTTTTTTTTATTTGATTACTTACAGTATCTAGGCAAAATAGTGTACTGCGAATCAGCAGGGGAAATGGTCGCACCGCATTTTTTTTGTATGTAGTTAAATGCTGTGTAATTGCAATCTTGTTTTGGCCCTTCAAGTTATAGCCCCAGATCAGAGATATTTTAAATACTGGTACCACTGGCATAGAAAGTTAACAGAATAATAGGAGCTGACTGCTTTTGTGAAGTAAAGGAAAACTGCAAGTATAGTAATTACTTTTAGTTGTTAAATGAACAACAGTTTTCAAAAAAAATACATTAAATAAAGACATAAACAAATAAATACACAAATAAACAAACAATAAAAAGTAAATCAGTTAAGAAGGCCATAGTAAAAGTTTGAGCCCAGATTTTAAGGCCTCTGAAAATCAAGGCACAGATGATGTGATGATAATAACAGATTTCTGAAACTGAAAACGGATAAAATAGGTTGGGAGGAAAGTAGTTTTGTTTTATATAATATCTTCAAATCATGACAGGACTCTTCTTATAAAGTCACTCTTGTAGGTGGAATAAACCCATATGCTTAATACCATAGTATTGCTGACAACATAATGTGCAAAATAAGTTGTCACCAGCCACTAAAGTAAAGATTAAAAAAAGGTTGTTCATGGGAATTTTACTTCTGAAACTTAGAAATTATTAGCATATCTTGAAACATAACTGATGGAATGGTATATAACTAAAGTAATGTAGTACAGATTATTAGAAATGCACTTACACAGTTTTTGGTTTAAACAGTTTTATGTGTACAGATTATACAGACACCAGTTAAACTGTGCCAGTGGTTGCACATGACTGTCGTGGGAGGGTGCTTTTACATGCTAAGTGGGTTTTTTTGCTTCATATTCTATTTTGGAGGTGACACATTTTTTGCTACCACAGATATTATTTTCTAGCAAAGCTGTATTGTGATTGGAATTTGAGGGTTAATAAAAACAAATGCCTCAAGAGTCCAGCAGCAAAGACTTCAGACTGGTCAAGCCATCCTATTCGTGCACAGCCCAACATCAGGGATGCCAGAAGATGCTGAAGGTTGGGGAGCAGAGGTTCAGAAGGGTACTTAGTGACTCTAACAAGTCATTTGTTTAAATATTTGCTTTGATAAAATAGCATACATGTGATATACAGCTGAAGTTGCATTAAAATAATTCCACTGAAATTTCATATAAAATTACAGAATTATTTTAGTGCCTTTCTTTACTCCATTCATGTCTCAGTGATGCACATATATTCACGTGAATGTATAGTCTTATTTATTTATTTATTTTTAATCATTTTTTGACCAGGTTAGTCCCATTAGACTTGTGGCTTTTTTCAGGGGAAACCCAAGGTGGTAAGTACACTACTAGGGGAACACCTACACTTTTAGATAGCTGCCATGGGATCTTTTACTTACACCTGAGCTACCACCAACTCAAGCAGATGGAACCTCACTTTGGTATCACATTCCAAGGATGACACACTCATCTTGGTGTGGGAATAGAACCCACAGCCTTCCACACAAAAGGTGGGCATGCTACCTCTTGAATTACTGAAGCTGCACCTTTCTGATACTGCTGTATACTCTTCACACTGCTAGTCTGTGTGGCAGGAACTTGGATGAATACAAAAATGTGAGACTGCAGGATTAACAGGCAACATTAGAAAAAAATACCTTGACTCCTGTGTTAAACAACATCTGTAATTGCCGAATAGCTGGAACTCTGTGGTTTCATTCTGTTTCTGGCCGTGGTCTTGGCAGCTCAGTATACACTTTATATTATGAAACTGAAAACAGCCAAACTACGTACCTTGGCTATTTCCAAATTTATATCAGGGTGTACAGTGGACTGTCAGTACTATAATTAGAATTAGACTGAAAACATATCTTCCATGCTTCTACTTTGTTTGGCATGTCCAAGCATTTTGGGGTTAATACACACTGCATGTATTCTTTTAATCAACCTCAGAACCAATCAGTCACAGACTTTTTGCTACCAAAATCTGCATTACAAGCTTTCAGAACTACTAGCATTTAACTTGTAGAAAGCAATAAATAAAACATAATTCAAATTTACATACAGACATTTTGGGTTATAGAAGCAAACAATCTTTTAACAATTAAAAATTGTAACTGGAGAAATCATACCATTATCACAGTTCCACTTGAAAATACAGCTACTGATACACTCTCATTATCATAATTCTACTTGATGTCATTTATAAAAGTAGTAATGACAGCAGACCCCAGCAAAACAATAGCAGCACTTGGAAGGGCATAAAACCGGTCCAAGTAAAGTCCACTGTTGAATAACTAACCTTTCAAGAATAGTAGAAGAGAGTAACAAAACAGCATTGCATTGATATTTATTAAGCAGTGGGAGAAACTTTTCCAGAATCCAAAGACTACTTGCCTGGATCAAGCAATTGCTACTCTGTTGTACAGTATAGTGGTTTAGAGCTCTGTTTAGTCAATGATAAGGAGAAGTCTTGCAGCTTGCAAAATTTGGGTTTAGATAAACCTTCTGGCATCTGTTGATTCAAATCATGGGGGAGCCATGCCTTGCTTGAGTGCTTGCTTTAAACTAATCAGTTATGTACAAACATAAGTAATATGATCACAGGAAGCTCACACACATGCACACTTAGGGTGACCATTAAATCACCCATATCATGCTTGTAGGATATAGAAGGAAACTGGTGTATCTGACAAAAAAACATATACAGGGGATGTTTACAAGATCTCCACAGGAGCTTCCTTGAATAAAAACTATAAAAACTAAACTGGAGAAGTACTGTGAACCAACAATACTAACTGGTATGTCACAATCAGAAAAAGCTTGGCATCAACGGCAGCTAGTATTATCCTCCCAATTCCAAACTCATATCTTCTTGCTCTATACATTACTACTGATCTTCTTCTTCTTTCGGCTGCTAGCGTTAGGGGTCGCCACAGCAGATTAACTGTTTCCATTTCTTCCTGTCCTCTGCATCTTGCTCTGTCACACCAACCACCTGCATGTCCTCTCTCAGCACAGCCATAAACTTTATCCCTGGCCTTTCCCTTTTCCAGTAACCTAGCAGCTTCATCCTTAGCATCTTTTTCCCAATATACTCGGCATCCCTCCTCAGCACATGTCCAAACCAACATAATCTTGCCTCTCTGGCTTTGTCTCCAAACCTTCCAACCTGGGCTAACCCTCTAATATACTTATTCTTTATCCTGTCCACCCTCGTCACACCCAGTGCAAACCTTAACATCTTTAACACTGCCACATCCAGCTCTAACTCCTGCCTTTTTGTCAATGCCACTGTCTCCAACCCATATAACATAGCTGGTCTCACTACCCTCTTGTAGACCTTCACATTCACTCTTACTGGTACTCGTCTCTCACAAATCATTCCTGACACTCTTATCCACCCACTCCATCCTGCCTGTACTCTCTTCTTCACCTATCTTCCACACTCACCATTACTCTGAACTGTTGATCCCAAGTATTTAAACTCATCCACCTTCGCCACCTCTACTCCCTGCATCCTCACCATTCTTCTGTCCTCCCTCTCGTTCACACATATATATTCTGCCTTAGTCCTGCTGACCTTCATTCCTCTCCTCTCTAGAGCATATCTCCACCTCTCCAGGGTCTCCTCCACCTGTTCCCTACTCTCACTACAGATCACAAGGTCATCTGCAAACATCATAGTCCACGGTTGATATTGTTTGATTTTACCTGTTCTGTCTGGCATGAGTAGAAGTGATTTTGTTTTCTCTAAATGTTTAGTATTTATATAATAACTGACCCCTGAACTGCTCAGTATTATGGATACTTTCTGGTGCTTTTCTTGGAGTTTTTTTTAAACAGCCTTTTCATCAGTCTTTCTGCTCAACTTTCCTTTTCTCATGTATTATTTCAACACACCCTAACAGGCCAAGAGGGCACAGTAAGAACTGTAGAATAAATAGCTAAATTAACCTAGTTGTCTGGGTACGGTTACAGGCTTATGATTGCTCTGAGGTGCATTTATTTTTTTTAACCATTAACTTACAAAAACATGAGTAAGAAAAGAAAGTCAATATTTTTCTTTCAATGAAGAAATGGGCTGTTTCTGACAAAATAACAGTTCACAATAAATTGAGAGGACAAATATTAGTGAGGATACATGTCATATTTTGGAGTACTGCCTGCCTCCCTACTCCTTCCCTAAAAAATGGTCACTTTTTTGTATATTCCTCTACTTTTACTTTGCAATGAAAGTTAAGGCACAAATGGCTGCATTTATACTTCAGCTGACCACTGCCAAACATCTATACAGCATGTCAGTTCAACCTTGCCTCCAAAAAGACATCCACCTTCTGTGTACCAATCCATTGTCAACAGTGGGATGAAAGTGAAAGTTAAACAGAATGCAATAACATACTTCATGCTGTTGCTGTCATACCCATATAAACATCATATTTCCTTATGCCTACCACCAAAAATTTAGCCATCTGTATACAGATCTAATGTCTGACTGAGAAGAAGGTGGGGAAAAATAATGTTCACAGCAGTGTAGCCCAAGTTGTTGCACTTAATCACACTGACCCTACATAAGCTATAACAACCTTCTGTGCATACCTGTGAGATCTGTAATGAAAGTTAAACAGATAATAAAAACACCATCCCTCCAACACACACACACACACACACACACGCACACGCGCGCACGCACACACACACACACACACACACACACACACACACACACACACACACACACACACACACACTCTACATCAATCTTTTGTGCACACCTCTGAGCAGAGCTGGTTTTAGACTCTATGATATTCAGAGCAGAGGATACACTCATATAGCCTGGGATGTGGGGGCCACCAGGTTGCCAAAAGCTCTTGAGAGTCTGACTGTTAGATGGTGCATTTATGGTGTTATATTTGAAAGTTAGTTACTTGATAAATTTTCTTTCTTTTTTCTTTTTCACTTGCTAATTTTTTTTTTTTACTGCTATGCAAAAGAGCATTTCCACAGATAAAATATGTGACATTATTTTTGAACTCGCACATAAATCCACAAATGCACACATACTGAAACTACCCATAAAAGTCACCTCTATCAGTAGATGCATACACACATATTCATACAGACAGATACATGCCAATTCACCTGTGTCATGGCTTTGAGGTGCTTGAGGAACCAAAGTATATGGATAAACTCACACAGAGACAGGAAAGGCATGCAAACTCCACAAAGAAGAAGCCACACTCAAGAACTCAACTATAGCCAAGTGCTATGAGATAGCAATACTACTCGCTGTGCCACTGTGCCAATGCGCAGTTATTTTCATACACATCCTGCTCTTGGCAGACCCTTGGAGACAGACACTTATGTGCAATGCTGATGCTTGTGATGTAACAGGAAACAAATCTCAGCCAACTTGTTACTTTTAAATGAAATCATATAAAACTAACTTTATACTGATTTCAACAAATAGTATACATTATGTGATGCTAATACTGCTACAGCAAATCAGTGAGTGCTGATTAACAGTAATCAAACAACAGCAGGGACAAGTCACTTTTTTCACAGTAAGCTTCTATACAAATCAATTACAGTTACTATACTGATTCTGTACACCTCAAATATCTGATTGTGGAAAAATAACAACAATCATAGTCAAAGTAATGTGCTTCAAGTTAGTCACTCCCACACAGAAACGTATTCCATCTTACAACATGCAAACTCACAACAGTCCTGCAAAGCCAAATTAGTGATGGATTAAACCAAACTAACAATAAAAGAGTCAGTTATTTTCATCCACAGAAGACCCCACCCAGTAGTTATTGCCACTTCTGCGTAAACGTCAGACATCTGACTGTAATAAAAATAATCGCAAGGTATTGAACTTTTTCTTTGTTCCATAGAAAAAAAGTATCTACACATTAAAGTATTCCATGTTATAAAACATAAATTAAATCAGTCCTGCAAAGCCAAAACAATGATTCATATTTCTCATCAGACAACCCCAGCAATAATAGCTATTTTGTGTACATCTCAGAATTCAGAATTTTACAAAACAAAATAAAACAAATGAGCTACCAAATAGCATTATGCTTTCATGCATTTTCTGAAAGATATTAAGTCTGAAACTCAAATGTATGTCATTATGTTTGTCATTGCAACCTTCAATTAAATACCAGAAAAACAAAAATTTACAAAGAGTGGTCCAAAAATATAAGGCAAAATCATATGGATTGGTATGAATATGCGGCATACCTCTTGACTTCTTTACTCAATGATCAACAACAAAGCCAAAACTAAGTAAGAACATAAATACATAATCAAGGATAACTTTTAAATATTACTCTAATTCATTTAAAAATTTAACAGAGCAGGCTTTGCATCAATACTCATTTTAAGAACAAAAAGAAGCATGAACTCTAATATTACTTACTGATGTTATTCTTCAGTGATTTACCAGAAAATCAAACATTTTATATGGGAAAGAGTAAAATATGAGGTAAAATCAAAAGCAGTTGGGAGCTAGTTGTTTGCCTACCAGGCTAAAAAAAAAATCCCTACTACAAACTGGACCATTCCTCATGATGCCACTAAACACATACTCTCAAACACTGTTAATTTATTTCATTTATTTTATTTTACATTTCTTGACCGGGCTAGTCTAACTGGATATATGTCCATTTTCAGTAGAGGCCCAGGGAGAAAAGCTCCAAGCATGAACAGTGACAAAGTTAACAATATAAAAAGACATAAAAAATCACAATACAGAGGCAGCATTGGTCAAAAGAAAAATTATATTAATAAAATTATAAACTATAAAAATTTTAGTAAAAATTATACTAAACAATTATACTAAACACAATAGAAGTTATGAGCAAGACTCAGTTAAAAGAGAAAAGACCTTATATTTTATCCTCATAATTAATGCCATAACCTTCCATTGTTCAAAATGTTGGGGCTTTCTGTCAGTCTCACCCACTACAATTAAGACAACAAATCACCGGGTCTTTGTGGTTTTGTTATTTGTTTTCAAGATCATGGGTGCAATAAAGCAGAAAGCACAAGGATTAAGAAGAGTTGTAGCTGTGACTGATAACTGCATGGAAAAAAGAAAGGAAAAAAAGGCAATAAAATACTTTGGCTGAGTGGTGCAGGTGTGGCTGCCTGTTTCTGAAATATTCTGCATAATGACAATTGACAACTATGTTCCTCTTTAAGGCACACATCTTGGACACATTTCAATGACTGGCACCAAAGTTATCTCCTGACTCATGCAGACACCAATTCTGTAGCTTTCATTGACTCTCAGGACCAATCAGCCTACAATAAGATGAACAGTGCCCAGGCATAACCCTCTTCCTTGGTTTTATGAAAAGGAGGTAACATAGCCAAAGGCAAACCATGGATCCCTTAATTACATCTTGCACTTGCTTTGCTCAAAAATTCTGGACAAAGCTAAACATAATTGTGTGGGTTGGACAAGTTTTAAAATTTTCTCTTATATGCAGATCTCAGTTATCCCTGATTTTGTTTCAAAATTTTGCTCTTTCCCTCTAAAAACCACCTAAGACAGGTGATTATAGGAGAAAAAAGTGAATTATACTTAGTAAATAAGGATAATTAACTACAGACTTCTTTTCCTGCAGGAAAAGCATGTTACTTAACATTATCCTATTCTATTAACATGTAAAGTTAATAGTACTAATATTTTAAAAAATGGCTCTGATTATTTCAGGATTTATCTCAGATTCTGGAGGTAAGAGGCAGTGATCCCAGCACTTAGAAAGTTGCTAAAATAACAGGTTTTGCATAGCTTGTACTCTGAAGGATATAATGTCTGAAATTCAGATGCATCTGATTACTTAATGACTGCAACTGTAATGACTTACCAGAAAACCACACAAGCAAGGAAGAGAATGAATAATAGGAGGGAAAAATCCGGACATTCTGCAAAATTCTGGTTACAGTACCCTTGTTACCAGCTAAATCTTGTTGATGTTCTGAGACTTAAAGCTGTGTCCATCTCAGCTTATATATTCTATTAGGGTTATTGATTCCAATAAGCAGCACCATTCTTTTCCCAGAATTGAACCTTAGCTGTCACCTGTCAACCCAAGCTTGTTCCTTTGAATTTAATGACCTGTTTGCCCCCATTTGCTGCACTTATTTTTATAATCATCCCAATTTTCTAGGACACATGTGACAATAAGTATATTTAAGAGAACTTGCCTCAGGACTAACTTTTATTGTTATAGTCCTTGATTTTGGTAATGACAAGCTAACAAGGGGAAATTCCAGTTTTGAGTAATGGCTCTACCTTTTCTGAAAGTGAAGATCCGAGAGTGGAAGAAATAGGTCAAAATATCAGAAAAAATTCAAGAATGTTTTGTAAAATCTGGGAAGCTGTGAGTTATTCTTTCTGCAAAAACAGGGTACATGTACTTACTTGCAATCGGACATTCATACTCGCAATTGCGCACACTCACATAATCGCACATATGATTGCGCTCGTGCTCTCTCACACACACACACACACACACACACACACTACTTTGTCAGAATATTTACTTGGCTTGACACCTGCAACTTCAGTCAGACATTTTTTGTCAGTAAGAAATATGAAACTCAAATGACTGACATTACAAATTTACTCTAATCCTCAGTGACTGTCATGGACTTAACCAGAAAATAAAATAGTTTACGAGGAATAGAAGAAATATGAGTCAAAATCGGGGATGTCTTGAAGAAACTGAGGCAGTTTAAATTTATTATTCCTCCACATAACATAATGTTGGCAAGTGCAACAACAAACTGTATTTTGGTTGATTGTATGCTTTACAACCAATCATAGTGCACCCACTGAATCTGTACTTTGATATGGCTACAGATAGCAGCCAATAAGATGCACATGTAGCCAGGACCAGTGGTGCACGTTCCTATTTCCTTTCTTTCTTTTTTTTTTCGATCGCAAAACATAGATTCAGCTAATGTAGCAGAAAATTTTGAAACAACCTTATTTCTTTATTTTCTGCTTCTGTAGTTGAATAAGGGTTTTTGTTTCAGTTGACAAGTCAGCCGAGGGCAGATTCCATAAGTCTGTGGAAAGTGTGTGTGTGTGGGAGGGTTTCACCCCCCCTCACCCTATGTTTGTGATTCCCTTGCCCAATATACCCACGGAAGATATTAGATGCTGCTGGGATTAAATTAGCCATGGCTAGCATCAGCCAATATCCACGGACTTTGAGATGTGCATAGCTTACTTCAAAATGATGCAGTAGCATCAGCGGAACCTCCAGGAAGATTTTCTAAGCTTTTTTTTTTTAACCATGCTTTTACTGCACATGATTGAAAATCAAGATAGCAAAAGGGGGAGGCGCGCGTCCCAGCGCCAAAGCCTAAATCCGCCACTGCCATGTGCTTTTCCGTGTTTCACTTTTGAAAACAAACAAAAACTATTATGTGGTAGCATACATCTCTACCGCTTAGAAAGAGAAATCCAAACTCTACAGTTGCTTTCAAAAGCTACATTCTGCAGTTGCAGAGCAACCGAGCAAACCCTAAAAAATGGCACAAACATTGATTTGTGTACCTGATATACTGCAGACTCTCTCAGAAGCATTTCAAATGGCATTCTGCCTCAGAGATGTGAGTTAACGAGTGCTACATAAGGCAGATGCTACTCATATCATGTGCATTGCATTTTTTTGTGGAACTTAAAGCCCAAAAAAAGATATGAAGAAGTAAGCAAAGCACATGGTGTGAGTAGCATCTGCAGAAAAAAAAGGAAGCCAGCTCTCTTTCTCATAACATTATCAATGCAAGTTGCTCACGGATAGGTGTTGGCCTCAAGAAATCATAGTTCACAGTTGCTGGAAAGCAAAGATCAACTTGTGGAATGCAAAAGATTTATAACACTCACCTTATCGCAATAATAGAAAGGAGATTCTGGCTGAGGTTATCTAGCATTCCTGATCGTCCGTCAATGTAATGCAGTCCACAGGAAAAAAGTAACAAAGAAAGGAAGTTCCACACAATGTGTGCTGGAGTGGGATGGCCAACATAGTTCTGACATCACATGATGGGTGGGTCATTCCATGCTTTTTTAAGAGCATGCAAATATAATAGTTTTGATGTCAGTCTGAGGGAGGGAAGTTTAAGACAACTGCTGCTGATCTGTAGTAGTTTTGGCATCAGAATTTAAGAAACGGCAGCTAGCTTTTGAACAGCGTGATAACTCATTTTTAAAAGTGAAGCTAATACAGTACGGCAAGGCATCGGGCTGGTGTAGACAAACAGTTGATTTCATATTTTTTTAAAGCTGATCTGCACATTTCTTTAGACAGGATCATATAATAGGGAGAAAAATCGTGGTCATGTTGAGGATTCAGAAATAATATCCCGTTGTTCTCCTTTAGGTATATTTTAATTTAGCATTAAGTTGTGGTATGATGTCACTTGCTTTATTTTGGCTGGGATATTATTCCAAAGTTTGTATACATTTACTGAAAAGAGAACTTTGACATGGTTGTTTTGAGCTTCCTGAGTTTGTGTTAAATGCAAATGTTAAAATTAGAACTTTATGTCTGGTGTGCAATGTGACACCCTACCACTGGACCACTAATCAAGAAGCATCAGTCTTTACCAATGGTACCAATGGGGGACATTCACTGTGAGGATGACAAGTACACACACAGTATTTACAGATGCAGCTCTCTGCATTAAGTGCAATTTCCCTTAACAGCACACAGAGACCACAGTCAATCCAAGGCTGGTTTCTCCCTCTTTCTCCAGATCCCCAATAAGACTATCCACTGGCACAGCTATAGAGTTGAGATCTCAGCTGAGTGGTCAAGCCAAGACCTCCAGCACCCTCTCTGTCCATCCAGTGCTTCATGTCCCTGCCAATGTAGCTGACACACACATACTCATTGAGGTTTGATTCACACACACACACACACACACACACACACACACACACACACACACACACACACACACACAAACACACCTGGGAAAGGCTGGCACAGGATTACTAGCTTTTCCCCCTTTTGCCCAAACCATAAGGTAGTTATCACTGCCACCAACCAACTCCTTATCAGCTACTTTAAGACCCTTATCAAAGGGTGTAGAACCTTACTGTGTAATGTTACTATTAATACAAATGGTAATTTGATCAAGAGCAAGACTATTGTGAGTGTCTTACACAGTGTCATCAAATATACAAGTACTCTCAAAACTTAAATAGCTCTACAAAGATCAGCTAAAAAGAAAGGTTTAAATATATTTAATATTAAATAATAAAAGAACAAGACAATACTAAACATCCATTCACAGTGACATCCGAGTTCAAAATCACAGGAAATGTTTAAAACAACATTGCAGATAGTCTCAAAGAAATAAAGAAAAACATCTAAACTAAGCTTCACTATATTCTTGGCTGTATCTAAGAGAGTTACTATAGCCTAGAAACTTACTTATGGTGGTGAATGGATCTTCTAGTTGTTATCAGGTTAAAGACAGAATATAGAATGCTGTGTCTCACTAAGAGACTTCTTAAATTAATTTCTCAAAGATTACTGCTAGGAAAGCTTGCAGAATGACACAATTTCTTGTCATCTGACTCTATTCCAGGTGGACCCCTCCCCTCCCAATGCTGGAAGCTAGCAGTGTTTGGCATCCACCTGTGAAAATACATAAATACATAGACCTTAGATCTTTGGCAGATGCGGGAAGTTATAAACCAATTGCATTTCTTTCATGATTTCAGAGGTCGTATTTAGTATAATCTGAAGACAATAGAGAAAGCTTCTCAGCACAGAGCTGTGTCTCTTGTTGCCATAAAGTAATTTAATTTCAACTATGTTTCTGAAGTTAACCTCCTGTATTCCAGCTTCCACTGTTAAAATATATACATTTAAACAGTAACAACAGTGCATGTACATTTCTTTTCTATTCCAGTAGGGCACACTGTGGTTACATTTTAAGTACAAGCACTTTATAAAATATCTTTTCAACACACATTCCTGTACAACCCTAGTTTGATATGCTCATGATATACAGTTCCAATAGATTTGCAACAAGCATCCTGCATGAGATAAGCAAGAGATAAGCAGGAGGCCAGCAATTAACCACACGAGGCAACAAAAGCACCAACAACTTTTTTGTGGACAACTCATGCAGACACACAGTGCAGAAGACCAGTAGTCTAACTTAAAAATAAACTTTAATATAACAATTGTAAGCACTTTCAAACTTCAAGAGTGCTTCATCTGACAATGAACAAGAGTATAGCCAATACATATATATCATCACATCAATTAAATACATACCCAATCATAGTGCAGTTATTCAATTGAACATAACTATCTAATAACATTCCACCTCATCTGCATTCAAAAACAATTCAACAATAAAAACCTAATTAAACTATATATATATATATATATATATATATATATATATATATATATATATATATATATATATACTCAAAACTACAATGCTATCACAAAATAAAACTGAAAAAGAACTAAAAACACTTACACAATTAATTGTACAAATACATATATACATATAGTACTATTAACTAACCTATGAAAGCACTAAGGTCACTTTTTTCTAAGTTTACATGCTTTCAAGGCAGGATTTAGATATATCAATTAATTAAAGCCAGAACCTAGATGTGCTGCCAACCTCAATATCCAATTAAGCTCAACATTCTGTCTTATTAAATAAATCACCTAATCTGACATCTTCCTGCAGCACTTGTAAAACCTGAAAAAGAAAAACGTGATGACCCTGCACTTTTTGTGTGTTTAGTAAGAGCACTATACTCCATCTCCCTGGTTGTACCATGTACATGATCCCTTATGCGCTCTCTCAAGCACCGATTTGTTTGCCCAATATAAAATTTAAAACATTCCACACAATGAACAATATAAACTAAATTCTTTGTATTGCAATCCGCAGTAATTCTAAGATGCCAGATACGTCGAGTATCTGGGTGTTCAAAGACTGCACTTTCATCAATATATTGACAAAAGTTACAGCTGGTACATTTCTTAGTACCATACACTCCCACATCTCTAGGAAGGCCACCTCTAGGATAACAAAGCATCTGCTTAAGTATATGTTTATTCCTATATACAAATCTTAGTCGTGTGGCTACCAAATCACCTACTTTCCCATCAACCTGTAGAATGTGCTAATTATGATGCATAATTTCTCTGATATGACTAACATCCTTAGTTTATGATAGAACCATAGGTATATTGTCATTACTTTTTCTTTAAGAACATTTAGCACAGGGAGATCTAGAAAAGTAGGGTTTAGCTCTATTAGATCTATCTTTCACTGTCATTCCAATTGCTCTTGACACCTCAGTCTGAGTATAACCCCTACCCATCAGCTCACCTTGCAATACATCAACATTGGCAGTGAAATCACTCTCTTGACAAGATAACCTTGCAATACATAAAGTCTGACCTTTCACAACACTAGAAACACATGCTGTAGATGCATACTGCTCCTGTGTAGAAATGAGGGGTAATAACACTCTTTCCTATACATTTTTGTAGACGTGTTGCCCTCCGAATCAAGTAAAACGTGAACATCAAGAAACTCAATATTACTAAAAGAATACTTATATGTAAATCATAGAAACTGGCAGCTCTCATTCAATTTATTAATAAAACAAATCCAAATCACTCTCGTCCTTCGTCCATAACAAGAACAGGTCATCAACAAAATGTCGATAAAATTTCACAGCATCCATTACTTATATGTAAATCGTAAAAACTGGCAACTGTCATTCAATTTATTAATAAAACAAATCAAATCACTCTCGTCCTTCGTCCATAACAAGAACAGGTCATCAACAAAATGTCGATAAAATTTCACAGCATCCATTACTCCATTTAAAATATTCCAATATTCCCACTCCGCCATAAATAAGTTTGCATAACAAAGATTGGAACAGGTTTTTTCTAGTTTACATGAATATCTATGCATGGCATTTTGACTAAGGACCTTTTTGAATATTTTGTAGTGGAATATCCTATTGTACCACAGCTTCATGGACTCCCTAAAATTCATAAGAACCCTACCCATCCCAGCTTTAGACCCTATAGTGTCAGGGTCAGGTTGGTTAACTGAACCAGTGTCCATATATATGGACAGGCAACTTAAAGGAGTTCTGGAGCAGTGTCCGAGTGTGTTAAGGGATACTGAGCATTTTTTGGGAGTTCTTTTTAAAGCACTGGATGGGAAAGTGGGTGACAAGTTACTCCTAGTGTTGATGGATGTGGAATCTTTGTTCACATCTACCCCGAACCAAGAAGGAATTATCATGATTAGATCATATCTTGTTAGGAACACTTCACTTGACATCAAGTACATTGATTTGCTATGTTTCTTGTTAGAAGTACTACTTGAACACGTTTTTTTTTTGAAGGAGCGTACTATTGGCAGACAGCTGGTGTGGCTATGGGCACCAACTGCACCACCAGTTATACAAACTTGTTTATGGTGGAGTGGGACTATTGGAATATTTTAAATGGAGTAATGGAAGCTGTGAACTTTTATTGACATTTTGTTGATGGCCTCTTCTTGTTATGGATGAAGGATGAAAGTGATTTGATTTGTTTTATTAATAAATTGAATGAGAGTTGCCAGTTTCCACGATTTACATATAAGTATTCTTTTAGTAATATTAAGTTTCTTGATGTTCAAGTTTTACTTGATTCAGACGACAACATGTCTACAAAAATATATAGGAAAGAGGTTATTGCCCCTCATTTCTACACACGAGCAGTATGCATCCACAGCATGTTTTTTCTAGTGTTGTGAAAGGTCAGACTTTACACATTGCAAGGCTATCTTGCCAAGAGAGTGGTTTCACTACCAGTCTTGATGTATTGCAAGGTGAACTGATGGGTAGGGGTTATACTTAGACTGAGGTGTCGAGAGAAATTGGAATGACAGTGAAGGATAGGTCTAATAGAGCTAAACCCTACTTTTCTAGATTTTCCTGTGTTAAACGTTCTAAAAGAAAAAGTAATGACAATATACCTATGGTTCTATCGTACACTAAGGATGTTAGTCATACTCGAGAAATCATGCATCGTAATTGGCACATTTTGCAGGTTGATGGGAAAGTAGGTGATTTGGTAGGCACATGACCAATACTGTATATAAGAATAAACGTACACTTAAGCAGATGCTGTGTTATCCTAGAGGTGGCCTTCCTAGAGATGTGGGAGTGTATGGTACTAAGAAATGTAACAACTGCAACTTTTGTCAATATATTGATGAAAGTGCAGTCTTTGAACACCCAGATACTCAATGTATCTGGCATCTTAGGACTACTGCAGATTGCAATATAAAGAATTTAGTTTATATTGCTGATTGTGTGGAATGTTTTAAATTTTGCATTGGGCACACAAATCGGTGCTTGAGAGAGCGCATAAGGGATCATGTATATTGTACAACTAGGGGGATGGAGTATAGTGCCCTTGCTAAACATACAAAAAGTGTAGGGTCATCACATTTTTCTTTTTCAAGTTTTACAAGTGCTGCAGGAAAATATCAGATTAGATGATTTATCTAATAAGACTGAGAATGTTGAGTTTAGCTGGATACTGAGGTTGGGAGCACATCTAGGTTCTGGCCTTAATGAATCAGTATCTCTGAAACTTGCCTTGAAAGCACATAAACTTAGAAAAAAGTGACCATAGCGCTTTCATAGGTTAGTTAATAGTGTGTATATCTATATCCCTGGGATTCAGAAACACTCCGTGCAGGAATACACTGTTCCTGCACAGAGTTTTCCATGTAAGAATAGGGAGTTTGCGCACCCTTCATATTAATGAGGGTGCACCACTCTATTCTTACACCTACATTATCATGTAGGAGTACAGGGGGTGTGTAGAAGTGCTGCACGGAGACTTCTACACACCTCCTGTACTCAGGAAGTGCCGTACAGCACTTTATGATTCAGAAGAGTGTCAGAACAGTATAGTACATAATATTAGAGCCTGGTTCTAATATTATTTACTAAACCAGTGTCTGCAGACACTGAAATGTAAGCCCCTAACATTTCAGTGTCTGTGGACACTGAAAAAAAAAAAAAAAAAAAAGAAAACACTCACACACCAAGAAGGCAGCTGCCTTCAAGTGCACCCACCCCTGAATGTCTGTACTCTTGCCCTACATGCATGGAAGCAGTAGGGCAAGAGTAGAGTAATAAAAATAAAAACTTTTTTTTATTAAATAAAAAATAAATTTAAGCAGTGCCCATCTTGTTTCCATGGTGTGCCCCTATGCTTAGCCTGGCTGAAAATGATAGTGAAGTACTACTTTGACGAAAAACATCACTAAGCTGCTGTAGCATAGTGGTAAAGCCTTGGTTTAGCATCTAAAACTTGCTGGGTTCAAAGACCCCCTCTACTAGTAAGTTTAATAAACTGTTAAGGAATGTGAATAATAGATGTCAATCATATGCCGCACGCATAGTACTGTACGGGTAGGAATATGTAAAACATAAAAAAATCTATATTTTTTTAATTTGAAAAAAAAAATAGATTTAAAGGGACAATCCCAGTGTTTAAAATTCGGGTCCGACTTTAATCAGACCGAAGTAACACCCACTTTTAAA
>NC_056743.1:1539137985-1539182601 GCF_019279795.1 Protopterus annectens | reverse complement strand
GTAGAGCTGCAATTTGAGATGGAATGTGGCTAACTCCTTTGAAGCTTCCTGCAGGCACACTTCCCCTACCCCCCTCAGCCACAGGTGAGCATGCTCAGAAAGGCAAACTTGAAAAGTAAACAAAGGCTGAATCAAAACAAAAAATCCCTGGGATTGTCCCTTTAAGCAATGTTTAGTTACTCTAAGCATTGCTTACCTGCTTTAAGCTTTGCTTACCTGGTTTAAGCATTGCTATGCAGAGCTGCACAGAGCTAAGCATATCTGAGGCATTTTTAAAGCGGCCAATCATGAAAAAGTGCAGGGAAACAGCCCTATTTAATCTTCATAGGCAGGAATACAGCCATAACCATTTGGGAATGATCACAGTAGAACCATAATGACTAGAGTAGGTGAAGGAGTGCACTTCAGGGCACAATGCTGGGGCACCCAGGAGTCCAGGATCATGGCAGGGCTCCTTGGAAAAAACACAAGGCCAGATTGCTGCAGGGCCAGTTCCATAGCTCCCAATACAAAGCGGAAGCATGGGACCATTTGGCATGCGATCTCACCAGTCCCACTGGCATTCCCTGAACTAGTGAGAAGGTGCATCACCATTATGGTGTAGGAGGGGTGAACTCTTGGCCCAGTAGATCCAAGAGGCTTGAGTACAGGACTTCCCAGTGGTCTGTAAGTATCCAGTCTATGTATTTTTAACTATTAAAACCTAAACTGTGTGACTGCACAGGTGTGCTTAATGTGTCTTATTTCCCCATACAGCTGCTGCTGAGAGGGCCCAGAATGTGGAAACACACGGAGAACATTTGGCCAGATTGTGCCAGGAGTTTGGTGAGTAGAGAATTATTCCTAATGTCAGCAGTAATAAATCAGAAATAGTAATGGTAGTACTGTCTGTATATATATATATATATATATATATATATATATATATATATATATATATATATAATTGTGCTCTGAAAGTCAGGAATAAATGTATCATGTCAAGCTGCCAGTGGTACAACTGAGTAATGCCAGCTGCTGTGTAATACACACTTCAGTAGCAAACAAGATACAATATACAGGAGAATAATAATAGAATATGTATGAATCTGTCTGAGTGATCCTGCCAGGAAAGTGCTGTGCCAAGGCTAGTGTAACAGTTAGAAATGAGAAGCAGTCCTGCTGTTAAGATCATGCAGGAATAGTAACTGTGGATTTCTGAGTTTTACAGAAATATGTATGTCAAAAGTAATAATGGTTATCCCAAAAACTGGTGTGTGTCATTTCACTTGTACCTAAGAAAATACAAATGTGTATGTCCTGCAGCATGCATTAACTGAGGTGAACTGATGTAGCACTACTTGTTTGCATAGTTTAGAATGTGCATCTCAAATAACTGAAACCACAAGGGACGTGTGTTGTGTATGCATAATTTTTACTTGAAATGGGAAACAAATAATGCAACATTTGATAAGAAAAGTACTGTGCAAAAAATCATGTACTAGATAGAAAAATCCCAAGCAACAGACAACACCTCCCCCATTAGCTCAGCCTGATAAGGGCTAGGCCTGTAGTGTACTTTTGCACGCACATACATACACACACACACACACACACACACACACACACACACACACACACACACACACATACACACATACACACACACACACACACACTTTGAATCCAGGGCCTGCTACTAACATGTTAGTCCAGTTCTATAGTTGTAAACTGCAATCTGAATAGAAAATGTATGTACTGTAACACATATTTTCTCCGCAGGGCCTACAGGTAAAGAAAACTGTATAAGAATACTGTGATGTGTATAAGTATGAGAAGTGTACAATTGTTCTGTTGATCATCCCCAGTCCTACAAATACATGCAAGCTAGCCATCCACACTGTGCAGTCTGGCCCACACAAGCCTCTTAAGTGTCACACTGTCCCGGATACTTTCCCCAGTTGCCAAGAAACCCGCACACACAGAATGTCACAGTAGAAGTATGTCAAAAGCACAACACACACTCCAGGGCCTGCTACTAACATGTCAGTCCAGTTCTACAGTTGTAAACAGCAATATGAATATAAAATGTATGTACTATAACACATATCTTCTCCACAGGACCTACAGGTAAAGAAATCTGTATAAGAATACTGTGATGTGTATAAGTATGAAAAGTGTACAATGTTCTGTTGATCAGCCCCAGTCCTACAAATACATGCAACCTAGCCAACCACACTGTGCAGTCTGGCCCACACAAGCCGCTCAAGTGTCACGCTGCCTAGATATACACACCTCTTGGTAAGAAACCTTCACCTACATAACATAACATTGCAAGTATGGCAAAAGCACAGTGAAAGAAAGTACAGTTGTGTACACTTACCATAAATGTAGATGTTTGAGTGTATTCACTGTTGCATTCCTTACAATTGGGTTATCCGGCTCTCAGTAACCCTTCAGTTGGCCCGAATACCAAAGAGTATGGTTATTGGCATAGGCTGCCGTCAGCTGTAAACCTGACTTCAGGATGTCAGGTATAAAGGAAGGGCAGCTTATGCCATTTCCTCAGTTTTTCTTGCCTTAACTGTCAGGAGCCCCCAAAAGAAGGCTAGACCAGGAAGGGAACATCCTGAAAACGTACCACCCAAACCATACAAGTGCCTTAGGAAAAAGGGGAATGAAGGGTGGGAAACTAGGACTGCAACAGTGAATACATTCAAACATCTACATTTATGGTAAGTGTACACAACTGTACTATGTTCTTCATGTTTCACTGTTGTAGTCCTTACAACTGGGTTGATTCCCAAAGCCCAGGAGAAAACAAAGGGAGGAGGGAAAAAACACAGATTAAGGGTTGGTAAGGAGATCTTGCAAAACTGCAGTATCAAAACCAGCCCTAGACTTAGAAAACAAAGGCAGATTGTAATGTTTTGTTAAAGTATGGACAGACCAAGTAGCTGCTTCAAAAATGTCCTTAGTAGGCACACCTCACAGAAACGCTGTAGAGGTAGATGCTGCTCTAGTAGAATGAGTCCTAATAATCTGAGGAGAAACCATAACATGCTTTAAATAGCAAAAATAAATACTATGAGCAATCCATTTAGAAATGGTCTGTTTAGAAATGTCTTTACCCTGAGCTGCAGGAGCAAAGCTAAGCAACAGCTGATCAGACTTGCAAAAAGGTTTAGTCTTGTCTAAGTAAAATCTCAGTTGTCTGTGAACATCAAGAGAGTGCAGAATCCTCTCTCCTTTATTCTGTGGATTATGGAAGAAGGTAGGCAGGTGAATAGACTGGTTAAGAGTCAAACCAGAAACAACCTTAGGCATAAAGGAAGGATTGGTTCTCAGAGAAACCCGATCTGCATGAAAAATAATGAAAAGTTTCACCGCCATTAAGTCTTGTAGCTCAGAATCCCTTCTGGCTGAAGTAACAGCCACAAGAAAAGTAGTCTTCCAGGAGAAAACCTTTAAATCTGCAGAGGCAGCTGGTGCAAAAGGAGGCAGAGTAAGATCCCAAGCAGGAGTAGGAGCCCGCCTGGGGGGGTGTCTAATATTTCTGGCACCTCTGAGGAACTGCTTCATCAAGGGATGAGAGAAAATGGGTTGTTCAAAAGAACAATAAACAAAAATTGCTGCAGCATGAATCTTGATTGAAGAAAAAGAAAGGCCACTATTTAGCAAGCCTGCTAAATAGTCAAGAATGAGGGAAAGAGAGGGATGAGAAGAGTCTTCTCCTCTATCCTGCATCCCAAATGAAAATCTTATCCATTTATCTGCATAAGATTTCCTGGTACTAGGCCTCCTGGCCTCATGAAGAACCTCAACCACCTGTTGTGAAAGGTTTAAAATATTAGCCAGGCTGTTAAATGTAGAGTTTGTAGATGAGGATGAAGAAACGTCCCCCCTCCTTAACCAAAAGATCTGGTATCAGAGGAAGATGCCAAAGCTGAGCCTGGGAAAGGCTGCGAAGAAGTGGTTACCAATGCTGCCTGGGCCAGTCTGGTGCTATGAGAATAGCCTTTGGTTTTTCAACCCTTATCTTTAGCAGCACTCTGGGAAGAAGAGGCAGAGAAGGGAAGGCATAAATCAAGAGGTGTATCCATGGGAAGGACAAAGCGTCCACTCTCCAAACTTTGTCGTGATACTCCCTGGTGCAGAAGACTGGAAGAAGGTGATTGGCTAGAGAGGAGAAAAGATCCACTTGTGGAGTGCCCCAATGCTGAATGATGCAATGGAAGATGATCTTGTTTAGTTGCCACTTGTGAGGATCCAGAACATGTCTGCTCAATTGGTCTGCCAAGTAATTTAGCCTCCCTGGAAGAAAATGGGCCATTAGATGAATACCCATGGAAGCTGCTATGGACCACAGTCTCATGCTTTGTCTGCACAGGAGATAAGAGTGAGTGCCCCCACTAGTTGATGTACCACATTATATTGTCTGTCCTGATCAAAAGAGTCCCAAGGTGGAATAGGTCACTGAAAGCTAGCAAGGCCTGCTGCACTGCCATCAATTCCTTTAGGTTTATGTGCAGAAAAATCTGTTGAATATTCCAAGTCCCCTGTATGCACCTGCCTCCCAAATGAGCTCCCCACTCATAGTCCAAGGAGTCTGTGGTGAGAGTCTGGCTGGCAGGTGGTGGGCAGAAAGGCAAACCCTTGTTCTGAGAATAGGCTTCTACCCACCAGAGAAATTCCATTTGTAGACAGGGAACCAGAGGAAGAATCAAGTCTACATCCTGTGTGTGTTGACACCAAAGATTCTTGTGGTATCACTGAAATTTTCTCATATGCAGCCTTGCATACGGGATCATCAAAATACATGAGACCATGAATCCCAGAGCTTGCAGGAACTGCCTTGCAGAGAGCTGGGTCATGGTTGCCAAGTTGTTGAAGTAGGTTGCAAGATCTTTTTGTTTCTCTCGAGGGAGGAAAACCATCTGGGTGGCTGTATTCAGACTCGCTCCTAGGAATATAATCTCCTTTGTAGGAATCAATTTTGACTTCTTTTCATTGAAAGTGTAACCCAAAGAAGTGAGAACATTTTTGACAAAGTCCAAATCCTTTGTAGTTGCTCTGGTGAATTCTCTTGAATGAGACAGTTGTCCAAGTAAGGATAAATTTGAATATTTCTCTACCTGCAAAAGGCTATGACTGGTGCCAGGAATTTTGTGAAAACTCTGGGAGCAGAAGATAAACCAAAGGACAGTGCAGAGAATTGGAAGTGTTGCTCTCCAGCTCTGAAATGGAGGTACTGCCTGCAACTGTCCCTTATTGGGATGTGCAGATAAGCCTCCTTGAGATCTAAAGTTACCAGCCATGAATCCTTGGCTAGCATTGGCAGTAACTGCTGTAGAGTGAGCATCTTGAATTTGGGAATCACCATAAAAGTGTTTAGAATAGACAAATCCAGAATAGGGTACCAGGTGCCCCCTTTTTTGGGGACTAGAAAAAGCCTTGAATAAAAACCTAGGCCTGTCTGATTTGCAGGCAATGGCTCTATAGCCCCCAGAGTCAGTAAAGATGAAATTTGGTTTTCTACCTCTGCCCTGTGAGCTTTTGGTATGTCTGGGTACCCTTGAAGCACAGGGAAAGTGTGAAAATAGAACTTGTAACCTTGGTTTACTATGTTGAGTACCCATTTGTTGTCTGTGATGGTAGACCATACCTCTGCAAACCTGGCTAACCTTCCCCCCAAAGGAAACTCTGGGTCTGCAGAGGGAGGCACAAGAAGGCTGGAGTCATTGGGAGTGTTTGTTTTATTAAGCTGGCTTAGAACTCCCCGATTTAGAAGAAGAGGAATGCCATTGTTTAGCCCTCTGAGGGGCAGAAGCCTGCCCTCTGGAAGATCTGAAACTCCTAGGCCTAGAGTGACCCTGCTTGCCAGGATCAGGGAAAGACCAATTCTTGGAAAGATATTGCCTACTAAATCTAGGTTACCTGAAGGAAATCCTTAACAGCTTGCAAAGATTTTGCCTTATCTTCCAGCTTTTTCAGTACCTCCTCAGCCTTATTACCAAAAAGATTGTCTTTGTGCAAAGGCACATCCAGCAACTTTGATTTAACAGGATCAAAAAGAGGCTGCTCCCTAAGCCAGGCATGCCATCTAGTAACAAAACCAGTGGCAGCTGCTCTGCAAGAAGCCTCCAAAGTATCAAAACCACAATGTAATAAATGCTTGTTAACTACAGTGGCAGAACTCAGCAAATCTTGCAAGTCTTTGTTCTCCAACAGTGAATTAACACCCCCAATTTTAGATTTAATAGCCTCCAAAGTATGCTGCTGATATTTAAGCATATGAAAAAGGCAATTTACAGACTTAATAGCAAGAGTTGTGGAAGTATAGACTTTTTTACCCCACCTGTCCAAGGCCCTAGATTCCTTATCAAAAGGTACAGGATTTGTAGCAATAATAGCCTTAACACCACTGGGGCCTTGAGAAATAATCTCTGGATCAGCAGTTGGATTTTTTAAAAGAAATTGATGAGAATCAGGAACCCTGTAATATCTGTCAGGCTTTCTGGGAGCAGGAGGAACAGAATTAGGAGTTAAAGAATTTTCCATGAAAACATCATCCACAACTTCCAAAACTGGAGGAATAACCAGAGGCTTATGCTCTGTCAAATCCAAGAATTCCCTGATTCTTTTCTTGGACTGAGGAAAATCTTGACTTTCCCATTTGAAGTGTTCCCTAAGAGTATTCAAAGTATCCCCAAAGGAAAAATCCTCTGGAGGGGAGGCAGAAGGGATAGTGCCTTCAGCATCAGAATCCTCAAAGGCTGAAAACAATTGAGAGTTTCCTTCCTCATCAGCAGAAATACTGGAAACCTCAGAGTCAGAGACAGATAAAACATCAGGAGACAATCCCCTACTCTTCTTGGAAGGGGCAGTGTGAGAACACCTAATAAGGGAAAGAAGATCAGACGCCATCTTTACCAAGTGGGACTGAGGCAAAGCAGGGGAAGCCGATGCCTGCTTGTGAGCCGTTTTGTGGCTGGAAGGTTTAGAAGAAAACCAGAGGGACTCTGGAGGCCTAGCTCCTGCCAAAGTCTGAGTTAAGGTAGCCGGTCTAGCCCTGGTATCAGGTCGAAGAGAAGAAGCGTCAGAAGCCAGTGCCTGCAAAGCGCCTCCGGACCCATCTGAGGCAGCAAGAGGTGGAGGGTGTACAAGCTAAGTAGGAGCTAATGGCATGGAGGACTCAATAGTGATCTTGGCAGAGGCCTGTGGCTGAAATTCTGTGAACTGCAGGGGCTGAGAAAGTGCCTCACTGAGTACCGCTAAGCTGACAACTGAAATCCCCGGTGCATCATCAGTCGCTTTAACCCTAGGCCTGTAGAGGTCTTTGTCCTTTCGTTTTTTAGGTACATCTGAAGTCGAGAGACCAGAAGACGCCATACTGATGAACTTAGGCCAGACTCCGAAATGCTTATACAAAATTTTAGCTCTACGGCAAATGGTACGCTGGTTGAAAGAGGCACAGAGATCACAGTTAGAACGTCATGCTCAAGGCCCAAACAAGTTATACAGTAGGAATGAAAGTCATGGTGCGGAAACTTTTTTCCACAGGCAAAACAGTTAGTAACTTTATCTGACATTCGTTAAATCAAGAAAAGAGGGTCCCCCATGAGGTACTTATCTGAGAATGTCTTCAACTTGGTAGTCGAAATTCAAAAAGTAGGTAAACGGCCGACTGGCACTAGTGTGAATTGCATCTGCAATGGGCTCTGCGGCAAGAAAGACTGAGGAAATGGCATCGGCCGCCCTCCCTTTATACCTGACATCAGGTTTACAGCCGAAGGCAGCCGATGCCAAAAACCATACTATTTGGTATTCGGGACAACTGAAGGGCTACTGGGAGCCGGATAACCAAATTGTAAGGACTGCAACAGTGAAACACAAAGAACATCATGAGCACAGGGAACACATTAGTAACTTATACCATGAAATGTGACAGTTATTGAGTCCCCTACAGTTATCCACCTAGAGTTCCCGCACCTTGCACCATAGTACTCCCAAGTGTGGATATGTACAGCTGCTGGTTTGCCATAATTGCCCCATGGGCCAGGTACAGTGTAAGTGAGGTCAGAATGCAGAGTACAGAATACTACTGTATTGAGAAATATACTTGAAAGGAATTGTTCATAGGGTCATAGGTAGGTACTAGGGTATTAGCCCTGGGGCCTATATAAGCCTAGCCAAAAAGGTTCCCTGGCTTTCGCCACCCAAGAATATTATTTTCCTGTGCCCCTGTCGAGCAGTGCCACAGAAGTGATCCCCAAAGTGAATTTTCTATTTCCCATCTAGTCGTCAAGATTTTTCTTAAAGAGGGTCAGTGAAGAGCTTTGCTTGACATGAATGGGTAGTTTGTTCCAGAGTATAGGAAGTCTCTGGGACAGAAATCTATCCCTCCAGCATGTTCTGTTTATTGTGGTGACAAGGTTTAGGCCCTGGAGTGTGTGGTATGGAGAGATTGGGATTT
Source organism: Protopterus annectens (assembly GCF_019279795.1). Lineage (NCBI taxonomy): Eukaryota > Metazoa > Chordata > Ceratodontiformes > Protopteridae > Protopterus > Protopterus annectens. The sequence goes on along the minus strand of NC_056743.1, from coordinate 1,539,174,146 downwards.
CTGTAAGTGTACCATGTCCAACAGCTCTGGGTTTGACATAGCTTTGTATGTTAGGCAGAGATTGCCTCTGAGTAGGCGATATGCGACAGAGTAGAGCTGGAATTTTTTGAGACAGCCTGCATATGGCATCTTTTTGCGGCTGGTAATCCTCTTAGTGAGGTATTTCTGTGGCCTTTCCAATTGTAGGTGTCTTTTGAGATACATGCGAAATGGGGCATTGTACTCTATAATGGGTCTGATGAGTACAGAGGAACAATGACCTCTTTTTTTTTCTAGAGGAGAGCCCTTTTGTGATGAGGTGTGCCACGTAGAAGGATTTCCTAACTACTGTGGCGATGTGGTTATGAAAGGAGAGACTACTGTCCACCTGTGTCCTGAGGTCTCTTATCACACTTTCAGTGTTTAGTGAGCTACTGCCTATGTAGTAGTTCATGGGTACCGAATTTTTCCCAAAGGGGATGACAGTGCACTTCTTGGCATTGAGCTTGAGGCCATGACTTTGACACCAAGCATCTGTCTCTGTGAGGCCCTTTTGTAGAATGTCTACATCATTAGGTGATTTTATTATGGCTCCCAGTTTGCAGTCATCTGTGAACTTTGTTAGACAAAGACCTTCTGTGTTGGCCTGCACTTCAGAGAAGTAGATGCCGAACAGGAGAGGACCCAGGACTGAACCCTGTGGTACTCCACTTGTCACTGGTCTGAAGTCAGCTATTTTGACAGTGTGGATTCTGTCAGTAAGCCAGTTGGCCACCCATCTTGTGACATAGGGATTTATGCCCAGTTTAGTGAGTTTATCTATAATTCCAAAAGAAACGCTGGCAGGATAACACAAAAAGAGGCTTTAATGCACAAAGTAAAATCCACAGAATAAATCTGATAAACACTCTGAAACAAACTATAACAGAGCTGTAATTAAACCACAAGTGAGCGCTTTCATCTCCAAGGGAGATTTCTTCAGACTGATGGTTATAACATGCTGCTTCTCTTAAATACTCTTCTCAATTACTAAGCGGCTTTCAATTAATCATTCCAATTAGGACTTCAATTCAATATTTCAATTAAAATTGTATTTATAATACAATATTATAATTAAAATAAACCTTAAAACTAATGTTTAAAACCCATCCTTTTTAAATACATAATACATTCCTCTCTATTATTTAAACCTGGGGGAAAACATGCATTTAATCTCACTTGCCAGCAGTATTCAAGCCACCCCAATTCTTCTTCTTCAATATTTATCTTTTTAACACTGGGGTGGATACAATCTATAACAAGACATTTGAAATTAGTCTTACATTTACCTTCTAAATAATGTTTTGCCATAGCATTTTTAACATCTCCTTTACCTATGGCATATTGGTGTTCATAAATTCTTTTGAACAATTCCCTTCCTGTTCTACCTATGTAAAATGAATTGCAATCTACACATACTATTAAATAAACAACATTTTTCGATTTACAAGTAAATCTGCCAGGAACATATATCTTAGTATTACCTACTAAAATCTCAGGCCTATCTGTATATAAATAATTACAGTCATTACAATTTAGGCACTTGAACATTCCTTTTCTTTCATCTGCAACTCTGTTTTTATTAAGTTTTCCTTGAAAAAAATCTTTAAAGTTTTTTTGCTCGTTTTTGTACAAATTTGGGTTTGTCTCCTAACTTCTGAAGTAAATTGGTATTAGTTTTGAAAATTCCCCAATTCTTTCTCACAATATTTTTGATCTTATTAGAATCAGTACTATTTTGTACTGCCAAAGCAGTAGTAAAATCTATTGAAGATGTTCTATTTGACTTCTTTTTAACATTTTTGTTTCTATTGATGGTTTCTTCTGTCATAACATTTTCAATCATTTCATGGGGTAACCTCTACTTAGCATCCTTTCACAGAAGTTGTTAGCTTCCAGATGAAAAACGTCATCATCCTCTGTTAAATCACTTATTCTCTTTATTTGCCCTTTGACAATATTGTGTTTGGTATTCTTTGGATGTAGACTTGAATAATGTAAGTACATATTGTTTTAAAATTCTTTTTTTATTAATTGTTGACAATAATTTTCAATCTTTTTTGTATATAGTAAGATCTAAAAAATTAATATTTTCTATACTGAAATTATATGAAAACTTGATATAAGAACAAACATTATTAATATACTTGAAAAATGAATTTAATTCTTCAACTGTCCCATTCCAAATAATCAGAATATCATCAATAAATCTTAACATTTTGGTAATATTTTTCACAAACCCACTTTCTAATATATTTACTGTTTCCCAACCTTGCATAAATAAATTGGCATAGCTTGGTGCTAAAGCCGCACCCATCGCTACCCCATTTACTTGGACAAACAGTTCATCATAAAATTCTAGATAATTATAACTTAAAACTAAATCTATCATTTCTATTAGCAGACTTATAGTATTTATAGAAAATTCTCTTGATTTTAATAATTCCATTCTAACCATCTTCATACCTTCTTTATTAGGAATCATAGTATAGAGGGAATTTATATCCAATGTTACTAGTATATCAGAGTCAGAGACCATGATATTGTTAAGTTTTGTCATACAATCATAGCTGTCCTTTATATATGTGACACCCTTCGGAACTACTTTCTGTAGATGTTTATCTACCAAAATAGACATCCCTTCTAATTTGCTATTTTTGCTGGCAACTATAGGTCTTAAAGAGGGACAATCTATATTTTTATGGATTTTGGGTATTCCAAAAATCCTACTAATCATCGGATTATTGTTAGTTATATTCCTCTTCATTTTATCATCAATTCTACCTGCATAGAACCATTCTACTATGCATGATTCTATTAGTGAAAAACCTTTCTTAATTTCAGACATATTTACTGGCCTATAAAAATTGGAATCTGATAACATTTCTTTCATCTTTCCCTTCATAATCTTTCCTATCCATCAGAACCATTGCTCCCCTTTTGTCAGCTTTAAAAACAAGTATATTCTCATCTCTAAGCAGAACATCAAAACAATCTTTCTCTTTTTTTGTTAGATTATAATATTTAAATTTTGTTTCATCTTCCAACATTTCTAACATTTGTATTTCACATATATTTAGAAACATTTCTAGTTCTTTACATAAAGGTGTATTATAACAGCTTGGTTTGTAGAAGTCACTATTAATAAGTTTCTGTCTTCCTAACAATAATTTAAAATTCAATTTTCTCACATAGTCTCTTAACTCATTGATCACAATGAGTTTATTGGTCCTTTGTGCTGGGGCAAAATTCCATCCCTTACTTAAGACACAGCAATCTTCATAAGAAATAATTTTACTACATACATTGATAATTTTTAAATTAATACTTTTTAAATCTTCCATTGCTTGTGTTGGTAATTCCAATTCTTCTTTTGATATTTCTTGCCCCCCCAGTTTTTTTGTGGCTGTTGTTTGCTATGATGGTTGTTTTTACCGTAGACAGTTGAAGAATTAAATTCATTTTTTAAGTATATTAATAATGTTTGTTCTTATATCAAGTTTTCATATAATTTCTGTATAGAAAATATTAAATTTTTAGATCTTACTATATACAAAAAAGATGGAAAATTATTGTCAAATATTTATAAAAAAGAATTTCAAAACAATATGTACTTACATTATTCAAGTCTACATCCAAAGAAAACCAAACACAATATTGTCAAAGGGCAAATAAATAGAATAAGTGATTTAACAGAGGATGATGAAGTTTTTCATCTGGAAGCTAACAACTTCTGTGAAAGGATGCTAAGTAGAGGTTACCCCCATGAAATGATTGAAAATGTTACACATTAATAAAAACAGAGTTGTAGATGAAAGAAAAGGCATGTTCAAGTGCCTAAATTGTAATTACTGTAATTATTAATATACAGATAGGCCTGAGATTTTAGTAGGTAATACTAAGATATATGTTCCTGGCAGATTTACTTGTAAATCAAAAAATGTTGTTTATTTAATAGTATGTGTAGATTGCAATTCATTTTACATAGGTAGAACAGGAAGGGAATTGTTCAAAAGAATTTATGAACACCAATATACCATAGGTAAAGGAGATGTTAAAAATGCTATGGCAAAACATTATTTAGAAGGTAAATGTAAGACTAATTTCAAATGTCTTGTTATAGATTGTATCCACCCCAGTGTTAAAAAGATAAATATTGAAGAAGAATTGGGGTGGCTTGAATACTGCTAGCAAGTGAGATTAAATGCATGTTTTCCCCCAGGTTTAAATAATAGAGAGGAATTTATTATGTATTTAAAAAGGAAGGGTTTTAAACATTAGTTTTAAGGTTTATTTTAATTATAATATTGTATTATAAATACAATTTTAATTGAAATATTGTATTGAAGTCCTAATTGGAATGATTAATTGAAAGCTGCTTAGTAATTGAGAAGAGTATTTAAGAGAAGCAGTGTGTTATAACCATCGGTCTGAAGAAATCTCCCTTGGAGATGAAAGCGCTCACTTGTGGTTTAATTACAGCTCTGTTATAGTTTGTTTCAGAGTGTTTATCGGATTTATTCTGTGGATTATACTTCGTGCATTACAGCCTCTTTTTGTGTTATCCTGCCAGCATTTCTTTTGGATTTGTGCCCCTGTTTTGGATTGTTCTGCTTTGTTAACTGGAGTTTATCTATAATTCCAGAGTGGGAGATGGTATCAAAAGCCTTGGCAAGGTCAAGATAGGCTGTGTGCACTACCTTGCCCTCATCTACGGCTCTGATGACTGCTTCAAATAAGTCATTCAGATTTAGTAGACATGATCTACCTTTTACAAACCCAAACTGAGTGGGGCCCAGGGTTTGGAGGTTAACTATGTCTTTGTTTATAAGCTCCAAGATGATATGTTCCATGGCCTTGCAGACCAGGCTCGTCAGGCTAATGGGGCAGTAGTTTCTGGGGTCCATGGTGGCACCCACTTAGTGGAGTGGGATAACCATCAATGTGCGCCATTCAGTAGGCAAATAGCCTGAGGTGAGGCTATGATTGAACATGGTACTTAGGTGGGGTGCCATTTCGCACTGTAGTTCATGCAGTATGCAGCCTGGGATGTTGTCTGGTCCCATGGATGCTGTGTTCTTGATTTTGGAGAGTGCGGTCTTTTCTTGTTCATCCTTGATTACAGGGGCTTTGGATTCTTCCTATATTAAGATGGGCCCTTTGGTGGGTGAGATGGAGGTAAAGTTAACACTGAACCTATCTGCCAGGATGTTGGCAATATCAGTTGGTTCTGTCTATTTAGTGCCATTGTGCTGTAGGTCAGAGCAGATCTGAGTATTGCCATTGAGATTCTTGACATAGCTGTAGAATGCTTTGTGGCTGTCTTTGGAATCAGTGGAGATTTTATTTTCATAACTGGCTTTGGAAGATTTTAAGAGGGATCTCAGCTTCTTGCTGAGGCTGACCAGTGAGTCCCTCCAATCTTGGGATTTTACTCTTTTTTGCAACAGCTTCTTCTTTCTGTTGTAGAGTTTGCTTATGGCAGGAGACCACCAGATTGGCTTCCTTTTTTTTTCTTGAGGATAGCGTCTTGGTTCTGTTGGGGATGGCACGATCCATGCTCTCATGTATGTGCTTATACAGTGCATTTGTGTAATATTCAGCAGTCATACCCTTATTTTCCATCTGCATGGGTGTTGTGAAGTTTGTCACTTCTGTCTTAAGAAGGATGAAGATGGCTTTGGAGTAGTTTTTGATGGTGGTTTCCTTAATGGGTAGGGTGATTAGCTTGTGGTCAGATCTGACCAGCGAGGAGTTGACCTCTGGCGTGGAACACTGGTTACCCATATTGATAATGACCAGGTCCAGGATATTGCTGCCCCTGGTGGGGGTGTCTACAAGCTAATCCAAGGCATTGGAATTTATGAATTCCAGAAAATGTTGAGTGAATGAGTTGGCATACGAGTAGTTTTCCCAGTTGATGGTAGAGTAGTTGAAATTGCCCATAATTAAGGTATTGGGCTGTACCTTAATATTTTCCAGTATCTTAAGAAATGAAGAGCAGAAATCCTGGGGCATGCTGGGGGATCTGCAGCAAGCTACAACCTGGATTGCAGTCTTGCCCAGTGTTAATTGCACTTTGATCATTTCAGATGCATTATGTTGAGCAAATAGCCTGGAAGTATGGATATCCTTAATGAATATCGACTCACCTCCACCTTTAGTGTTTCGGTCCAGGTTAGGTGGCCGAAAGGTGTGGTACGAATTACAGCCTGGTAATGCAGGCATGCTCTCTGGAGCCTTGAATCAGGTCTCTGCCACTGCACAGATGTCGATGTTCTCCATTTTAAGGAGCGCCTTCAGTGAGTGCATTTTGAGGTTTAGACTTCTAGCACTGAGTAGCATTACCCTCAGAGTTTGCTTGCTTGCACTTGTTATGGTGGTGAATTTGGCATTTGAATCTTGCCTAAAAAAAGGCACTATAGGGGTGGCAAGAGCCTTAGCCAGTATCCAGAATCCCAGGGGCGACAGGTGCAGGCCATCTCTTGCAAAGCATCGTAGTCTTTCGACCATGTCATCCCAGGCAGACAGATACTGGATCCCCTTAGAATGACACCAGAACCTTAGCCAATTGTTGAAGTCAATCATTTTGTCCTTGTACTGTGCTATCATTCTGGGCAAAGGCAGGATGCTACTCAGGGCTAGGGTCATACCTGCCTGGGCTACAAGATCCGAGAGCTCCTCCATGTCTATTTTCATGTAGTCCAGGGAGGTATGTCTCAGGTCATTCACACCAACATGGACAATGACAGAGTCATATTTGTACTTGCTGTGGAGTGTCCTGAGTGCATGCATTATGTGGCAGATCCTGGCACCCAACAGGCAGCTGACAGTAACTTTCTTTAGCCTGGTGAGTGGGACATCAGTGTGCCTGACTATAGAGTCACCTGTGACTAGTCTGTTGGGTACGTTGTTTTGCCTTATAGGCTGAGGTTGAGTGGCATACTGGGCTATGTGTCATTTGGGTAGTGTGGGGGGGGGGGTGGTTGTCTGCATTTCAGCTTGGGAGGTCTCTGTTGCTTGGGCAGATTTTTATTGAGAGCCTCTGTGAATGTGGGTGTGTGCTTTGTGTTTCTATATGTGGGTTTTTGTAGTGTGGGTTTTGAAGGACTATGTGTTAAGTGTGGTGTGGTGCAGGTGTTAACCTTCTCCTCTTGACTGTCTAGTCCAGTCTTGGCTGGAGAGAACTTGACTTCCAGTTTGGCTATATAAGTGCATCTCTCACAGGTTGTAGTGTTGGGTGGTAGGAGGAGAGGGTTGTCAGGATACATGAGGCAATTGCTACATTGCCCCAAGATGTCCAGATTCATCAGGTGGACAGGAGAAAATACTGGGAGCTGATCCATCAACATGCCTGAATAGGTGCTTATTTATTTAAGTACTAAGAACTGTTTTCCTCTTGACAGGTGAGGAAAGCTGAGTGTTGTAGTAATTTGTAGTTTATTTAGTGCTTACAATGAGTTCTAAGCAAGTGCTGAGCACAAGGAAACAATTTTGAATGCTGAAACTAAAAAACTAGCTAGTTTTAGCAGCAATCCCAAGAAGAGAAGCAGGCCACAGCCTGCTTGGTGACCCACAGTCTTGTCCCAGATGATGCAAGGGTCTGCAGGCTTGCAGCCTTTTTTTGATAGATGCCTCAACTATTGTTAATTGAATCTGTTCTCTTCCCCCACCATTCAACTGATTCAAAAAATACCGCATAAATGAACATGGGAATGATCCTACCAAAAAGTCTACTGTTGGGATTGTTGTTCCATTTTGTTTATTATTGTTCAAACTGTTATGCATACTAACATTCCTTGTTGAATAACCATTGTTGTTGCCTTCCTGACATACCTGTAATTGGCATGCCGTTGCAACTCTGAATGCCATTCCATATCTGCATGGGTTCTGTTTGCTATACCACTTTTATATTTGCACTGTTTTGGGTAAATGGGAATACCCATGCATGCTATTTTGACTAATGTTGGAATGTGTTGTTTCTGACTAACCAATATGTTTTGTTAATTTCCACACCATAGCACATAGGGGAAGGCAGATCCCAGCAGATTCACCTCTCCCACCCCATCAGGCCGAGGCACCGGTTCCCAGCATGTCTGGGACCCAACCCAGACCTCCCTCATCTGCTGGTCCTGGACAACCCTTGGGTTGGGTGGAACTGCTGCAGGGGATGGGGCTCACCCCCCCCCCCCCTGCAGGCGGGCAAGGTGAGGATGTGTCTCCCTGCAAGAGGTCCATGGTATGGTGTGCAGTGTCCTCCAATCAGAGCTGGATGACTGCCTGCACCAGGTGGAAGGCAGACTGGTGCAGCTTGAGGGGCAGGAAGCCCCTCCAGCTCAGCCCCCAGCAGAGCCACCTTTGTGGCTGTGGAGTAGTTGTGACTGCCATCAGATGGGGTCATCAGTCCCACTACTACCATCTAGGGGGGTCATGTGCTTTCGATTACCAACCTCCCTCCCTGTCAAGATGTTTATCCTCCATGTGTCATACACCACCCCTGTCTGCTGTCTTGTCTGTCTGCATATGCAACCTCTCCTACCAAACATCCCTCCCCACACTTACCTACACTCCTTCCTCAACATCCCACTCTCAACTTTAAAAAAAAGGGCATCGGTCAGACAAAAAAAAAATTATGTCCCATACATATCTCTGTATTCCGTACATACACACAGTCCCCTCAAAAAATCAACCCCTATAATTCTCACTACTGTATGTCACCCACACCTCTCCCTGTGGGGTTTGAGGCTGTAAATTCCAAATTGGCCACCTCCATATCAGCTATTGGTGCCGATGCAATGCAGGACTATGGTCCTTTCCTACACCCATCCTGCACATCCCTACCTGGTTCTCATCTTGTTTTTCCCCCCTACTTGCCCCATTTCACCACTTTCCTGTCTCCCTTTTTTCTTTTCTTTATTTAAAATTTTCACTGGTCTAAGCACATGTAAGCGGGCATAAGCAGAGCTAAGCTGACGTAAGCATCGCTTAGCCCCTCCTAGCTCTGCACAAACAAGCACAAACCCGCTTATAATTGCTAATAACTGCTCTAATCACTCTGTGTCATCTACAGAGTGTTCTGCCTAGCAACAAAAAAAAACAGCATGACAAGGCTTGAACCCAGGACCCTCTATATTATAGTCAGGAACCATACCACTAGGCCATCTGAGCTAACCCAATGGATTTAATCACATATATTCTGCGGTACAGTCATTTAACAGTACAGCAACAGTCTGCACAATAAAAATTAGCATTTTATATGTACAAATACACGTGTAAATTTATGGAGATGCATACACATGTAAAATATATAAATAATATAAATATGTGTTCACATATGAAAGATATGCAGCTGGACATATGAATAATGAAATATGTCATATAACAATAAGCAGTTACATATCATAGAGCAATATAAAAATAAATACAAATATACACTGAATTAAATGAAATGTACAACAGCAAAATATATATGTATGTATGCTCATGGGATTTATTGCACTCACACCTCAGACCCACACCTGTAACACTAATACTGCAACCCATCTGGCCAACGTCTGTCCAGATGGGAGGGACAATGGCTGACAACTGCGAAATCAGTAGTGATCACAGCACTTAAAAGTCTACTGATGTCATCAGATGGACCGGGTTGCCTGCAGCATACATGTATGGAAAAATAAGTGGTCCTGGTAGGGCTAGAACCCACGTGCATCTACACTACAGTCAGAAACCATGGCACTAAGCCATAAGGGATTTGGGAATCCAATGGGTTTAATCACACATATGTGTCAGTACCCACATTCAACACTACAGTAACAGTCTGTTTAATAAAAATAAGCTTTTCATTAGTACAAGTGCACAGATATATATGTATTGAGATGCATATACATGGAAAATATATGGATATTAAATTTATGTGTTGACATGTTATTGTAATACTACTGGACATATGAATAAGTAAATAAGTAGTATAAAAATTAACAGTGACATAAATACACATACAACAATATAAAATAAAATGCATATATATAGTGAAATACATGTAAATGTACAATTACCGTGTATATATATGTATATATATATATATATATATATATATATATATATGTATACGGATCTAGGACTCTTGAATGATAGCTCAACAGTCCTAATCCACTATCACTGAACACACTTTAACGAAAGCGCTTTCACTGAAAAAGCGCTTTTGTTATTGTGTGTTAAAAAAAAAAAAAAAATTTAATCTACTTCTATGCAGGGAGGCAAGTCCCCCTGCACCCCCATACCTCCCCTACTTTAATATTCCCACTCCAAGGTCACACTACAGTGGGGAAAAGGGAACCTTCCCTTATCCACACCGTAATATGACCGGCACAACAGGCATACTTACGTGAAAATCTGCTTTGGTGAAAAGCATTTTCGCGTAAGTATGCCCGCCCATTAGCGATTTGGTGAAAAGTACCATTGAGCATTATTCCTAGACTCATATATATATATATATATATATATATATATATGTGTGTGTGTGTGTGTGTGTGTGCTCAGAAGATGTAGTGTACTCATACCTCAGACCCACACATGTAACACTCATACTGCAGCCCATCTGGCTAAAGGCTGTCCAGCTGGGTGAACAATGCCCGATAACTGTGGAATCAATAGTAATCATAGCACTGAAAAGTGTACGATGTCTTCAGATTGACAGGGTTGCCTGCAGCAGACATGTTTGGAAGGAGTTCACCACTCACAATAAAAAGTGATGACAACAGTTACTGTCAGACACTCTCACAGCAGCAATGGGATTGTCCACAGACAGTATATAATGAATGTGTGGTACACACCACCAATATGACCACTGAACCTGGATTGTCTGAAACAACATGGACAGTCAAGAGGTAGCCTCACAGGCATGTAATGCAACCAGTCTACAACAACTGTGACAAAGTGTGGGGGATAGATATGAAAACAGGCACATATCTGAAATACTGGAATACAGAACTTGACACAGTTGCTGCAGTGACACCCTCAAATCTGTCCTAACATATGACTGAAATACCACAAGCCCAACAATAATGCACGTCACAGTAAATAGTGACTGAAATCCACACATAAAGCCACAGATGTGTCAGCAATACACTACTCCTGTGTGAGCCAGGCAACAGCACACCCAACAAACATCTGGATATAACACATTATGGATACACAACCAGCTCCTAAGTATGTTACCAAGCATTGTCCACAGTACAGGCAGGGAGATAGAACAGTAAGCAGAGTCTTGCATGGGGATTCACCCTTTTATTTGCAAAAACAGGGTTGGACACCATTGTTAAATTGCATACCCAACAACCAATCCCAACATACCCACACTGACAAAGTGTGAAAAGAAAAGAACAGTAAAGTACAAGGACCTTCTGGACATAATTATCACATACTGTATGACACAAACACCCGAAGCCTGGCATACATCAGGGACTGAGGCCCAGAAATAGGCCCATATCTGCAATATTGCTGCCATAAATTGACACAGCTGCAGATTTAACAGGATATTGTGGAACATCATAGTCTGAGGGATATGGAGTCAGAAACACAAATGGATGATAGAATTTACTGGCTGCAATTTCCACAGTATGGTAGTGATATAAAAAATACAAGACATGTCTGACACAACAGACATGAATATTATACACTGGGCCATGTTTCAGTGTAGCCTACTGTGGAAAGTTATGTCAACCACAGGACACTGTTAGACTTTTAAATCATACAGACAAGCCATGCCCATAGAACCCTGTTACACTAGCACCCATACAACTGTATAACAGCAATACTTACAGTATGTCCCCTGATGTGCACAATTTTCCCCCAGTTTGTTGGCCTGTCTTCACAGTGTACAATGTAACTGGTGTTGCAAAGGAAACTCAGTGATGCTATTGTTCACACACCTACAGGATGTCCTCCTCACAGGCAAGTGAAAGGGCAATGCCCACAAGATGTACTCAATTATAGGAGTGTGCTGCTTGGTCATTAGTTCCAGGACTAACAGCACTGCTGTTCTGGATGGAATTAGGAACTGGGGGACAATGATTTGTGTACAGGGCATCAGCTGCCCTAGAGCATTACCTACAAAAGCCAAGATGCTGCCTATGCAAAACATATGTGTTACCCACACATGAGAGAGAGACAGACAGGCAGACAGACATGGACAGAGAATAAAAAAAAAACCTGTACCAAAAATACCTGAAGACTGCAACAGCAGCAACAGCTGACAGACATCTTAAAAAAGGTATGTTAAACATGTAAGCCTGTAATGTTATGCAGTAGGGGGTTAGGTAGTAATGGGAAAAGTTAAGTACAAGGAATGTGTTTCTAACAAAGTTGTTGTCATGAAATGATGATGAACAGTACCCATGACCATTTCAACTGGGCATGCCTGCAGTGACATAGCTCACAGCTCAGGGCCCTGAGGTACCTCAGAAAAGGATGGCTCACATATGCCAATTACAGCAATGTGTGTTAACTGTACTGACTGTAACAATACAAGATCAGGTAGTAGGAATACAAATCCAAATGTTAATTGTGTGTACAACTGTGATATACTTGTGTGTTTCAGAAATATGAGTGAACTATGCAGGGTAGTGACAGTGTAATGAAACAGTATTTGCACCCCCGCCAATTTCGTATCATGCGGATTGTCACATGGAAATGTCTCAGATTAGCAATAACAGTTACACATTTGACAAAGATAATCCAACTACGCAAGTGATGACAATATTTAGTAACGGAAAAACAAAAACCCAAACTACATGGTCCTATGTAGACGTAATTGCACCATGAACCTAGTAACTGGTTGTGCCACTCTTACCAGCCATAACTGCAATCAGGTGTCTGCGATAACTGTCAATGAGTCTATCACATCACTGTTGTGGAAATGTGGCCCACACTTATTTAATGAAGTGATTACAACCAGCCATATTGCAGGTTTTCCAAGTGTGAACTGCCTTTGTAAGGTTATGGCACAGCAATCTCAATTGCACTCAAGTCCATGATGTGTTATGTCTGAAATGGTGTGTCACTTATATGCCAGATGCAATGAGACACACACCACACACAAAGGCCAGCATTTGTTATGTCTGTCCACGAAATATTTTCACAAACGTTGTTGGCATCATCAAGGTGTGTTTCATGTAATGTGAGACGAGCCTTCATGTTCTGTTCTGTTCAGTCAGCAGTGGTGTCTGGCTTTGTACTCTGCCATGAATGCCATGTTTCGCCACCACCTTTATGTTTGATTCATGCACACTGACCTTAATTGAGACAAGTGAGGCCTGCTGCTCTCTAGATGTTCTATTGGCTACGTTTGTGACCCTGTGGATGAGTTTTAACTGTGCTCTTGGGGTATGTGTTGCACATCGACTACTGGGAAGATTCACCTCTGTTCCATGTGTTCTACATTAGTGGTTAATGACTGCCAACGTGGTTTTCTTGAGTCTGAAAGATGTACAAATGGCAATGTAACCTTTCCAGAATGACGGATGTCAATTACTATATTCCCCATCTGTTCCAGACTTTCTGTAGATCACGGCATGCTGTCTTCCTTTTTGGGGACTTTGTGCCCACTTCACATTGTCTGACAGTGTCTATTGAAGTGATTGCTTGATTCTACAGCTCTGGCAGTAAACAGGCCTATTGAAATTGAACTCATCTATACCTAAACTATGATTCAACACAGCTATATCATAATTTCACAAGGGTGGCAATTACATCTTCACATATGACCATGTAGGTTGGAATACTTCAGTCATCCTTAATAATTGAGGTCATCACTTAAAAACTGCAGTCTGTGTTTACATGGGTTATCTCTGAGACATTTAAGTGTGACAAACATACAAATTAAGAAGAAATCAGGAAGGGGCTGACTACTTTGTAATTGCACAGTACATGCTGCAATACTGTTGCAGATGTTCCTGTGTAATGGCATGTGATATACTGAGCTTGTACAGATCTGGTATGCAGTGTAATGCAGACAGACCATAGTTGTGGCTCATACTTGTACTCAGGTAGTAGTAAAGCCATATTGTGTCTGTCAAGTAATTGGCAACCTGTGCAGACTGACATTACCACATCACCCCCCCCCCACACTTTCCTTGGTTGTTCCTGTTCATGTGTCCACATTGGATTATGTGTCCCCAATACATACTGTCTCCTGCATGTTGCTCCATCACAACAGCCACCTGCATATCTTCTGTCACCACATCCAGACACCTAACTTTTGCCCTACCACATCACCTCTTACCTGCCATTGTCATCCATAACATTCCATTCCCAATATTGTGAGCACTCGTACACAACACATGTCCACAACAGCAGTATCCCAGTACTCGCTGGCACCATCTACAAAATGTCCAATATGGGGAGGTACTGTAGCACACATATCCATAATCATGTCCACTCCTGTGACACCCACTACAGTTCCCAGCATGTGTAAGTGTGGACAGCTGAGCTGCGAGTCCCACCTTGTTGTCAGTCCCACTGTCTGCACCCTTTAGGACAATTCAGGTCCCAGTACTTTGTTCCACACCTACACAATCAGTCATATGGAAGTCATGCGACACATGTTATTGCTGATAACTTACTGCAACCAGACCATCCTGCCTGTGCTGTCATCCATGGCTGTTCCCCACATGTGTCATGATTATGCAGTGTCAATCCAAAGTGTGGAACTTCATACACCTTTCAAATCTGTACTTCCCAAGGGCTCACCATTCCTCTGACCTCCATCCCACCAACTTACATATAACCTGACATACTCTGGCTGGCCAGCAGCACTAGTCTCTGTAGGGGATACCCACATCTCTCCAGTATCTTGTCATCCTGTTGGCCAATGGTTGTACAGTTCACAATGTGATCATCAAACATCACAGTAACTGTTGACCCCTGTCTGCTGTAGTCTGTCAGCCTGTCCATCAGCACTGCATGTCACAGAGGGCTCACAGCTGAACCGTTATGTTCTCAAAACTGCAACATTAACATACGTGTCACTCCCATGGCAGACATCAGTGCTGTCACAGTACCATTTGACATATCCTGTATCATGTGTACAGATATCCTCAGCACTTTAAATGTTCTCATACAGCAGCACAACTCCTCACAACACACACTGTCATATGTAGTCTGTACATCCACAGTGACACAATGCAAGGCCATCGCACCTACTCTGTACATCTCCAACAGCAGTGCTAGAGTTACAAAGCATCTATAGTGCACTTTCCTGGCAGTACACTATACTGCACATCAATATTCACCACCTGCCATCATAAGATAGGTTCCAGTAGTCTCACAACTTGATGGTGTGATTGTGCAATTTCGGGTATCCACATACACACACACACACCACAGGTGCAGACATAGTGCTGCAGACAAGTATAGCATACACATCACAGCCATGGTACACCATCACTGCGGGTGGATATGCACAACACACACACACCCCTTCAGTCATCACAGAGTGTGTGCACACTATGTAATCAGAGTTTTGAAAATAACTTGCACATGGCACCTGTGTAAATACCTGTAGACATCATATTTGAACACAGACAATGCTAGCACCTCCATTACACAGTGTTTGCAAACAAAGCTGGAGCAACATTGGCATTCTATATGCAAGGAGCATGGACATTGTCACCCCTCCATACTGACATGGTTGCCATATTTATGTGTGTGCACTGTACCAGCCCTCAGTGTGTGCAACATGATGCAACGGAAGCAGGACAGCAAAGCAGGTTCATACTGTATGGAAGTGGCGGGTGATGGGTTGCATTACTAACGTGCTGTTGTTGTGTATCATACTTGCAACCCTCTGAGGTCCTGTGATGTGGTTCTCTGTTTATGTCTTACAGGCATGATGTCCAGAATGCCAGACTTTACTGACAGTGAGACACAGGAGGTAGCACAAGCTGTACTAGAAAACTACAACATAATGTTCTCAAGGGGCCATAGGAATATGAGGGAGAGGACTGGCCTGTGGGATGACCTCATCCACAGAGTAAACAACTTGGGCCATCATGGCCAGACCTACGAGCAGGTCAGGCATCGCGCCCAGTAAAGAGGCTGCTGCAGTGGCCAGGGAGCGAGCTCCTATGGGTGGGGGTCAACCTACTCCGCTTCCACTCACAGCTACTGAGGAGTTCCTCGCTAATCTCAGGGTGGCCCCACACCACAACCGCTACAGCAGGAAGCCATGTTCAAGGTGGGTGGCACCCAGGCAACCAGCGAGGAGTATCCAGGTAAGGGCACAGTGCACATACATGTCATATGTTATCAAGATTACAGAGAACTGTAGAGTTTCTAGAGTTATATATAAGTAAAACAGCCTGTGTGGGTGGGTTTTCTGTTGCACAGATGTGCACATCTATGTTGAGTGACAGGTAATTGGGTAGTATTGTAGCTTGTACTGTAGCAGTGCTGACATATATCAGTCATAGTAGTACCACTGCCAACTGTGAGCCTTCTGACAGTATGCCTCCACCACACCAACACAGGTACCTCCAGCCTGCATGAGGGACAGCTGCCTTCAGCTGGTGAGTATGTTAATGCATTTTTTTGGGATCACCAGTAATACAGGCATGTTAGGGTTATGCATGTCACCATGTTTCACCAATATCAGTATGTTAATTATTTTGGGTGTTTACTGCATTGTATCACTGTGGTCATCACAGGGGCATATCAACAGCTGATCTCATATATGTGTACCATAACACATAAGCTGTAGCTGCAGGACATCTGGTATGAGACTGGCCATATGGGGAGTTGCATGCCGGAATGTGGGGACATGTGAATGAGACGTGTTATGCACTGCATCCAAGTGGTGTACATACACCCATGACACTGGTAGCAATTTGTGAGGTACAGACATGACAACAGAAACACACATGTGGACACCCTTGCAACCTGTCATGTGACCTAGACCCTGTACAACCCACCTGTCAGAAACACTACCATGTTAGGGAAACAACAGTGACACATATATGCAGGAGACACAACACATACATGTGTACACAGTCTGACAATACTCCTGAGTTATGTCAAATGTGGATGATACCATACCATAGCTGTACTTGTGTTGTACACACCTACTCTCACCTACTGACACTTCACCATGACTGGCAATTATCACTCAGCTGTCCTACCAGGGTCATCCTACATGCAGTACATTGTCTGCTACAGATGGCATACTTGCATTCAGCTTGCAAGGCATGAACAGGATCATCTTTGTGCAAGGGGTGATGGCAGAATACAGTACCATGACATTCCCACAGACATGCATAAACCATGCACCACAGTGCAGACAGTCATCTCAGTGAGGTGTATATACGGGCAAACAGTGACAGCGCATAGGACTGCACATTACACAAACTGTGTAGGATATACATGACCCACAGTAGTCAGTGCAAGTAACAGGAGTTCTAAAGGAACACTATGGGAGTGCCAGGAATCAGTTGTGAGTACCACTGTGTAGTACATATGTGTACAATCCCATTATTCCCCACAAATGTGGCCTATGGTATAGGAGTGGAACAAGGCAGGTGTCTCACACACTGGACAATAGGCAGGTCTGCCTGATGCCTCAGGGGTTGTACTGCAAGTCCAACAGTAGCATGTGTGGTGGTGTGTCAAGGTGTCATGACACCTATTAGTGTACTAAGTTTTGCAGATGTAGGACAATGTGTATCATCAGGGTTATGTCATTCCCATACTGCACCATGCTGGCAGCAATGCTGTTTATGTGGCTGCTGTTAATGAGCCTGAGGTGTGCCACTATGCTAGGAGGAGGGTAGTATGATCAGATGCACATACCAGTACATGTGTCTTACACAAGCATGTATCCTCTACAAAAGTGTGGATGGTGGACACTTCATTTTCACACAACAGTGACCCATACAATAGAGCAACATCCATGTAAGGCTGTCTCTCGTAGTGGGGTATGTAACTGTGGTAGTGTCCTAAACACAGTGTACACATACAGACAGTACATGATCCATGTGTTGCCATGCAGATATACTTGCAGACATCCTTCTTTTGCAATCGAACAGACTCTGGTCCCTTCTGCAATGGCAGGTGTACACATTTGGCACAGTGCAGATGTGCCAGGCAGGACACACCATCCCAAATGCAATGACTGCTGTTAGGAATACTGTGTGTGCTGTGACAGTGTCTTATCCTCAGGTCAGGTGCAGTCATACATCCGGCATACCATACGTAGTGCAATGCAGACAAGTTCCCCAACCCAATTGTTTGTTTTTCAATTGGACTGCACAGCTCTGAGGAAACAGTACAGTTGTGTGATGTCACCACAGCCTGATTTTGCAGTTTTCTCATATGTGGAACATAGCTGGTCTGTAACGATGGTTGTGTACACATGCTGTCCACTGTAAGTCTGGGGAGACATGAGTGTACACACGTATGTTGTGACCTGTAAGTACCCCACCATTGGATGTGTCACACACATCACGTCACTACATTATGACAGCTGAACTCACATCAGCAGACTAAGGTAACAGACAGGTACAGGATGTATGACAGACAGAGCAGACATGTGGCCCACACATGTCGACATTCAGGGACACTATGCACAGTTGTGTGGTATGCCATCTATGACTTTGCAGTGTGCTATACAGGTGAACAGCAAGTATATGTACATGTCTGCCATGTGTGGTACTACTGCACACATCACCTGCTAACAATACCCACAAATCACAGAGATGTACAGCAGCTGTGGAAGGATGTGTGTAGTGCTGCACTGCATGTTGCTGAGCATGTCCAGGATATGTACTGTTCTGCCTTGGTTGTAGATGTCAGCAGTTGCCCTGTGTGAGGTGTGTGTGTGTGCATGTGTATCAGGACACAGTTTACTGCAGGTATTATGTTACATATGTTGTTCTTTTCTACAGAGGTGGTCATGGTGGTCGCAGACACTCCCATTCAGAATCTGATGCTAGTGTGTCTACAGATGCTGCCAATGATGAGGGTGATACAGAAGCACAGGTGGCATTGTCAGGGGCTGAATTTGTGCCATCAGTTGGCATCCTTCACACATAAACACTGTCACTGCACACAGACACTATGCCCACACATGTCCTGCCACCAGTGGCCACAGAAGAAGGACAGTTGTCAGGTGGTGGCATGGAACACACAAGTGTGGAGACTATGGCAGGTGTGAGCATACACATTGGCTACAGCCAGAGTGCTGGTGAGGTCCCACACAGCTTGGTGGGCAGGGGTGCTTGCAAGAAAACTATCGTCATTGAGCTTGTGTTGTCAATGCAATAGCAGGTGTCACCAGACGGATGATCCAAGCTGTAATAGATGCACAGGCATGCACTGAACACAACACCAGATAGATCCTCAGGGTGTTACAGGTGGGAATTCGTGGTTTACATGGTGACATCTGTGACCTTGTTAAGGCCACACACCATCTAACGGAGGTCATAGATAGGCGGTGGGGTGTGATTCTGTCTCTCCTTGACCGTGTAATGTCTGAGCATGCACATGTGCTAGGAAATGGGCACCGACCTCGTGGATGTGGCTTAGCAGCAACATCAGTTGAGAGTCTACGGGGACATGCACCTTCACACTCCCATAGTGGTAGTGACACCAGCAGCACTGCAGGGGGTTCACTGTCCACAGCATACCACAACAGACCCATCGGGGAAGCAGAGCTAGCAGACATCGGTCACCATCAGAAACAAGTACTGCCTCTGGCCTTGGGCATGGTGGTGCCAGTGAGACCCTTGGCAGTAGCAGTTCACATGTCCATGGCCGGAGGTGCTGAACTATACAACCTGCCTTGTACAGTCCACAGCTGCCAATATACCCCTGTGCAGGGCAGCCACATGGCATGCTTGTGTACATACATACCCACACACAACTGTGTGTCACAGCACAGCACAGTTACCTCCACATACACACACACACACACACACACACACACACACACACACACACACACACACACACACACACACACACACACACCACCTGTACACAGCTCCATCTGTTATAGCACCTGTACAAACACACACACACATGGATGTCATCCATATGGTACAGCCTAAGTCTCTGGCACATCAACAACACACTCTGTGCATATGATGATACCTGTGCCACATCCCTGTCATACATACCACCAATGCAAGGACAAGCTTATATGGTTCTGATGCACATTGTGTATATCATAAAGTATAGATTTGTACGTTTGGTTTTCATTGCTGTCTGCTTGCATTTGTCATGGCTACATACAGTTGTGTATGTACCTTAGTAGCCATGATGCTATATTCCTGTCAGTGCCAGTACCTGAATGTACTCTAACATGCTGTATTCTGTTTGTTTTTCAGTTGTCTGTATGTCTGCAGGCTGTGGCCTGCAGACAATATCAATGTGGAGTGTTGAAGGCTGCAGATACACTGCCTATTTTGTATCCAGTGTACTTCTTTATATATATGTTTACCCGGTTTGTATGCATGTAAGTGTGTGTGATGTACACTGTTGTCTGATTGTGTGACCTGCCATACAGACCATTTTTCACAGACAGGTAGCTCTCAGACATGTCATCTCAGTGTAGTGTAGTACCACCAGCAGGACCATACATGTAGAACACAGTTTGGAGTACTGTCAGTAGGTCACTCTCCAGCTCATACATGTTATTGGCTGTCACAGGTGCACATGTGTGCACCTGTTGGCCCTACCGTATCTTTCAATGACAGTCAAGGCTGATACAGTTGGTGAGGGCATGCAGGCACTGTGTATGACAGGTTTCTGGTATATAGTCTGCAGCTCCCAGGATGGACGTGGTACACATACTCGCATATCCTTAGCAGTGACACACAGAAGACTGACACATGCAATTTGCATGCACTGACACAAACATAATTGCCACTGGACAGATTGTTACAGCAGCATCTCCACTGTACTGTGGTATACTGCTACAGACACATGACATGTTCCACATACCTGGTCTGCATGACACAATCCCAGTATGTTGTACAAAATGCAATGTTGTGTCAACCTGTGTGGATATCAACAGAACACACCTGCAATGGCAAATGTGGTTATGTGTTGCTCTTATAAACCTCAACATTTGACAGGGTGACACACTTCATATCACCATGTAGTTCAAGCGTATGGTATCTGACACTAGTGTGTATGTGCGTGTGTGTGTGTGTGTGTGTGTACGTACAGTAACTGTATTCAACTTGCCAGCAATATCACATGCATGGCCATTGTTGGGGGACATAGACCACATACGGGTTGGCAAGTATAAACTTCTCTGTAGACTTCTGTAAACATGAGTGCAATGGCCTGTGCAATCATGCAACATGCTGTATGGCAGGTGCCAGATACATTCTAAACACAGTATTGGCATTAGCAGGTGGCACATAGCATGGATGGGACACACATGCCAATGGTATAAACACAGAGGCTATGATTCTGAAGCACAACACACACACACACACACACACACACACACACACACACACACACACACACACACAGTTGCCAGTAATGTGTGTAGGACCCTACTTATGTGGTTATGTGTAGTACAGTATTACACAGGTAATGCACACACCACAGAGCATGCTGGGCTGCTCATTTGTCTGGTATAGCTCCCAAACCGAGTGTCATCACAGCCTGGAACACAGCAGGTATGGGTACCATAGTTCCCTCCACAGCCAGCAAAATGTTATTGTCAAAACACCCATACAGAAGATATGCTTTTGTCCCTCTCTCCCTTAGAAACACACACAGTTGCTACTTGGATTAAAACCCTACCTATCTAGTTAATGTTACTATAGTACTATGCAGTTACTATATGTGCCATGACGCTTGCTGGGCTGAGCCTCATCTGAAGGTGCTTCTATACTCCATGTCATCAGACAGACCTGTACAGTTTTGGAGATAGGAAACATATTGACCTCCACAGGACATAAAATAAGTGTTATATACAGCTATGCAGTACATATTGTCACTCACTCACAAACACAAACACACACACTGTTGCCGGTGCTGAGATTAGAACCATGCCTAGCTAGTTAGTTGTACTACAGTATTACACAGTTATGAGAAGCGTCACGATGCTTGCTGGGCTGAACGTGGTCTGACAGGTTCAGTGCAAACTTCTCCACCCCCCCCCCCAAAAGAGCAAGTATCTATCCTGGCAGAGGGCTGCCTCCCAAACATCTCAGATGCTCAGGTGAAGGCTGCCCTCTCCAAAGCAAAAAACACTGCTTCAATGGGACCAGATGGTGTCCCAGGTTGCGTCCTACATGAACTACAAGAGAAACTAATCCCTCAAATAAAACGGCTATACAATCTCAGCCTCACTACAGGATATGTGCCCACAGAATGGCGTACAGCAACAGTGGTCCCACTCCACAAAGGTGGAGCCTCTACGGACCCTGGAAACTATCGCCCCATAAGCCTGACTAGCTTAGTCTGCAAGGCTATGGAGAGAATCATCATGGAGCTCATAAACAAAGACATTGGGGACCTACAGACACTAGATCCTACCCAGTTCGGCTTTGTCAATGGCAGATCCTGCCTTTTGAACCTGGTTGACTTCTTTGAAACAGTCACCAAAGCCATAGATGAAGGGAAGGTCGTCCACACAGCCTATCTGGACCTTGCAATGATATTTGACACAATACCCACTCGGGCATCATAGATAAGCTATCCAGCTTAAATATAAACCCCTATGTCACATGATGGGTCGCAAACTGGCTCAAAGACAGAACCCACAGAGTGAGAGTTGCTGGAGCCATGTCAGACTCAAAACCGGTCACAAGTGGCATCCCACAGGGTTCTGTCCTGGGACCACTTTTGATCGGTATATACTTTTCCGAGGTACAGGCAAACGTGGGAGGACTATGGCTCACCAAGTTCGCAGATGACTGCAAACTGGGCGCCATAATCAACTCTCCAGCTGACACAAACATCCTTCAAAAAGGTCTCACAGAGACAGATAACTAGTGCCAGTGCCATGGTTTAAAGCTAAATGCCAAAAAATGTATAGTCATACCCTTTGGCAAAAACAATGTGCCCACAGATTGCCACATAGGCAGAAACCCATTAAGTACAGAGAAAGTTATTAGGGACCTGGGGACCCAAGTTGATAGCAATCTCTCCTTTGAAAACCACATTGCCAAAGTGGTTAGAAAGACCTTCTACATAGCCCACCTCATCACGAAGGGTTTCACATCTAGATCAAGAGAGGTAATCGTGCCCCTTTATTCATCCCTCATCAGGCCCATCATAGAATACAATGCCCCTTTTGGTATGTACCTTACCCGACACCTGCAGAAATTAGAAAGACCCCAAAAGTATCTCACCAAGAGGATCAAGGGTCTCAAACAGATGCCATATGCTGCTCGGTTAAAAAAAACTCCAGCTCTACTCAGTTGCATACCGCCTACTTCGAGGCGATCTATGCCTGACATACAAAGCTATGTCAAATCCAGAATTAATGGACATGCTTCACCTCAGTAAATCTAAATCCCTTAGAGCCACATGCTCGAGGGACTTGAACCTCAGCACAGAAATAAATAGAACTTGCTGGAGGGACAGGTTCATAACCCAGAGGCTCCCTTCGCTCTGGAATAGAATTCCAGTTCATGTGTGGCAGAGTACCTCACTGAATCTCTTCAAGAAGAATCTCAATAAGTGGATGGGGGATCGTAGGTTTGTCCCAGGGATTACTCCCATGTCACTGTTAGACAGAGGCACAGTAAACTAAACCTTAAAAAGGGCACAGTATACTCAAATCAAGGGGTGGCGTAAGCCATACAGAATCGGGCTAGGCTTATTAATTGCCCCAGGGCAGATAGCCTAGTATGAACCTATGAACCTATAAGTTGCTTTTATATGGCATCAGTCAGCTTTGTAAAGTGTTGCAGATGGAAAACATACTGCCCTCCACAAGACACAACATATGTTTTATATACAGCTCTGTAGGACATATTAACACACACACACACACACACACACACACACACACACACACACACACACTTGCTAGTGCTGAGATTAGAATCCTGCCTATCTAATTGGTTGTACTATAGCATTACACAGTCACGAGAGGTGCCACAATGCTTGCTGGGCTGAGAATGCTCTGAAGTTGCTTCTATACTTCATGGCATTACACAGACTTCTAAAGTGTTGCTGATGGGGACAATACTCCCCTCTACAGGACAAAAGTATGTTCTATATACAGCTATGCAGGACTTATTGTCTCTGACTGACAAACACACACAGTTGCCAGTGCTTAGATTAGAATCCTGCCTATCTAAGTAGCTGTAATATCGTATTACACACTTACGCTATGCACCGGGATGTTTGCTGGGCTCATTATGGTCTGATGTTGCTTCTATATTTCATGGCATCACACAGCCTTGTAAAGTGTTGCTGATGGGGAAAATACTGCCCTCTATGGGGCAGAAAATATATTTTATATACAACTATTACTGTTTTTGACTCATAAACATACACACATAGTTGCCAGTGCTGAGATTAGAACCCTGCTTATCTAAGAAGCTGTACTATATATAGTATTATGCAGTTATGCTATGTGCCATGATGCTTGCTGGGGTCAGTATGGTCTGTCATCCTCTAAGTGTTGAAGCATGTGCAGTATGAGCCTCCATAGTGATTGTAAACATGGGATAAGAGTCTGTAACTGTGGAGCCATGGCCAATGTGTCCTTGGAAATACCTGTGAACTGTGTACATTTGCTGCACATGTCCAGACTGTGGGATCAGATTTTCATTCCACTTTGCATGAGAGTGGTGTGTTCTGCATTATATCATTCAGTCAGTACAGGTTGTTGTTGCAACATTATGACACACATTTCAGTTTCACACATCTCCTGCAGCACATTCATGCTACTGAAAAACCTGTTATTTTAACATCTTTCTATGATTGTAATGGAATTATTTCTTCATTGTCCCTATTTGTGGCACTTTGTCTCACTTTTATTTTCTTCCATTCTCCATATTTATTGGTCTTACAGGTTCTGAGGTCTGGTCCTCCATTGTGAGTGCACACACAGGCTGTTACTTTCTTAGTGTAGCAGCATGCCTAGTATGATCCCCCACAGTGTGTGTTGCACTCCATTCCACAGATACTTGTATTCCAGTCAAGGATTTTGTGTGCTACAACCATGCCTCCCAAATGTAAACAGAAGCACCCTACAGGTACTAGATTTATTTTAGCAGTCATGTTTTCTGATATATTTTAGTTCTGACTCTGCAATGCCCTCTGTCATTCCCTAATAACAGACATCCTGAGATCGTCACAGTGTTTTACCAGTGGAATACAGGGTATATTTTGCACACAACACTATTATGACTGACACTATGCACATTCTCGGCCAATGAAGCTTGTTTGTAGGTGTGTTCACTCCAACTTCACTGCTGCAGCTTTCTAAACAGTCTAGCAAGTTGTTACTTTACTACTAGGCATCCACTGCTTCTGTGTTATTCTTCCTACCTGACAGCTGATCTCCTGCTGTTGGCATACCTGTGCACATTACACTACTGGTGAAATGGTCCCAGGCCTTGTCCAGAAAATCCATGCAGTCTACATACACTGTTGTTAGTCTGGTGAGTTGCTTGCAAGTACTTGCAGAGTGACAGTACAACCTTCAGACATTACTGCAGCTGCATTCCTCCCTGCAGGGATGTCTTTGATATGCAAGACACCTTAGCCTACCAGCTTCCTCAGTATGTTGTGTAGTATTCGGTACACGGGCCTGCCAACTTGCAGTTGTCCCACTTTCAATTATAACCATGTCCAGATGTGTTGCTGTCACAGGTTTGTGGGTATGTGTGTGGGTACTGAGTGCAGTGTAGTGTGGAGAAATGTCAACCATATGTGTAGTATATGCAGCATAGTAATTTTATTTACGGTATCAATGGCAAGGCAGTGAAGAGCACTTAGCTGACCCCTGAAAAACATTTCTGTGTGGGTTGCTAGGTCATTCTGACGTTAGTGGGATTTGGGCCCTGAGGACCTTCTCACCCACACAGATGAGGGTGTATGCCATGTTACAACATGTCAGCCCACAGAGGCCATGCCCAGCAGAGGCACAGAGGGATCAGAGAACTTTAGTATGTTCTCCATGAACATGTACAGGTGGCCCAGGTATTGAGGGATTTGTCTTGTCATGGCACAGGTTATCATGTTGATTGTAAAAGGCCTTGCAGTGTTTGCTGTACTGTTATTTCCCTGCAAACATATATATGTTACTGCTTTTGTATGCGGAGCTGGGCACATGTGAACTGTACACATTTTCAGTGACTGTGCTGATATTTGCTTTAAATTCTTTTGCCTTTTCACATAGTATCATGAGCTGTGTTGTAGACTACAGGCATATCATTACACAGACTGAGGTCAGACTATGTTGGCATACACATGAATTTCAGACTTCTTGCCCTTCAGAGCTTTAATGAGACTGCAGAACCTGCTGTGCTATCACTGTATAGTGCTGCATGGGTGGGTATTATGCTTTTACCCATTGGTGGGGCTAGACTGTGCCAGATATTTGTTATGGTTGTCTACAGATGAGTTGGTGGGTGGGTGTGTGTGGGTTGGTTATACCATCTCCACAGTGCCTACCATGCCTGTGGCTTCTTAACCCCCAGGTACCTGTCCACCAGACATTTCCTGCTGTGGTATATAACTCACCTTGGGCAGTACTGCATACTGTAGTGATGGTTGTGTTTTCCACAGATGTCCTGGTGTCCTATAGAGTTGTCAGTGGTATGCTGCAATCCCACTGCCCACCCCACTTTTTTACATCCATACTGCAATACCTTATTTGTCATTGGTGATCATAGTAAACCATGTAGTTATAGTTAGGTAAACACACTTACCTTGTGCCTGCAGCAGAGGTGAGTAAGATGCTTCAGGGCTGCATATGTTGGATGCACACATTTCACAGCCTATACAAGGTGGGTGACAAGTTGTGTTGTGTGTATGCCATCCATTTTACTGTCTGTGGAAGTTGGAGAAAGGTGTCAGTCCCTGGGCCCTTACAGTGTCAGTGTGTGCTACAAGTACAGGCTCAGGGGGTTCCTCCTCCAACTCCCTCTGTGCCTGTGGCAACCTTGGCAGTGGTGGGGGGCTGTGTGACCTTACTCCATGCTGATCCTGCTGCAACTGTTTCCGTGGAATCATTTTGTGAAGCATGGTACTTACAATGAACATGTGGGCACATGTGGCTGGACCATACTGCAGGGATCCAGCACATAGTGTAAAGACAGCTGAACCATCACATGAGCATCCCAAACACATGCTCTATTATGACTCTGGTTTGTGTGTGTGCCTCATTATGGTGTTCTTCACTGGGTGTGTGTGCACGTCTGATGGGTGTCATCATCCATGGTTCCAGTGTTCCCCATAAGATGGCCATAGGGGATGTCCCCCCTGGCAAATGCCTGGTACAGCTGTGAGGCATGCCAGATGTGGGAGTCATGATAGCTATCAGCACACACATTCATTATTATGCCCTGGGCATCGCACATGATCTGGCAGTTGATAGAGTGATAGCCGCTGCGGTTTATGTAGATCCTACCCTGGTTACCAGGTGGTGCTTTGATATGGTTGTGCATGCAGTCTATGGTGCCCAGTACTTCTGGGTAGTCTGCTAAACAGTGGAAGAGATGCATATTGCTGACTATCTCCTCACGGCTCCGGAGGAAATATATGTGGTCAGCAGCATGCAGTAGCATGGCATCCAGGAACTGGTGGAGTATCCTGGATGCAGATGTCTATGAGACCCCCATCATGTCCCCATTAGGTCCTTGGAAAGTACCTGTAGCTAGTATTCTTAAGGTTACACATACCTTGGTGTCAACAGGGATGGGTTCCCCTCTGTTGGTTCTGGATGTGAGGCGCGGCCAGCACAGCTTAAAGATTTGTTGTAGTAGGCCCTTGTTCACCCTGTAATGCACTACTATTTCCAACTCATTTAGCCCCTGGTAGGTTACCCTGGATCTGTACACTCTCTTCCTCCTCTGCAGCCTGAGTTGGTTGTCAGCATTATCCTCTTCATCATCCTCAGCCTCCTCCACATATTGATGAATGAGAGCGATGCAGCCCCTAATATTTTTCAAAGTTAAAATTCCCAGCAAGTGCTCACCTATGGTGCTAAGTTTGTTGGGAAAACCTGACTGTGGGCTGTTTGCTATACCTTACACTGCTATGCTGTGAGTGTTGCCTGTGTAATTGGTTGCCTATGATGAAATCCACCTGCCAGGCAGATAAATGGTGCTTGTTCCCTGTTTTCTGCTAGTTCCTGCAGTTTTTTTCCCATTTCCTCCTAGTTTAAGTCTGTGGCACCCCGTGCAAACCCATGGAGCTAGTGTAAACACAGTTTAACAAGATTTGGCCCGCCCTTGTCCGCGGACATGGGTTTAGTTTCTATCACCACGAAATCCTATCAGTCAAAGGTCCCTGACACATCCCCCTGCTTAGCTAGGCTGACCTCCACATCTCCTGTTTGCAGGGAGCTCCAATGTGCTTGCAGGAACCATAAAGTACAGTTTTGTACCTACCATAAATGTAGATGTTCGAAGATCCACATTGCTGCAGTCCTTACACTTGGGGTAGTCCGCTGTCCTCGGTCGGCCCGAATATCAAAGTATAAGGCTGACGTCGGTCAAGGCGCATTTGACTGACATCAGGACGTCAGGGTACAAATGCGCATGACCGACGTCATATCCTCAGTCTTTTCTTGCCCCAGATGTCAGAAGACCCTAAAAATAAAGGTCAAAACCAAAAGACAGCAAACAACCAACCAACCACCCTTGCACTAACTATATGTACAATATATACAATATACACAATATGTACAACCCAACCCACACAACCACCTTTAACTGCAGAGGGGAAGGAGGGAGGGTAAATTGGACTGCAGCAATGTGGATCTTCGAACATCTACATTTATGGTAGGTACAAAACTGTACTATGTTCTTCATCTCACATTGCTGCAGTCCTTACACTTGGGTAGAATCCCAAAGCAGAGGTAAGGGAGGATGGCTAACTACAAGGAAGCAGGAGCTGCCAAAATGCCCTGCAAAACAGCAGTGGCAAAACCAGCCCTGGATTTAGAGTAAAGTGGCAGGTGATAATGCCTAGAGAAAGTATGCACTGAACTCCAAGTAGCTGCCTCCAAAATATCCTTGGTTGCCACTCCCCTCAAAAAAGCTGTTGAAGTGGCAGTAGCCCTAGTGGAATGAGGCCTAATCCCAGCTGGAACTTCTTTGCCATGATGGGAATAACAGAAAGCAATGCAAAACCCAATCCACTTAGAAATAGTTTGTTTTGACACAGGCTTGCCCTGAGAACTCAAAGCAAAAGAAACAAACAACTGTTGAGACTGCCTGAACCCTTTAGTTCTGTCCAAATAATAGCAACTGCCTGTGTACATCTAAAGTGTGCAAAATCTTTTCCCCTTTATTTTGGGGATTTGCATAAAAAGTAGGCAAATGAATAGTTTGGTTTAAAGCCACACTAGAAACCACCTTAGGCATAAAGGAAGGATTAGTACGTAATGATACCCTATCCTTTTGGAAAATCAAGAAAGGCTCAACCGCCATAAGGGCCTGCAATTCAGAAACCCTTCTTGCAGAGGTAATTGCCAACAAAAAAGCAGTCTTCCATGATAAATATTTCAACTCAGAAGTAGGTGCAGGCTCAAAAGGTTGTAGAGTGAGTTTCTCCAACACAAAATTGAGATCCCAAGCAGGAGTAGGAGCCCTTCGTGGGGGTCTTATATTCTTTCCCCCTCTAAGAAATTGCTTGAACAAAGGATGAGAAAACAATGGTGGGTCACAATCATAGTGAGCCGAAATTGCTGCAGCATGAACCTTAATAGAAGAGAAAGACAAACCTTTGTCCAATAACTCAGTTAGATATTGAAGAGCCACACTCAAATTAGGCTCAGAAACATCAAAATCTTTTGCTGCACTCCAAAATAAAAATCTCTTCCATTTATCTGCGTACACTTTCCTTGTACTAGGCCTTCTAGCTTCCAAAATCACATTCAAAACTTGTAGCGGAAGTTGAGACCCTCTATGGTTCAAAACAGAATATGCCAGGCTGTTAGGTGAAGAGAGTGAAGCTTGACATTCAGCAAATGGCTGTCCTCCTGTGACAACAGGTGTGGAATCGAAGGCAAAGGCCATGGAGGCTTCCATACCAGACTTCTCAATAATGGGTACCAGTGCTGTCGAGGCCAATCTGGAGCTATTAAAATCATCCTTGGCTTGTCCTGTCTGACCTTTAGAAGTACCTTTGGGAGGAGAGGCAGAGGAGGAAAGGCATACACATGAAGATTGTTCCAATTGAAAGAAAGAGCATCCACTCTCCAAGCTGTGGGATGAAACCTTTTTGTGCAAAACTTTGGCAGCTGATGGTTCAGTGGAGAAGCGAACAGATCTATGTCTGGAGTTCCCCATGACACTGTCAATTTCTGAAATATATGAAGATCCAATTTCCACTCGTGGGGATCCATAATTCGTCTGCTCAACACATCTGCTAAGGAGTTCTGTGCTCCTGGCAGAAACCTTGCCTGAAGATTGAGCTGTAAACTGAGAGCAGTCTCCCACAAAATCATTGCTTGCCTGCATAGAGGATAAGAATCGTTCCCCTTGCTTGTTGATGTACCACATGACAGTTGTGTTGTCTGTTAGAATCAACACCTGCCCTGGAAGAAGTAATTCCTTGAAAGCTATTAATGCAAACTGGACTGCTAACATCTCCTTCATGTTGATATGTAGATGTTGTAGTCTGACAGGCCACTTGTTTTGTATCCACTTTCCATTTAGATGAGCTCCCCAAGCTTTGTCTGAGGCATCTGTCGTTAAAATCTGACTTGCCTCTGGCCGGGTCACAGAGAGTCCCTTGTTTAGGTGACATTCCTGAGCCCACCATAAAAATTCCTTTTGAATGCAAGGTAGTATTTGAATGACAGTGTCCAGATCCTGGCAGTGCTGTGTCCATACATTTTTGAGATACCATTGTAGCTTCCTCATATGCAGTTTGGCATTGGGAAGCACCAGAATACAAGATGCCATGAACCCTAATGCTTGAAGGACTGTCCTTGCAGTCAGCATGGACTGATGAGATAGTTGATGGAAGTAAAGGGATAGACTCCTTTGTTTGTCCAGGGTTAAAAAGGCCATCTGGGATGCTGTATTCAGTCTCACACCCAGAAAGCACATGTCCTGAGAGGGTACTAGACTGGACTTTATTTCGTTCACAGAATACCCTAGGCATCTTAGCACTGCTATCACATATTCCAAATGATGAAGAAGCTCTTCCCTTCCTTGAGCCAGAATCAGGCAATCGTCCAAATAAGGATAGATTTGTATTCCTTTTAGCCTGAAGAAAGCTATCACTGGAGCCAGAACTTTCGTGAACACTCTGGGCACAGTAGATAAGCCAAAGGGCAATGCAGAGAACTGATAGTGAGAAGTCCCAGCTCGAAAACGCAGATACTTCCTGCAACTTAGTCTGATAGGAACATAAAGGTAAGCCTCCTTGAGATCCAAAGTTACCATCCAATGATCTTTGCCCAGCAGAGGTAAAAGCTGCTGCGTCAACATTTTGAACTTGGGAATGTCCAGATAAGTGTTGAGGATAGATAAATCCAAAATTGGTCTCCACGTGTTCCCCTTCTTTGGTACTAGGAACAGGCGAGAATAAAATCCTAGGCCCACTTCTGGCATAGAGACCGGCTGTATGGCCCCTATTTGAAGCAACAGAGAAACCTGCTTGTGAGCCTCCATTCTTTGTTGAGGAGGAACGTCTGGCATGCCTTTGAAAGGAGGCAAGGTATGGAAATAAAACCTGTAGCCGTGGTGTATGATATCCAATACCCATCTGTCTTGGGTAATTAAACTCCAATTTTCTTTGAAAAGTGCCAACCTTCCTCCCAAAGGTGCTGCCAGACGAGAAGGCTCTGGCAGCTGAAAAGGTAGGTCATTGGGTCTGTTTACGAAAGGACTGACCCCTGCCCTCACCTGAAGACTGTGCAGGAGAACTCCCTGGTCTAGGCCTGAAAGAGCCCTGAGCTCTACCCCTACCACGTCTAGATCTACCCCTAGACTGGGAATCATAAGAAGGATATGTCCACCCCTTAGTAGGCCAATTTCTACTAAACTTTGGAGGCTGGACCTGCAAAAAATCTTTAACAGTCTGCATAGACTTAGCCTTGTCCTCCATTTTCTTTAAAACTGTCTCAACAGGAGGACCAAACAACACGTCAGATTGTAAAGGAGCATCTAAAATCCTCGTTTTAACATGCTCAGACAAATTCTGATCCCGTAGCCAGGCATGCCTGCGAAGAACTGACCCAGTGGCAGCCACCCTAGATGAGGCCTGTACAGCATCAAAACCACATTGCAAAGAATGCTTACCCACCTGTTCAGAAACATGCACTAAATCTTGCAACTCTTTACAATCAATACCTACCGCCAGAGCATCAACCTTAGACTTTAATTGTGAACGGAGATAATTCTGGTATTTCAACATGTGAAACTGGCAATTCAAAGCCCTCATAGCCAGAGTGGAAGAAGTATAAACTTTCTTTCCCCATCTATCCAAGGCCCTAGCCTCTTTGTCTGCAGGAACCGGATTCTTAACAACAGAAGCCTTAACACCTTTAGGCCCCTGACTAACAGTTTCTGGGTCAGCCCTAGGACTCTTAAAAAGGTACTTATGAGCTTCAGGCACCCTGTAATACCTATCCGGCTTAACAAGAGCAGGAGGCAAAGAATCAGGATTAAGAGAAGCCTCTGTAAAAACATCTTCTACTACATCCAAAACAGGAGGTATAGCCAAAGGCCTATGCTGGGGTAAAAACAAAAATTCCCTAAGCCTTTTCCTGGAATCAGAGAAGTCCTGACCTTCCCACTTAAAATGCTCCCTCATGGAATGAAGAGTTTCTGAAAAAGAAAAATCCTCAGGAGGAGAAGCAGAAGGAGTAGAATCATCCACATCAGAATCCGAATAAGGAGAATACTCCTGCAAGTCTTCAGCCGAAGGCTCTGAAACATCTGAAGCCTGCTCAAAACCCCCCAGCTCAGGCTCCATCCTAGTCCTCTTATCAGGAGGGGGCATAGAACCCCTAATTAAAGTAATCAAATCTTCTGCCA
Source organism: Protopterus annectens (assembly GCF_019279795.1). Classification (NCBI taxonomy): domain Eukaryota; kingdom Metazoa; phylum Chordata; order Ceratodontiformes; family Protopteridae; genus Protopterus; species Protopterus annectens. The sequence continues at coordinate 1,539,140,931 of NC_056743.1, read as the reverse complement.
TTTTAAGCATATGCTTCTTGGGCACAGTACCTGAAGAGCTAGGGGTAACACCAACTGAAGCCAAGCCTGGCCTGCCCCTGGGAGAAGCCTTAGAAACAGAAGGAGAGGGCCTAGCCACCCTAGGAAGGGAGGGGAGTATAGTAACCTGAGAAGCCCCCTCAGCCTGACTTGCCTCCTGAGAGGCCACATCTTGCAATAATAAGGTCTCACCCTGGGAACACAAAGAAACCTCCGGTGGAGCCACCGGCTCCACTGACACCTCTAAAGAACCGGCGTCCGGTACAGACGGTTCTTCTAGCCTAGGCTTAACTGCCTTGTCCTTGCGCTTCTTGAAGAAGCGGGCCGGAGCATCCGGCGGCATTTTATAATTACACCGCTCCCCAAAGACTAACCTTGCACAATCCAACCTTCTCTTTATAGTGCGTTTATTAAATCTAGCACAAGGCGACAGCCAACAACGTCGTGCTCAGGCCCTAAGCAAGGAATACACAAAGTATGATAATCTCTATGCGGTATCTGTTTCCCACAAGAAATGCAATTATTGACTTTTTCTGACATCCGGTAAATCACTGAGGCAAGAAAAACTAAAATATTCTAACGGGTACTTAGCCAACTTTGAACTCGGTCTGAAACTTCGAAATCGAAAAATCTCAGAACGCCAACCGGCACTTGCAATGCTGCTTCTGCATCGGACCATGCAGCAAAAAAGACTGAGGATATGACGTCGGTCATGCGCATTTGTACCCTGACGTCCTGATGTCAGTCAAATGCGCCTTGACCGACGTCAGCCTTATACTTTGATATTCGGGCCGACCGAGGACAGCGGACTACCCCAAGTGTAAGGACTGCAGCAACGTGAGATGAAGAACATCATACCCCCTTTTCTGTTTACTGTTCCCTGTTCTTGCACAGTAGTCCTCTTGATCCTACACGGTTAGGTGCAATGTTGGATTTAGAAGAAATCTGTGATTCTGGAACATTTAGGGATTTTTGCCTCATTTACATACCTCACTGAATACACCCTTAGTTACTTCGCTCCTGAACAGCCTTTCTCCTTAACAACCAGTGTTAACAGATGTTTACATTCAGCATGTGGTTGACTTTAAGGACAAAAATGCAGATTTCTTTATTTTTTATATATTTTTTTTATTGTCGGGACCTTCCCATTTGCACGGTGCTGTGCTATGCTTAAACAGCGGATATTGGCCTAAAAAAATATTTTTCATATTTAATAAGTGATTTTTCATGCCAGTGGCCTTATACTTGGCCATTGGCATGACAAATGAGCTGGGTACATCCATTTTTAGGAGCTATCCTGACTCAGTTTTGTCATCTGCACATACGTATTCGGCTACTAGCCAAATACGTGTAGTGCAATGACACTGTTCTTGCACAGAGTCCAGGCAGCTTCCTGGATCACTAATTCAATCAATTGCATGTTTTTTACCACCATATGACTTGACTTGCATACTGCATAGAGTTCCGTGCAGCAACAGTGTAGGGCCATTCATGCATGTCAGAACGGCCCTATCCTGAATCACAAAGGGTTTTTTTTCCATGCAGGAGCTTCTACACTGTTCCTGCATGTAAAAAAAAAAAATCCTGAATCCCGGGGTATATGTTTTTGTGCAATTAATTCTTTAATTGTTTTTAATTCTTTTTCAGTTTTATTTTTGTGATAGCATTGCATTGTAGTTTTGAGTATATATAGGGTTTGATTAGGTTTTTATTGTTTAACTGTTTTTGAATGCAGATGAGATGGAATGCTATTAGATAATTATGTTCAACTGACTAGCTGCACTATGATTTGGTATGTATTTAATTCGGTTTACTATCATAAATTCGAAAATCAGAATAAAACGTGTCTGCATTTTCGAATTTATACATCGGAAATGAACATTTCCGAATCTACCAAAAGTCGAAAACAGCAGTGTATTGTCGAAAATGTCGCTCGCGACAATTGACAATACCTACACTCCCGTCCGTAACTACCTACCTAACCAGCCTAAACACAGTTATGCGGGGGCAAGCCCCTGCACCCTCCCCAACTTAATATTCCAACTCGAGATCGCACTACAGTGAGGAAGGGATGTATTTCCCTAACCGCACTGTACGCGATCTCTCAATGACGTTAGAATTGCGAATGCACAGTCCATTCACAATGGTAACGTTTGCTCACATCACCTGCCGAAATATGAAGTATTCGAACATCTGTTGTTCGAATACCTCATAGCCGTGCAAGTGCACGTCGGCATTGTGATAGTAAACCTTTTAATTCATGTGATTATATATATGTACTGGCTATACTCTTGTTAATTGTCTGATGAAGCACTTGAAGTGTGAAAGCGCTTAGAATTTTATATTAAAGTTGATTTTAAGTTGGACTACTGGTCTTCTCTGATGTGTGTCTGCACAAGTTTTCCACAATATTTTTTTGAAGGATCCTACATAGATCAAGTTGATATTCACAAATGACACACAATCATTTACAAAATTCCAGATAGCTGTGCTGGCAGTATTCCCCCTTTGTCACACTTCTTACCCTGTCAAAGGCTGAAACTAGTTTTTAACGTGACCCTTGAGAAACTCTGCTTGAGAGGGATGAGCCTATCTGGGAATACACTGCCCTATATCCTATCTTGAGATCCCAGCTGCCATGGCACTGCTGACCCCACTGTGGTGCTGCACTGTCATATCATATGCCTGCAACCCTAGGCTCCACCATAGTAATTTTGGATTTTGCTGGCTGGCTCCCTGTAGCCATAGATCCCCCTCAGACTCCTCTTGCCTCTTATTGCAAATGGTAAGGTTTCATCATGTTAACATGGTGCAGTTTGTGTCCCTGCCTCTTGCCTAGCAGTTCTACCAGGTAGTTAGCATCACTGACCTTCCTTACCACTTTGATGGGTCCCTCACAAGCTGCCTGCAGCTTGTTGTGTCTGACAA
>NC_056743.1:1539122985-1539135485 GCF_019279795.1 Protopterus annectens | reverse complement strand
AAAACGCTACTCACACTGTCCAAAACAAAGTAGCGAAATGTTGCAGATATCCCAATAATTCATAGAACAAATACCAGGAACTGTTCAAATAAAATAATACAATTTATTAAAACACAAAACGTAAGCGCTTTCACAAAGAAAAACTTTGCTTCATCAGACGTTATAATTCAAAAAACAGTCACTCACTATATATATCATATCCTGTAAAAACATATCCTGTTTCCACTTTGGATTTAAAACATCATATCCTGTGAAGACATCATATCCTGTTACCACTTCCTGTTATAAACATCATATCCTGTAGAAAACATCATACCCTATCTCCATATATATATATATATACATACATACACACACACAGGCACTGGAAGCTGTTGAAGACTGGGGGTGGAGGGTGAGAGGGGCACTTAGTGATCTAAAAAGGGCAATTATTTATAACTATTTAGTACCACAACATAGGTTCACATGCAGGATATTTTAGGCTTAGCCAATTCCCTTTTGGTGCTTGAATTAACATTTTCTGATTGCTCTTACCTACCCCATGGCTGATAATAGTATATTAGCCCTAGTGGGAATAACTGTGATCATACCATAGATAATTTGAGGGGACCCATGTAAGGGATGCAGCATTTAGGAACTGCCTCTATCCATTAGTGGCTTGAGGGGCAATCCCTGAGTACATTTTCTATTACCCATTCTTAGATCCAAGTTGCATTTGAATATGGACAGATGAGCTTTGTTTTATTTTTATGGATAGTCTATTCTGGAACAGTGGAAGCCTCCGTTATATATATACATCTCTCCACAACATTCAGTTTAGATACCTGGACTGAGTATTTCTGATGCCATTTGACTTGCTGATGTTCAGTAGGTCCATCTGTATTAGGTTGGAGGATGCCTTGTATGCCAGAAATGTCACCTCTAAGCACTCTGTAGGATAGTGAGTATAGTAATACATCTTTGAGGTGGTCCATGCAAGACCTATTGTTTAGGACTTGTATCCTTTTAGTAAGGTATCTCTGAAGGTATTCCAATTGTTGCATGGGGTTGGACAGATAAATGCCAAAGTGAGCATTATAAAAAATGATTGACCTAATGAGAGCTTTGCAAAGGGGGACAAAATCTCTAGATCTAGTCACAATCAATTTGTTTATAAGCTGTGCAATATGGAAAGGCTTTCTTATGACTCTGGGCATGTGTTGGTCAAAAGCTAGGTAACCGTACACACAAGTTCCCAAATGTCAAACATTGGGTCAGTTCTTAAAGGGCATTGTCATGATTTTGACACCAGTTATTATTTGGGACAAACCTTCCTGTATGATAGCTAAGTCATTCAGGGATTCAGTAACTGCTCCTAGTTTGCAGTCATCTCATACTTAGCTGGCCAAAGCCCTTTGGTATTTCCTTTTACTTTCGAGATGTATATGCCAAACAGAAAAAGTCTCAGCACCGAACCCTGGGGGACTCCATTGGTGACCGGTCTCTTCCCTGTTTTGATCTCCTGCATCTTGTGAACAAGTTGGCAATCCAACTAGTGATGCAAGTGTTTGCTCCTACATTATTCATCTTTTGTACTACACATGAGTAGGGGATTGTATCAAAAGGCTTGGCCAGGTCAAGTTAATGTGGTGTGAACTGTTTTACCTTCATCCATTGTTTTGGTAACAAGAGTAAAGCTTAAAATTTGCCCATGATTTTGAGCCTTTCACACTTTCCTGTTGGCTGTTTTCAAACACATTTTTTGGGCCATGCATACATGTATGCATTCTTTAATTCACCTACCTGATTGTATTAAATTATATTCCTTGTATTATACAGCACCAGTTGTTAGAATGTGTTTTAAATTTGTAGTTTTGATCAGTCGTCTAGTAATTAATGAAACAAAATGCATAAACCAATAATGATAAAACTACCCATTTCAGAAAATTTCAACCATAAAAGGTCACTCAAACTTCTGTCATTACAATCCACCAATATCAGTAAATATGCAAAATGTCTGCAGAAGTCAGTCATCTAAATAATTCCACATTAAAGGGATCTCTAATTAATGAAGAGGTTGCTGCGAGGAAACAATTTTGTATTTCATTTTTTCATCTACAAATAAAGTGGCTGTTGCCCTTGAAAAATAAATTACCTATGGTATATTAAAAAATTATAAGCTAGTAATATTGCAATAGGGAATGGATGGCAAACTGGTAAAAGGTGCATGGTTACTAGGTAACTCCTCCAAAGGAGGGCATTCACAGGACTGCAGCATCCACAAGTACAGCACTGTGCAGTAGCAAACTTCTCTTCCCCTGAAGCTCTCAGCTCCTTGAAAAATGTTTGCATTTAACATTTGTTTACCAGGAAAGTCTGACATGGATCAAAGCCAATTTTCAGCAGAGGCCCAGAGAGAAATGCTCCAGATGCATGTCTTTGTAACATGGGAGGAAACCCACAGAAACACAATGAGAATATACAGACTCTGTACAGAAGACACCCTAGCCAAGAATCAAGCAGAGAACCTCTTGCTGTGAGGAAACAACACCACCACTGCATCATCCACTTGACACAATTAAATCTCTCAATTTCACAGCAGAAGGAATCTGGAAAAAGGAAACATTTATTTATTTTTTTTTTTTTGGGGGGGGGGGCAAAGGCCCAAAACCAGGGATATATTTTAAACATTGCTTGTATAATCTTAGAAGTTGCTGAAATAGTGTTTTGTGTTACCATGTATTTTAAATTAATACAGAAGTATTTTATTCAAAAATAGGTATACATCCCAGACTCCTATATATGCAGACAATTTTGTGGGATACATTGAGGAACACTTGATTTATGATCCAACACACAATCTATATTTTGAGGAACTTGATATCTGGCGTAGGTATCTGGATGATTGTTAGTTGGTTTGTCATTCAGATGAGGAATATCTGGCGGAATTTGTTTTATACCTCAATCAGAACAAATGGGGTATTGAATTCACTCTTACTTGTGATAGGTCTGAGATTAATTTTTTGGATGTCACTATAATTCAGAATCCAGATGACACCCTACAAAGCAAAACATTTTGCAAATATCCACAGTACAACAACCTATTACATGCAACCAGCATGTACCCCAACCACATCATCCGAAACATACCCAAATCTCAGTTCCTCAATATCCGTAGAATTTTTTCCTCAGAAAATGAATACGAGAAATCTCAAGATGATCTGGTCAATAGATTCAGAGCTAGGGGTTATAAGGAGCCTGACATCCAGGGTGCCTGACGAATTGCCTCCAATTCAACCAGAAACTCCTTGCGTATCGGAACAAAGCTCACACTGAAGAGGATGAATCCATCCAATTCATCACAACATTTGGACGTAATATTAACCTCATTAGAAATTTTATGTCCAAGCATTGGAACATTCTTACTACCAATGATGAACTCAGATCTTTGATTGGTGATGTATGTAAATATGGATACAGAAGAGGTAGGACACTTGGTTCCTTTTTCTCACATTTTAATAGGGTAAGCTCGGCTGGAGCCATACACCACCAACTAACAATGACAGGAGACAAATTATGGGGCACTTACAATTGTGGTCATTGTTCATCATGTCCTTTCATCTTTACATCCAAACAGTTCACAAGCAAAAACACTCTCAGGATATATGATATAAATTTTTTTGGCAACTGTAACAGCGATTGGGTGGTGTATCTCGCAACATGCACATGTGGTTCTTTTAATGTTGGACAAAAATCACAAGCACTTTGTTTATGTATGTCAGAGCATCACAGTGACATATGAACTAAGAAGGAGACCAATGCTTTATACAGACACTGCTTACACCACAACTCAGGCAGATTCCAGTTCATTATCATTGACAGAATTCTTGGTGATAGATCCAACAAACAAGGTTGGCATTCCATCCTCACAAAAAAAGAGAAGTACTGGATCATTAAACTGGATGCTTTGTTTTCACCCGGTATGAATGACCACTTGTAAATTTGTGTGTTTTACTTGCTACATTATATACTGGTTTTATTGTATAACTGTTTATTCTCTTTTAATTTTTTGCACAGGAAATAATTTGGATGTTGGGAAGAATCCTATTGGATGGTTCATGTCATAAATATACGTGTGTCACTTTACATCAGTAACTACTTTCATTCCCACTGAGGAAAGCCTGTTGGCTGAAACCGGTCTGGGATGTATACCTATTTTTGAATAAAATACTTATGTATTAATTTAAATTTTTGTTTGGTGCTTCTTACTGGTTTGGTTGCTGGCAATTTTCATCTACTTGTGTCTGTTTTTGACTTTGCACCAGATCCTACTTGCAGAGGGTTTTTTTTCTGACGTTACCATGTATTTCCAAAAAAAGATAGGAAGACTGAAAATTAAAGGGCTATCATTATTTAGTGAATTCTGTTATCAGTGATTTGCCAGAAAACTCTGTGGTGGTGTGGGTAGAGAATTCAGGTTCTTGTATTTAAGGCTCAGGGTTTAAGCCCCAGCAATCCTAACCACCAGTTAAAAGTAATTGGGGAATTTCACAGGCACATATTACTAATAACACTGAAATGGAGCCTTAGGTTTACCCGTGAGTGAATGTCTTCCTGTGTGTTTCGAGTCCGGCGCTGGTACACTTTTGTGTTTAAATTTGTTACAGGTCTTTGCAGATGTAAAAGTGGGGGGCGCTCCCTCCTCCTATGGTTCTGGGACCTATGGATGCATCATTTCTCTTTGGCAACTATCTGTAAGCTGATGTAAATGGTTTTAATGTTTGCATTATCTACTGTCATGTTTCAAAAAATAACTATAACTGTGTTTTTTAAAAATTTAAATGTATATGTTTAACATAGAATCTCTGGGTCCCTGCATTTCTGTATATAACCAGCTGTATGTATTTTATGTATTAGCTGGGCTACTGTTTACAAATTCACTGTAAATCTAATTTTCTGGATCGTTTTCCCTGGGTATCTGTTAAAAATGGGCACTTCATTGTCAGATCTTCCCAGTCAACAAAGGCAAATAGATAAATAACTAAATAAATAACTTTGAGACCAAATTGCATTGATAAGATTATAAGAACATATTTCATTGTATGAATACATGATCTCAGCTACCACAGTTCCTGCTTCTTTCTTAATGCACCTGGTACAGAACTGACATTTTCTTCATAATATCACAAATACAGTAGAGGTCATTTCTGAACTCTAAAGAAGTTTTCTTTTCTTCTGAATCAGGAACATATGTGGTCTGCATTGATGGGACTATTTTACATAAATAGGCAATTCTTAAATTAAATGTTTAATTTAGACTTTAATGCATTCTACAGCCTCTCATTTAAAATCATAAAGCACACAATACAACATGCTTTATACCTATGAGACACTAAACATTAAGGACTTCAGACTTGTGCCTCACAAAGCCACTGGACATGCAGTAATGCTTGTACAAAAAAAAAAAAAAAAAAGATTATACCTTTCTTTGAATGCTGCTAAAAAAAATCCAGCAGAATGCCAAACACTGAGAGAGACTGTATAGCTGCACTAATGTAAAAAATATTCCTGGCCATGCACCATTTTCTTAACTTAGTGTTATAGCCATATGACAAAATCATTTTTCTTTCTAACATAATATGTGTTTAGAGGCCAAATACTCATAAAGAATCCTCAACTTTCACATAATTACTAAAGATGTATGCATTGTGCAAGACAACAAATGTGCTTTATTCATGAATTAGGTAGCATAACTAAAGCAGCCCACTGATAAAATGCAGAGTATGACTGTTAAGGAATGCACAGCTGATAGGACTTAAGAGTGGATAATGGACAGAAGTGGAGATTTGTCAGTTAGTTATGCTCATTTTGCATAACTACATAAAGGATAGCATGCTGATACCCATTAAACATGAAGTTCCTCTGTAGCAGAGGAAGTAAAATTGTTAAGTGTGCTTTCTGGGAATTTGCTGAAATCCAGTATTTAAAATTGCTGTGCTTTATCTATCGAGGAACAGGTCAGATTTATACTGATGAACTTTGCAAATGACTAGCTCTAAGGTAATAGCCAAGTGGTGTACACTATCATAAAAATAGCATATTGTGCAAAGAGGTTATGTTGTCTCACACAAGTGCATGCAAGCGCGCATGCACGTACGCACGTGTTCACACACACACACACTTCAGATAAAACATAAATGGAGCTGTGCTTCAGATAAAACATAAATGGAGCTGCGCTTCAAATAAAACATAAATGAAGATGCGCTTCAGATAAAACATAAACGGAGGTATGCTTCAGATAAAACATAAACGGAGCTGCTTACCCATGGGTATACATGGCCTAAGTTCCCTTCAATGATTGGGGTGCATTTTTGTGTTTAAAATTGGTGCGTGCGTGCGTCCTCCGTCCTCCATGTCCTTACAGATGTTCATCGTGTTTCACTGTTGCAGTCATTACACTTGGGTTATCCTGCTGGCAGGCTACCCGCAGTAGGCCTGAATTCCAAAGCCCTGGTCTGGCGTCGGTTGCTATTGCTTCTTCCCTGACGTCAGTGCACCAGGGGTATATAAGATGCAGCCGACACCATTTTCTTCAGTCTTTCTTGCCGCATGGTGCCCAAAGCAAAAGCAGTTCGCAAGTGCCAGTCGGCCGACTCCGAAGTCTTCAATAAAGCTAAGTACCCCATTGGGGAAACTTTTTCTTGCTCCAGACCGATGTCAGTAAAAGTTAACAATTGTATTTCTTGTGGGAAGCAAATACCTCATAAGGATTTTCATTCTTACTGTATTCCTTGCCTAGGTCCTGACCATGATGTAGCTTGTTGTCAGTTTTGTGCTAGATTCAACCAACGCACTATTAAGTGTCGGTTGGATTTTGCTTTGCATTATTTTGGATGAAGGTTTAATTACAATGCCGTTGGAACAACCGACGACCAGAATCCATAAAAAACGCAAGGATAAAGGTAAAGACAGACATCCGAGGTCCAAAACCGATGACGAAGCCTCTTCTAGGCCAGTCGCCGGTTCTCAGTGAGGCGCTCTTGCAGCCTCTGACACCCGCTACCTCAGAGCCACAGGCCACTTCCGACTCCCACGTGGAGACAGCTAGGCCTCTGGATACTCAATGTATTGTGCCTCTGGAAATAATTTCCTCAGATGGATCCAGAGCCACTGAGCAGGCATCGGCTTCTGAGGGTGTTTTCAGACCTACACAGCTTACTATCAGGACCTCTCCAGCAACCAAGGCAAAGTCTAAAACACCTTTAAAGACAAAGAAACAAGTACAGCATTCTCCTGGACAGTCATCCATGCCAAAGAAACAGATGCTCAAAATGGCCGAAGACTTAATTACTTTAATCAGGGGTTCCCATCCCCCTCCTGATAAAAGGCCTAGGCAAGCCACTGATTATTATTCCTCTGATCAGGTTTCCATTTCCTCTGATTCCTCTTCAGAACATGGATATTCTCTACCTCCCTATGAGGACTCTGATGCTGAAGAATCTATTCCTTCAGCCTCTCCTCCTGAGGACTATTCTTTTGGGGAAACTCTGCACTCCATGAGGGAACATTTCCATTGGGAGAGCCAGGATTATTCTGAATCCAAGAAAAGGCTCAGAGACTTTCTCTTATTACTTCAGCACAGGCCCCTTGCTATCCCTCCTGTACTAGATATTGTTGATGATGTTTTTTTCTGAATCCAGTCTGACCCCTGATTCTCTACCACCTGCACCAGTTAAACCAGACAGGTACTACAGGGTTCTAGATTCCCATAAATTTCTTTATAACAACCCTGCTGCTGATCCAGAAACTATTTCTCAGGGTCCCAAGGGGGTTAAAGCTTCCACTGCAAAAAACCCTGTTCCCTCTGATAGGGATCCCAGAGCACTGGACAGATGGGGAAAGAAAGTTTACACCTCTGCAACTTTAGCAGTAAGGGCTTTAAACTGCCAGTTTCATATGATTAAATATCAACAATACTTAATGTCTTTATTGAAACAGAAAATGTCTACAAGCTCTGAATGTTCTGAGAATAAGGAAATGCACAATTTATTGCATGCAGCTGAACAAGTGGGAAAGCATACTTTCCAATGTGTTTTGATTCATTAGAGGCTTCTTGCAGAGCCGCGGTTACAGGCTCTGTCATTCGAAGACATGCTTGGTTAAAAGAACAGAGTTTACCTGATCATGTTAAAGTCATTGGATGCTCCATTACAGCATGATTCTTTGTTTGGTGTTAAGGCAGAGGAAGTGTTAAAGAAAATGGAGGATACATTTATTTATTTATTTTATTTATTTAAATTTGTTGACCGGGAGTGTCCGACTGGACGTAGGTCCATTTTCAGCGGAGGCCCGGGGAGAAAAGCTCCAGAGTAAAATAAACAGACAGTAGTTACATTGGATTACATAGTGATTAACAATTTAACATAGCAATTACTTACAACATATTTACAGATGAAGAACATAGTACATCAGTAGACAAATAGAATCTTTATCTGTGAAGTACATAACAGACATTAACAAATGTTACAATGAGAAGTTCCTGCTGTATAATAAGTACTAGGCTTATGAGCATCTGAGCTTGCTATAATCAAGGTAGTTTGTAGAGTGGAAGGAAAGGTAGTGGTTGGATGGGATGGATGATATTAGAGTGGGAGTTGCAAGGGCATAGCCAGCATGTTTTTAGTTGCGCTTTTAGTAAAGTTTTGAAGTGGGTGCATGATGGTATGGAGGTAATTGTGGGTGGGAGTGAGTTCCATAATTTGGCTATGGCGCAAGAGAATAGTGCTTCACCAGCAGAGTTATTGGCGTTAGTGATCTGCATGTGATTTTTCTTGCTGGATCTTAGTGGTCTGGTGGTGTGACAGGGTTGGAGTAGATTCTGGAGGGATGGGACATTTAGTGGATGGTTTACTAGTTTGTGGGCGAGTGAGAGTTGATACCACTGAAGGAGGTGAGGGAGTTCAAGCCAGCCCAGTTCAGCAAGTGAGAGACAGTGGTGACTACTGTAGGATGCCCCTGTGGCGAATTTGGCGATTTTGTTGTAGCAGGTCTCTAGCTTGTTTAGATCACATTGCCTTAGGTTGGTATATACTGGAGAGGCATAAAGTAGGGTGGAGATAAGGTGGGAATTTGCTATTGAAATCTTTGCTGCTTTGGTAAGAAATTGCTTATTTCTGTATAATGCTCCTAGTTTTTGGTGGACTTTTTTTATGGTCATGGATATGTGAATGTCAAATTTTTGTTTATTGTCTTTTTCCACTCCTACCAATTTGGTGTGTTCAGTTGGGTATACAGTGGTGTTGTCTTTTGCTGTGATGTTAAAGTGAGAGTTGTTTTGAGTATGTTTGGTGGGTTGGAAGATGAGTAGTTTAGTTTTGTTTGGGTTGAGTATTAATTGGGCATCGGATAACCATGCTTCAACAGAGGAAAAGGCTTCCTGTGTGACTTTTTGCAGTTTCGGTAGGGACTGGGCTGAGCAGATGACGGTCGAGTCATCTGCATATTGTATGAGTGTGCCATGTTTGGTGGCAGAGGCTAGATTATTGGTTTAAATAGAGAAGAGTAGGGGTCCAAGGATGGATCCTTGGGGAACTCCTATGGAGACAGGTAGTTGGGGAGATATGTCATTCTGCCGTACAACGGATTGTTGGCGGTCAGACAGGTAACTCTGAAACCAGTTGGTGACTGATTGTGAGAAGGATAGGTTATTGAGGACAGAGATAAGTTGTTTGCGTGGGGCCATGTCAAATGCTTTAGATAGGTCTAAGAAAGTAGCAGAGGAGAGATAGCCATTGTTTTTATGCTGAAGGATAGTGTTAGTAAAGGAGAGTAAGGCAGTGGTGGTGCTATGGTTTGGTTGGAAACCATGCTGAGTACTGGAAAGGAGGTTGTTAGTAAGGAGGTAGTCTGAGACCTGAGAGTGTATGCATCTCTCTAGTATTTTGGAGGGTGGAGAGAGAATAGCTATGGGGCGGTAATTGGTTAGTTCTGCGGAGGGTCTGCCTTTGTGGAGGAGAATTATATGTGATACTTTCCACAGTGTGGGAATGTAATTTTCTAACAGAGATCGGTTAATCAAGATGGATACTGGGTAGGCCAGAGCATCAGCTGCAATTTGTAGGTATTCACTTGGGAAGTTGTCTGCTACTAATTTGGAAAATCTATGCAGACAGTAAAGGATTTCTTACAGGTTCAGCCACCTAGATTTAGCAGAAACTGGCCTACAAAAAATTGGTCCTTTCCAGTGTCAGACAGACCACAAAGTGGCAGATACAGATGCCCAAGAGGCAAATCTCAGCCCCAAGGTTTATACAGACCCAGACAATGGGGTGCTCCAGCCACCAAAAGTGGAGAAGAAAAATCACAACCTTACAGGAAACAGTCCCAATGACTTTCCTCTACCAATACCAAGCACTTACCTCTTGACAGCACCCTTGGGAGGGAAACTAGGACTTTTCGCACAAAACTGGCACATGATCACCCAGGACAAATGGGTTCTGAATATTGTTTCTCAAGGTTACACGTTCCACTTTCACACCCTTCCAAAGTTAAAAGGTATGCCAGACCTGCCACACAGTCAGTGGGCAGAGGCACAAAAACAAATTTCAGCTCTCATGGACATGAGGGCTATTCAAAAAAGTACCATAGCAAGAACAGGGACAAGGATTTTACTCAAGACTTTTCTTGGTACCCAGAAAGGACAAAGCTTGGAGACCTATACTGGACCTGTCAATCCTAAATACTTACCTGGACGTTCCAAAATTCAAAATGTTGACACTGCAGCAACTTCTGCCCATGTTGGGGAAGAAGGCTTGGCTAGTTACTTTAGACCTCAAAGAGGCCTACCTGCATGTCCCAGTCAGACTTTCTTGCAGAAGGTTCCTCAGATTCATAGCAGGCTCAAAGCATTATCAATTTTCTGCACTGCCCTTTGGCTTATCTACTGCGCCCAGGGTCTTTACAAAATGCCTGGCACCAGTAATTGCATTCTGCAGACAAAAAGGAATTCAAATTTATCCATACTTGGACAACTGCCTTATTCAAGCAGAGAGCAAGGACATTCTACTACAGCATCTAAGCAGAAACCTCATGGACCCTCACAAGTGGAAACTAAACCCACAGGTTTTCAGCATGATAACAAGGAAATGGGGACGCCCGGACATAGACCTTTTTGTATCTCCTCACAACTACCAACTACAGAAATTCTGCACAAGGATGTATCACTCACAAGCATGGAAAGTGGATGCTCTATAATTCAGCTGGAAAACACTAACAGTTTATGCCTTTCCACCACTACCTTTACTCCCCAAGGTACTCCTAAAAGCCAGACTAGAAAAGCCAAAGATGATTTTGATTGCCCCAGACTGGCCACACCAGCAGTGGTACCCAATCCTAAAGAGCTTGTCTCGAGGCCCAGCCTGGACTTTGCCTCAAATTCCTCATCTGCTGATTCAACAAAACAATCAGATCCTGCACAGCAAACTCAAAACCTTAAATCTGGCTGCATGGCAAATAATATAGCTACTATGAACGCAACTCTCTCTAAGGCTGTTATGGATGTCATCCTGGAAGCCAGAAGGCCCAGCACCAGGAAATCTTATGCAGCCAAATGGGAAAAGATTCTGTGTTTGGAACCAGGCACAAGGGCTTGATCCACTTGTCCCAAATATCCCTCAGATTTTACAATACCTTACTGAGATGCTGGACCAATTGCCTATCCTTCTCATCTATCAAAATCCATGCCTCTGCGATTTCAGCTCACTACAATACAGAACCTCCTATTTTTTCTCATCCACTTCTAAAACAGTACCTCAGAGGGGCAAAAAATATAGGACCCCCAAGGAGAGCACCAATACCTGCATGGGACCTCAACCTTGTCTTGGAAAAACCCACACTGCCTCCTTTTGAACCAGCCAGTACAGCTGATATTAAATTTTTATCTTAGAAAACTGCTCTGCTCCTAGCAATAACTTCTGTAAGAAGAGTATCAGAGTTACAGGCACTAATGGCAGTGGAACCCTTTATCATTTTTCATTCGGACAGGGTTTCTCTAAGGACAAACCCAACCTTTATGCCAAAAGTAGTATCTAGTGTGGCACTCAACCAAACCATTCATTTGCCAACATTTTATCCAAATCCCCAAAATAAAGGGGAGACAATTCTGCATTCTTTGGACATACACAAGCAGCTACATTTCTATTTGGACAAAACAAAACCTTTCAGAAAACCTGGGCAACTGTTTGTAGCATATGCTGCAGGTTCACGGGGAAAGGCCATTTCAAAACAGACAATTTCAAAATGGATTGGACATTGCATTCGGTTCTGCTATGCACATCATGGCAAATCAGTGCCTAAGAACATTAGGCCACATTCTACCAGGGCAGTAGCTACTTCAACAGCTTTTCCCAGAGGAGTACCTACCAAGGAAATTTTAGAGGCTGCAACTTGGAGCTCAGTGCACACCTTTACCAAGCATTATCACGTACCTCTTTACTCTAAATCCAGAGCAGGCTTTGCCACTG